>NC_091778.1:56867424-57170454 GCF_029378745.1 Bos indicus
CAATCATGTTGTAGCAGTATCAGAATTTCCTTCCTTTTTAAGGCTGAATAATATTCCATTGTAGGGATTAGACCATATTTTGCTTATTCCTTGAGGGCCACTGAGTTTCTTCCATCTGTTGGCTATTGTTAATAATGCTGGTATAACCGTGGGTGTACAAATATCTCAAGACCCTGCCTTTAGTTCTTTTGGACATATACCCAGAAGTGGAATTGCTGGAGCATATGGTAATTCTTTTAATTTTCTGAGGAGCTGCCACACTGTCTTCCACTGTGGATGTACCACTTTATGTTTGCACTAAAAGTGTAGTAGTTACACTTTCTCCATATCCTCACCAATATATGTTATTTTCTAGTACTGTTATTTAAAAAACAGTACTCTTGCCTGAAAAATCCCATGGCTGGAGGAGCCTGGTAGGCTGCAGTCCATGGGGTCGCGAAGAGTCGGACACGACTGAGCGACTTCCCTTTCACTTTTCACTTCCATGCACTGGAGAAGGAAATGGCAACCCACTCCAGTGTTCTTGCCTGGAGAATCCCAGGGACGGGGGAGCCTGATGGGCTGCTGTCTATGGGGTTGCACAGAGTCGGACACAACGGAAGCGACTTAGCAGCAGCAGCGGCAGCAGCCCTTCTAATGGATGTAAGGTGATGGCTCATGGTGGTTTTGATTTGCATTTCCCTAATGATTAGTGCCTATCACCTGGAGGCTCAGATGGTAAAGAATCCGCCCCTCAATGCAGGAGACTGGGTTCAATCCCTGGGTTGGGAAGATCCCCTGGAGCAAGGAATGGCAACCCACTCCAGTATTCTTGCCTGGGAAATCCCATGGGCAGAGGAACCTGGTGGGCTACAGTCCATGGGGTCGCAAAGAGTCAGACACAACTGTGTGACTAACACTCTCCTTTCTAATGATTACTGCAGACTTACTTCAAAAATACACCATTTCATTTAGTCTTTGCAACAGGCCTAATTGGAGCTTCTCTGGTGGCTCAGGCGGTAAAGAATCTGCCCGCTATGTGGGACCTGGGTTCCATCCTTGGGTCAGGCAGATCCCATGGAGAAGGGAACAGCTACCCACTCCACTCCAGTATTCTGGCCTGGGGAATTCCATGGACAGAGAAGGCTGGCAGGCTACAGTCTATGCGGTTGCCAAGAGTCGGACACGACTGCACCACTTTTACACATTCACAGATGAGGGAAGAAAGGTTTAGAGAGAGATTAAGCTATTTGCCCCTATCTCCCAGCCATAACGACAGAGCCAGAATTAGAGCTTGCAGTGCCATATTGCAGAGTAAAGGTTCAGTCTTCCATGCTTCAACAGTTCTCTCTGCTCAGACTACTCGAGCGCGCCCCAAAGTCCAAAGAAGGGCACAGATCCCCATGCATCTGAGAGTTCCTGCATTACGGCCGGCTCCAGAGGATGGCGCAGACAGAGGCGGTCCCCTCCCAGGCGGGGTGTTTACTTCCTTAGGGTGGGAATCCCATCTCCCAGGTTCCCGGAGAGGAAGACACTCCGGGATGCAAAGGTCTTATCCAACGGGGTCTCCCGCGCAGGGATGCAGGAGGTGGGGGCCGGGGGAACATCTCAGGGTCCTCTATCCAAGGCAGACTGCCTCCAGGAGACCTTAACAGCTACCGCGTCCTCACGCCTCCAGGGCCCTCAGCCCTAATCCCGCCACCGCTGCAGACCCAGAATCGGCATCCACGCGCAGGCGCGCTACCACAAGTGCCCGTTGCCTGCGGGCAGGGCCGTCGGCGGCGGAGTCCGCCGCTATCCCGTCAGCCAGTCCGAGCCGGCCGGGCTCTCTGCCACCCGCGTCGTCTCGCCTCCTCTATCCCGTCCTGCTCTGCGGCGCATGGGCAAGATGGCTGCTGAGAAGCAGGTTTCTGGAGGCGGCGGCAGCGGCGGCAGTAGCGGCGGGGGCAGCGGCGGGAGCGGTGGTGGACGCAGTGCCGGAGGAGAGGAAAATAAGGAAAACGAGCGGCCTTCGGCTGGCTCGAAGGCACACAAAGAATTCGGGGACAGCCTGAGTTTGGAGAGTATCCTACAGTAGTCGGGCCTAACTCGGCAATGACTACGTGTCGATCTGGCGGGCCGGCGGGCTGGAGAGGCGGTGGGGCCGCCTCATCCTAGGCAGGAGAGGCCGAGGGGTGCACTTGCTCTCGCCCCTGCTTTTTGGGCACTTAATAGTTCCAGGGTCTGCTCTTCGACTGGCTTTTCTTCGCATCTCCTCTGCCCTCCGCGCTGGGGAACGTTCTCTTCTTTCAGTCGGCACCAGAAAATTGGGCAGTTTTCGGCAGTTTCCCCGCAGTTGCCCAGTTTGGGGGGGCTGGTGGTGGGGCTGACACAGGCCACTCTGATTAACTTGGCACCTGGGGCCGCTGAAGTGGGGAGAAGGAAACTGCAGTGTCGGCGTTTTGGCTTAATAGTTCTGTCTGACAGCCGTCGGAGAGTGCATAGTAAAAAGTACAGTTTGATGCTCTGCAAGTGGAAGCGAAGGTTGACTGTTCCAAGGAAAGGCTTATTGCCCGTTTTGAATATAAACCATCAAAAATTGTTAACGTTACTTGTGTAGTTCTCTTAATATGCCTCGTAGGCATTTTGTCTTGTCGAGAGTCATTCAGATGAGCTGTTGGGGAATCGGTTTCTAGTTTTCATCAGAGTGTATCACAGTTGAGTGTTTATGGTATTAGTTTGTGGCTTTTTGAAATGAAAATGTAGGCGAATTTGTGAAATAGTACATGTAGCTTGACTTTTTAACATACTGAAGTTTTTCAGCAGATTGAAGTTTTACTTTTTGAACTGGTGATATCCTTGCAAATGGATGTTAGATTGCTCTGATTTTACTACAGATCTTGTACACGCTGGTCTCGTTTTAGTTGTTGACATAGCCCTTTCAGTGTTCAGTGTTTTAAAATATTCCTATAAAGAAGCATTGAGGAAACTTTAAAAGAAAACTAAAATGGTAGGCAAAGGTCGTTGGACTTCCAATGTTTGGGACATAATCTTAAAATATTTTTAAAATTCTTCAAGAGGAGAATTTGGTCAGTGCCTTTTCTTTTAAAAGAAAAACGTATTTTAATGCAAACTGTGGCCTGCTTTTGTTGGCATGTGCTTGCCATAGGCGCAGACAGCATCACAGCTGTTAAGGAAAGTCAGGTTTGGCAGTTGTAGAAGGTTATGCAAATAGACTAGTAGTACACGTCATTCATAACCCGAATCTGCTTAAATGAGTAAAAACCCTAGGTCCAGGTGTAAATCACTGGGAACCACCCCAAATGTAGTCAGCATTTATCAATAGAATCCAGCAGCTTTATTTAAATTGTTGGGTCTCGTTAATCTTCAATGACTATGGATGCCCTCCTTTTCTAGTTTGAAATAGTAACTGAAAGTTCAGGCTCTCAGGTTTTTTACATGCTTAGCCCTGTCCTCCTGAGAAGGCAATGGCACCCACTCCAGTGTTCTTGCCTGGAAGACCCCATGGACGGAGGAGCCTGGTAGGCTGCAGTCCATGGGGTCGCTAAGAGTCCGACACGACTGAGCGACTTCATTTTCACTTTTCACTTTCAAGCATTGGAGAAAGAAATGGCAACCCACTCCAGTATCCTTGCCTAGAGAATCCCAGGGACAGAGGAGCCTGTTGGCCTGCTGTCTGTGGGGTCCCACAGAGTCGGACTCGACTTAGCAGCAGCAGCCCTGTCCTCTGACAAGGTAGCTATTGAAAGTGGTCACTAGAGATTTCACTAGTTAATGTACTAAGCATTTGAGAAATGTTTAATGAACTGTGATTTGATACAAACAGATTAATGGTACTAATATGGGTGAATGTTTTGGATTATTTCGATTCTTGGCACTGTAAGCTTTTCCTTAATCTTGACTCTAGTTCTTCAGATTATAAAGGAATCCCAGCAGCAGCACGGTTTACGGCATGGAGACTTTCAGAGGTACAGGTTAGTATCACTTGCAAGGTGTAGAGACATCTCTGGCCTTTTCAGACTTGGTTTGCCTTTGTTACTACCCTCACTACTGTGCCTTACCAGAAAGTATACCTGCAAAGTCTATATCAAATTCTCAAAAAGATACTTACTTTTCAAATTTAAGAAGAGCGAATCTTTTTATCCATTTTGCCTTAAGGTGTTGCAGATACATGGAAGCTGCAGGCGAAAATAACAAGGAATTTGGTGTGGTTTTTTTTTTGTTTTTTTTTTTTTTAAGTTTAACCATGTTACAGAATCTGGGTTATATCCCAGCTCTTGGCATTTGCTCTTCTGATTCCTGTCCTTGTAGTTTTGCTTTTTCTGAAACATGGCCTTTCGTGACCAGATTCTCTCACCTAACACATTACTCAGTGGTATTCCATTGCAGGGGTGAATCACAGTCTGCTTTTATCCCCCAGTTGAATGGCTGTTGGGACTCCAATTTTTTTTTCCCTAGTTATTATTAATCTTTTTAATGTTCGATTTTCAATTAGATCTTTTGGTAATAAAATATAACATAAAAATGACTTTGTGTACATTTTAGTCCATATTTCTGTCTTTTAGTACATAAACGTATTTGTGTATGTGTGCTACCAAATAGTATTTTTGTTCTTCTAGTCTTTTTCTACGCTTTTTTTCCCATAAGTTTGCTCACATTGTGTATACAACTTTGTATCCTGCTCTTTTGCTGGACATTATGTATTAAGTATTTCTCCATGTTTATAAAAATGTTCTATACACGTGATTTGTATTAGTTGTGTTATAACCTGATACATATCTATATCAACTATATAGACATACCATAGTTTATTTACCTGTTCCCCTGAGTTGGTTATTTATATGGTAGCCAGTTTTATAGGCTTAAAAATTTTGTTCCCGTGACTCTCTGATCATTCCTCTTTGTATTTTTGATTATTTCCTTAGTGTAAAAGTAGACTGTCAGTTCAGGAAGTATGACCATTTTTAAGGATCTTGATAAATGGATTGCCAGAAAATTTTTACCAATTTGCTTTTCTATCCATAATGTGTGTGTTCCATTTGATTTTTATATAAAAGGGTAAGTGATAATTAAAGCATAAGTATGAATTAAAAAAGATCTATAGTTCATAGATTCAATCAGACTTTTTTTTTTTAATAACCCATTCCGTGGTAGCTTTAAGACTGAGATGTTGAAGTTACCGTTTAAATATCATTTTATATTATAAATTTTATGCTGTTTTGAGTAAGAGTGGTAAAATTTTGCATGTACTTTTACACTAGCTTAGTCAAAATACTTTTATTGCACATCTATATGTTAGGCACTGTACTAAGACATTGAGAGAAATTTGAAAATAAAATCATCTTTGTACTCAAGGAGTTTATATTAGTGAAATATGTAAGAACATGATTATAATATTCTCAAACTATAGTGGAAGTAAGAATTAAAGACTGCATGAGTACAGAAGAGAGAGGCTTGGCATAAGAGGTGGGTTTATCGTATTTTTTGGTGATATCCTCATTCACCTCATTTTTCTTCAGATATGCTTATAGTTCCTTTCTCCATGTCTTCCTTGTCATCACACTCTCTCCGTCAGGATGCCCCTTCTTCCCTTTTACATCCGTCAGAATCCTACTCATTCTTTCAAAGCCCACTATAAGTCCAGTCCAGTGAAGGGGGTTAACAAGAAGAGAAAGGTTACTCATGTCACTTTGGATTTGCCATTTGCCTCGTTTTTGTGGTTGCCATTTTATCTTCATGATTCTCTCCAACTTGAGTGTGGTTCTTTGAGAATGGGCACCGTGTCCTCTGTCTCTTCATGTTTTCTGTAATTCCAGTCATATCGCCTTGCGTGTTTGCATTCAGTAAACATTTGCAAGAGGATGGTGGTATCTATAGCAACCATAAGTAGAATATCCCAAACTTTTGACCTTGCCTTATTATAGAACTTACTATTGAAAGTACTATCAGCTTAGCTGAATGGTTTTTGGTTGTGGTTTCTTACAGGGGCTACTGTTCGCGTAGACAAAGACGTCTTCGGAAAACACTCAACTTTAAGATGGGGAACAGACACAAATTCACAGGGAAAAAAGTAACTGAAGATCTTCTGACTGATAACAGGTATTGACTGCTCAGTGCTGAGTATCTCTTGTTAATACATTTATTGAACAGTTAGAGTGTGACAGATGTCGTGCCACACACTTGAGTTATTTCATGTGGTTTTTGTAGCAGCTCTGTGGAATAGGCATCTTTACTACTCCTTCTCCATTATGAGGAAACTGGGACTTCCCTGGCGGTCCAGTGGTTAAAACCCTGCACTCCCAATGCAGGGGATACAGGTTCAATCCCTGATCAGGACATTAGGATCCCACATGCTGCACAGCATGGCCCCAAAAAACAAAACAAACAGAAAACAGGCTCAGAGAGACTCTGTAACTTGTTCAGAAATAACTGGTGGAATGGTAAATGTTGAAGTCAGTGATTAGACTAATAACCTCATTGGTTATTAGGTAAGGTTTCTGGAATGCAAATTTCAGTGTCTGTTCAGTTCAGTCGCTCAGTCGTGTCCGACTCTTTGCAACTCCATGGACTGCAGCACGCCAGGCCTCCCTGTCCAGAACCAGCTCCTGGAGTTTACCCAACTCATGCCCATTGAGTCGGTGATGCCATCCAACCATCTCATCCTCTGTCATCCCCTTCTCCTCCTGCCTTCATCTTTCCTAGCAGCAGGGTCTTTTCAAATGAGTCAGTTCTTTGCATCAGGTGGCCAAAGTATTGGAATTTCAGCTTCAGCATCAGTCCTTCCAATGAATGTTCAGGACTGATTTCCTTTAGGATGGACTGATTGGATCTCCTTGCTGTCCAAGGGACTCTTCAAGAGTCTTCTCCAACACCATAGTTCAAAAGCATCAATTCTTTGGCACACAGCTTTCTTTATAGTCCAACTCTCAACATACCTCCATGACTACTGGAGAAACCATAGCTTTGACTAGACGGACCTTTGTTGGCAAACACACCTTTGTCGGCTGCTTTTTAATATGCTGTCTAGGTTGGTCATAACTTTTCTTCCAAGGAGCAAGCGTCTCTTAATTTCATGGCTACAGTCACATCTACAGTGATTTTAGAGCCCCCCAAAATAAAGTCTGGCACTGTTTCCACTGTTTCTCCATCTGTTTGCCATGAAGTGATGGGACTGGATGCCATGATCTTAGTTTTCTGGATGTTGAGCTTTAAGCCAGATTTATCACCCTCATTTTCATCAAGAGGCTCTTTAGTTCTTCACTTTCTGCCATAAGGGTGGTGTTATCTGCATATCTGGGTTTATTGATATTTCTCCTGGCAATCTTGATTCCAGTTTGTGCTTCATTCAGCCTAGCATTTCTCATGATGTACTCTGCATATAAGTTAAATAAGCTGTGTGACAACATACAGCCTTGACGTACTCCTTTCCCAATTTGGAACCAGTTTGATGTTCCCTGTTCAGTTCTAACTATTGCTTCCTGACTTGCATACAGATTTCTCAACAGGCAGGTGGGTCGTCTGGTATTCCCATCTCTTTAAGAATTTTCCACAGTTTATTGTGATCCACACAGTCAAAGACTTTGGCAAAGTCAATAAGCAGAAGTAGATGTTTTTCTGGAACTCTCTTGCTTTTTCCATGATCCGGCGGATGTTGGCAATTTGATCTCTGGTTCCTCTGCATTTTCTAAGACCAGCTTGAACATCTGGAAGTTCATGGTTCGCGTATTGCTGAAGCCTGGCTTGGAGAATTTTTAGCATTACTTTACTAGCCTGTGAGATGAGTGCAATTGTGTGGTAGTTTAAACATTCTTTGGCATTGCCTTTCTTTGGGATTGGAATGAAAACTGACCTTTTCCAGTCCTGTGGCCTTAAATCAGTATATCTCAAGTGAAATCTGGCCATATGTAGAGTACTACCTAAGAGTTTTGTGTTTCATTGCTGAATGTATACATGGTGGTTAACGTGACAGGATTACTCTATCAAGCAGTGTGTATTAATAGTCTGGGGGTCAGTTTCTCAGACTGCCTTATTTGGCTGCACCAGGTACTAGCTGTGGCATGCAGGATCTGGGTCCCTGATAAGGGGTGGAACCTGGGCCCCTCTGCATTGGGAGTGTGAAGTCTTAACCATTGTACCACCAGGGATGTCCCTGTATATCTGTATTTAAACCAAGAGCTCAAAAACAAGAGATGCCAACTTCACCTTTTAAAAGCAAGATCATTTACATATGTGTAACTCAGCCATAAAGAGGAATGAAATCTTGCCATTTGCCGCAACATGGAGGAACTTGGAGAGTATCATGTTAAGTGAAATTAGAGGAAGACAAATACTGTGCATTTTCAAGTCTATGTGGAGTCTAAAAAACGACTGAACAAATAAAACAGACTCATAGAGAACAAGTTGGTGGTTGCCAGAGGGAAGGGAAGTAGGAAGGAGTCGGTAAAATAGGGGAAGGGGATTAAGAGGTAAAGACTTGGAGTCATGAAATGATTCCCCAGTCATGGTTCATGGGGATGTAATGTACAACATGGGGTATATAGTCAGTGATCCTCCTACCCTGCATGTGAAACTAACGCAGAATTTTGAGTCTGTGGTACTTCAGTAAGGGCTTTCCAGGTGGCGCAGCGGTAAAGAATCTGCCTGCAACGCAGGAGACGTAGGTTCCATCCCTATGTCAGGAAGATCCCCTGGAAAAGGGATTGGCTACCCACTCCAGTATTCTGGCCTGGAAAATCTCATGGACAGAGGAACCTGGCGGGCTACAGTCTATGGGGTCGCAAAGAGTCAGACACGACTGAGCAACTAACAACAGCAAGTCTGAGTTTGCCAAGTTTGAGGTGGTAGCAGGTTTTTCAAAGAGATGTGTCTAGTAGGTGATTAGAAACCTACCGGAGATGCTGATTTGGGAACCATGGTTGATGCTGTGAGAAGAGCAGCTCCGAGGAGGAAAGCAAAGGAAGGCGTAGGGAAAAGTTGCGAGGCCGAGGATTGTTCCTCAGAGGATACCCGAGTCTGGTGCTCCTGGCCTTTGCTGTTTTCAGTTGGCCTGTTCTGTCTCTGATTTAGATATTTGCTTCTGGTTCTGATGGATGCTGAGAGAGCCTGGAGCTATGCCATGCAGCTCAAACAGGAAGCCAACACCGAGCCCCGAAAACGGTTCCACTTGTTGTCTCGCCTGCGCAAAGCCGTGAAGCATGCCGAGGAGTTGGAACGCTTGTGTGAGAGCAATCGTGTGGATGCCAAGACCAAGTTGGAGGCTCAGGTTAGTGTCATAACATCAGCTTTGCTTTATTGTGGAGATTAGAGATGTGACTTTAAAAATAATAATAATACAGTTAAACAGAACAGATTCTCTTTCATTGTATGTTGATAATCAGGGGAGGAAAAAACCTAATCTTGCTTTTAAAAGGTGAAGTTGGCTCTTGTTTTTGTTTTTGAGCTCCTGGATTTTAAGAATTGGCTCTAACTTTTAAGAAAGCCCATGCTTCTTTTGATATGTATGTGAAAAACTTACATCTGGGAAGTTCACAAAGTAAGAATATTGTTCTTAATGAGTATTTGAAAAGGGATGGAAGAGATTTCAAGTTTATATTCAACTTTTGATGCTAATGGTATAGCCCAGAAGTGGGTTGTTAAATAAAACAAAGAGAGCAAATTTTCTTTATTTTGAAGTTCTCTCCTAGGAAGTAAATGAATCATAAATCACCCACGGGTCACATTTTATTCGTGAGACACATTTTTTGATTTTTTTAGAATCAACCTGAATATCTATTCTTGATACCAGAGTTTGAAGCGAGTAGGGTTGGGCTGTACCCTGGTTCCTGGGTACTGAAGCAGTGTCTCTTTTCCTGTCACCTCACAGGCTTACACGGCTTACCTCTCAGGAATGCTGCGGTTCGAACATCAAGAGTGGAAAGCTGCCATTGAGGCTTTTAATAAATGCAAGTAAGTCCTCTGGCCCAAAGGCTGTGGCCAGTTTTGGTAGCAGTCACATGCAAGCTGCAGCTCAGCCAGTGATTGCTTCTGTGAACGTTACTACGGTTTCTTTCTTTTTGCCTTCTCTTGAGAAATGTGGGTTGTTCTCTTTCAGCCTCAGAACTTGCTGGTTCTGGTAGTTGATCTGTGTTCCTTGTGAGTTTATCTTCTTAAAGCGAGGCTGCTGTGAACCGTGATGTTCCTTGCCTGGCAGGACTATCTACGAGAAGCTGGCCAGCGCCTTCACAGAAGAGCAGGCTGTGCTGTACAACCAGCGGGTGGAGGAGATCTCGCCCAACATTCGCTACTGTGCCTACAACATTGGTGAGCAGAGCTGCGCAGGGCAGCGACAGGCGGCCTGCAGAATCTGGAGGATGGCTTTAACTTTCCTCCCTTTCCCCCACGTCCATCTTTGGTGTGGGTTTGCATTGATGAAAAGAGTACAATTGTCCACATCAGCTCTGCTCGACATCCAGAAGGCAGTTCCCTAGCTTCAGTTTTGGCCCCGCCGTATCTGTGCTCACCCTGAGCCTTGTGAAAGGACTTAGGATTCATTGAAATGCGCTGGTGGACAGGGACGAGCTTGGAGTTGAATCTGAGAGTTCTTGAGGAAACAACCAAGACCTTTGAGAGTTTTCCACTCAGTCTCTCTCTCTTTTTCTCAGGGGACCAGTCAGCCATCAATGAACTCATGCAGATGAGATTGAGGTCTGGGGGCACTGAGGGTCTCCTGGCTGAAAAATTGGAGGTAATCTAGTATGCGCGTTCTGTGAAAAGTCTTCGGTTTGAAAAAAAGTCCAGTAAAAGAAGTAACACACAATCCCCTCATCCAGGGATAATTGCTATTGATCTATGCATATTTATACCTATCTTTAATGAAAACTTTTTGTCACTTAATTTTTTTTTTTTTTTTTGCCATGCCTTGTGGCTTGTGGGATTTTAGTTCCCTGCCCCAGGGATATGTAATATGTTAGTTACAGGAAGAGACAAACGATAGTTCCCAGTGAGCTTCACCTCGATCACTCACATCCACGGTTGAAGCTTTAACATTTTATAACTACTTTCTAGGCATTGATCACTCAGACGCGAGCCAAGCAGGCAGCCACCATGAGTGAAGTGGAATGGAGGGGCAGGACGGTTCCCGTGAAGATCGACAAAGTGAGGATCTTTTTACTGGGCTTGGCCGACAACGAGGCCGCCACCGCCCAGGTGAGGAGCTGGGCCTGTTCTCTTCTCTTGGTGTGTCTGCAGGTTGTCCTTGTGTGTTGAAGATACGATATTTTGTTGCTGATTAGGATTTGGGTAACCATCTCAAGATGCATGCTCTTGAGTAGAACCCTTTTGAAAGCTGAGTTTATCGAGGAGTTTTCCTGTGTAGAGGCCAAAGAAATTGACAGTGACAGCCTTCGGTGAAAATGGGAGTGGCAGAGGGCTGCTTCAAGTCAGGGGTGACATTTGGCCCAGCAGGTGGTGCAGCAGCGTGGCTGTCGGTCTTGTGTCTCTCTGACCTCTCATCCTCACCTTCCAGCCCTGAAGGGTCACCTCTTGTCCCTGGGTCCTTGAAAGACAGCCTGGCTAAACCCGATCTGCTTGTTTTACGTGTGGTATTTATGCAGTATTCATGCAGAGCTGTACTGCCCGATGCTCCTGCTGACATAATTATTACCTGATTGTGGGTGTGAACACCCAAATGAGTTCCAGAAGAGAAGAGATTCCGGTGATCTTGGTTTGTTTGGAGTAGACAGTGATGAGGCATTTTTTAGAGTTCCTTCTCTGTATTAGGCGAAGAACATCTGAAAAAAAGACCACGCTACTCCCTGTGTCTCCAGCCTCAGCAGGGACCAGTGGCGTTTCATGAGACTTCACAGCAGGCTGCTGTCTCTAGAGGGATATGTGTGTGATGCGCTTTGCTAGTTGTGCTGATGGGTTGTTAAGTATCCAGGTCTTTCAGTGACTTGTTCCAAAGTGGCTCCTTTGGTTGGGGGTAGCTTTCAACAACTGAAGGATTTCTTTGCGCCTTTTGTCTGTATTGCATATGGCCCCTCACCTCCCCCTTTATTTGCTTACAGGACAGAAGATTAGAACAGTACTGGAAAGTTGAGTTTTCATTCATCTAAAGGACTAAACTTTTTCTGAGAGCATTTCATTGGCACTTAAGAGTATAGAGGTCTCTCTTCTTGACTAGGGCTGATAGCAACCATTTAAATTATGCAGCTGGATACATACTGGAAGGAGAGAACTGCCACACATCTGTGCCAGGCATCAGTGACAATCGGGTAGGAATTCTGGGTAGAATAGGGAGCGGGGAGGGAGGGGGGCCAATGGGGGCAAATAAAATAGAGACTCCTAAGGAACAGGGCCACAGACACAGATCAGGTAAAGGACAGGACAAGTTAACATTTACTAAGTAACTTTAAAAGTTATTCATGCTTGCCATTTATACAATAGAAGTGTTTATAAGAGATCAGCCTACAGTCTGACTTCCTGTATACCTTCGCTGATACTGCATTGTACTAAAAAGGAAAATAAGCCCTTCATATTTGCAAGATATCACTTTTTTGTTAGAATTAGACTGAGATCCAATTTCACATTTTTTTCACTAACATGTTGTAAGGATTTTTCATGTTCTGACAAATTATTTCACCAAATTTTTTATTACCTGGTAGTCACCTGGACAGACACCACAGAGACAAAGAGACAAGCAGGAGTGTAATGATCCTCCTTTATGTCCTGGATGCACTGCTTAACGCTCTCATGTGTTTCTCTCTTCCACCCTGTGAGGTGGGTGATGCTCATTTTACGGATGGGAAAGCTGTCACCTGTCCATAACCATATCTGATAGAAAGGAGTGCCTGCATTTGAAACCATACCCTTTTGAATCCAAAGCTCGTGTTCCTTGAAGTTTCCCACATAGCCTTAGATTCATCAGGAAGGTTAGGAACAGGATCGTTTTGCGTGGTTTTGGTGAAAAGCTACATGTAATTTCACTTAACAGAAAAGCAGAGTCCTGGGCCCCTGACTGAAAAAGTCGAATTTTAATGGAAATCTTAATGGAAAAAAGTAGTCCTTCACAGGAGAATCCTCTCCACTTCAGAAGGTTACTGAGGGTAGGGGTTTCCCACGTGGGAGGAGAAGACACAGGCGTGTTTTATCTGAATTTACCTTTCTTTTGCTTTTTTACAAATAGAGAATAAAATTTAAATGGGGGAGGTGTTTTTGCCTTATTCATAAAGTAATTCAGATTGGGCTAAATTAGACCAGGTGAAAAGCATCTCACAATTGCACATGAAGCTGTTGCCTTTACAATTGAAGATCACTTCAATCGCATGGTGACTAGTTGAGCTTTGTGCACATATTAAAAGGATTACTCTCAAACTCGGGTTTTGGTGTAGGTGAAGGGCTGACTTGTGGATCTCCAGGTCATAGTCCCCTTTACAAAGCAGTTCAAAGAAATTCCCTAGTGGTACAGTGCTTGGGAGTCTGCCTTGCAGTGCAGGGAACACCAGTTCAGTCCTTGGTTGGGGAACTGGGATCCCACACGCTGCGGAGCAGCTAAGCTCGCACAGCACTAGAGACTGGTGTGCCGCAGTGAAAGAGCCCGCGTGCCCAAACTACAGCCTGATGCGGCCAAGTAAGTAAATACTAAAAAAACAAGATTGGCCAGCGTTTTGATAATATTGGCAAGAAAAAGCAGTGACATGAGCCTTGAATAGATAAAGATTCTCGTGGTCAGTCATCTCATCGCGGCTGCCGTTAGCTTTGTGTTCCCACCTCACCTTCAGTGTGCACGTTTCTGTTGTTAAATATGTTCTTTTTAAAAGTCCTTTATACAGATAATGGCAGGTGGTTTTGTTTAGGGTTGGTGTCAGGGTTATACATTCCTTGTAAAACAAGTTTGGAGATGTTCCCTCCTCTGCTTTCTGAAAGAGTATGTAACTTTTTGTTTTCTCCTTAAATGGTCGTTATAATTCACTAGTGATACTATTGGGCCTGGAGTTTTCTTTGTGGGAAGATTTTTATAATTTGTTTTTGCTTGTTTTAAAAAATATATAATTACGAGTTGGCGGGCTATTCAGATTTTCTGTTTAATCTTGTGTCGGTTTGGATTTTATATTTCTAAAGTAATGTATTAACTTCATGTAAATTGTTGGTTTTATTGACAGTTTATAATATCGTCTTATTATAGTGTTCGTAGAACCTGTAGTGTTATCTTCTGTTAAGTGCCTGGTTAATATGCTGATTGTGGTGAATACAGTTAATTGTGGTCTTTAAGGCTCTTATGGTGAATTAGGATCGCTTGAATATCCGAGACCTTTAAATAATTTGATTGAGCAAACAAAATGTGTATTAATCCCAGGAATCCCATTAAAGTTTTAACCTTAAAAACAGATACATGCCTGATACGCTGCGTCACACATACACCAGGTCAAGCCAGTAAGGAAATAATTTAAGTACAGTGTCAAATGAAGTTTGGTTAAACCCTTAGGTTTCAGGCGTAGCTCCGTGGCTGATTAACTGTGTACTGAATTGGATGAGCCCTGGGTTATTATGCATGGGAAAGGCCCTTTGGCTACTCGGAGCTAATCTCCAGAAGAACTGCGTGCTCGCTGGCGCACTTGGCAGGTGATTGGCCAGTTCTCCTTATTGCATCGAGTTGTCCTCTGCCCAGGAGACAGGGCTTCTCACTGCCGCGTTTCCTAGCCCTGCTGCTGTTGGTGTTTCCCGCCCTCTGGGAACTGGGTTGGAGGAATCCGGTAGCCCCCCGCTTCTTGGTTGCTTGTAGAGGTTTTTATGACCTTTAAATACTAAAACAACAGTTTACTGAAAAGCAAGAAGAAAGAAATAATTCAAGGAGATAATACTAAACTGCAAAGACTGGAGCTGAGGCTTAATCAACTGCCAAAATCCAGCTGCAACAGCCTTCCTTTCTTTAGCCAAGCTTTAGATGTTCATGTCTTTAATATTGTCTTACTTTCTCGTTTGTTTTTATTTTGCTTTGTTAATACTTGATCACGCCTGAATTGTCTTGGTGGTGATTTGAGGATGTCATGCAGCTGGGGGTGGGGGCAGGTTAAAAATGTCTATAGGTTTGATGATTCTTATCCTCAGGTTATGACTAATACTTTAATATTTGACTGGAAGGAGATCACTTCTCCTTTTTGTTAAAAAAAACAGTCTATTTTTACGTGAGGTTTGTGTCCTCTTTACTCGATTTCTGTTTGTTTTTTCCTAGACCTCACTGTGCCGAGGGAGGCTGGGCTCCCATTCCCTTGGTTCTCCTACAGGTGTGGTGGAGAATGTGGTTGGACTCACCTTGCTGTCTCTGTCACACCAAGTAGACAAGTGAAAACTGTCTGGGAGCTCTGTCTTTAAGAGCTGAGGGTCTCGCCTCAGGACACACACAGCTGGTTTTCCTCAGCCTTGAGACGTGCCTTGGTGCTGTGGAACAGCACTTCTGAGAGTGTGTGAAGTTGATCTCAAGCTTGTTTATTAGTACTGCCTTGGAAAAGGCAATGGCACCCCACTCCAGTACTGTTGCCCGGAAAACCCACGGACGGAGGAGCCTGGTAGGCTGCAGTCCATGGGGTCGCTAAGAGTCAAGACACGACTGAGCAACTTCCCTTTCACTTTCCACTTTCATGCACTGGAGAAGGAAATGGCAGCCCACTCCAGTGTTCTTGCCTGGAGAATCCCAGGGACGGAGAATCCTGGTAGGCTGCAGTCCCTGGGGTCGCACAGAGTCGGACACGACTGAAGCAAGTTAGCAGCAGCAGCAGCAAAATGTGTTACTTCTGGGCTACGGGTTTCTCCCTGTCACAGGTCCACACGGGAAGGTCTAGGCCGGCCACAAATTCTTCTGCAGGGAGTTTGCTCGTGTGTGCGAAGCTGTTCTTGCTGGTTCCGTGGCAGACCTGAGCCATGTGCATGTGGGTCCTGAGGGACCCTCCCTCTGCATACACGTGGAGAGGTGTTTCTTGCTCCACCATCCCTTCAGGATTACCTTTGCCTCCAAGATAGGTTTACAGAATAAGAGTGAAGTAGCAACATGTGTTTCAGGCTTCCTCTGTGGACATTTTGCCCAGCCCAGGGAGAACCGGGAGAGGTTCTGCTCCAGAGATGAGCGGTCTCTGTCCCTGCGCAGTGTGTCTGCATAAGAACAACACAGCCGACGGACGGCCTGTGATCCAGATCGGCCTTTCCCTTCATTGTGGTTTAAGACCTTTGTAAGATCCCAGGGGAATGAAGAATTTTCTGGAAGCAGAGGGGAGGGAGATTTGCTGCTGTTCAGTACCTTGATGCAGAGTGTCCTTATTCAAAGGGAATGAAGGTACTACCTGGCAGGAAAGAGATACAGCATTTTCACATCAGATTAATTTTTTTCACTTGAGCCATTTCTTCCCTAGGAAAGGAGGCAGGTCCCAAGTAGCTGGTAAAACCAGTTGGCCCCTTTCTTCTACTTAAGCACTCACTGCCCCAACTGCTGAACCCCCCAATCTTAAAAGGGTGTCGCTGGCATGTTTGCTGGATTGCATGATACCAGGCTGGTGCTGGAGTTCATCTTGCCTGCTCACGACGTGGCTCTGGTATGTGTGTGGCTGGTCCGGGTCTGTTTTCATATCTTATTCCAGTTGTTAACTCTGCAGCTGCCCCGTTCCACAGGATTTATACTTTGAAAAACTTGGCTAGTTTGATTACATGAGTACGAAGAATCTTGCTGACTTGAGATCCTTAACGGTGTTTGGTGTGAAGTGTGTTTCTCCAGAGCCGGGCTGTCTGGTACGGTAGCCACCTGAACACATACGGCTGTTTACGTTGATTAAACTTGCGGGTGCTCAGCAGCCACCTGTAGCTGACGACACCACACTGGACCACGCAGGGATGTCACCGTCACAGAAAGTGCCAGTGAACAGCCCTGCTCTAGCCTGCAGTGTGTTAATGGTGTCTGGGTTTGCCTTTATAAATTTATAGAATAGCCATGCCCCTGATTTGTTCCTAAGTTACTGAACAACAAGAAAGTCAAGTAACTGCTGCTGCTGCTGCTAAGTCGCTTCAGTCGTGTCCGACTCTGTGCGACCCCATAGACGGCAGCCCACCAGGCTCCCCTGTCCCTGGGATTCTCCAGGCAAGAACACTGGAGTGGGGTGCCATTGCCTTCTCCGAAGTCAAGTAATGTATAAATAGAAAAATATGTTTGATTTATATTGGGTAATTTACAAGGAAGTTTTGTTTTGTTTTTTTCTTCCCCACACTGGAAACGGAAAAACATGAGAGCTCTTAAGAGAAGAAAAGGTTTTTCTGAAGGCCCCTCCCAACCATATCTTAAAGGAGTGGGCAGTACTGGCTTTTCTTTTGAGCTTTTCTGGAGGTCAGTTGAATGTCAAGAGATCAGATTGAATGTTAGTTTCTGTGGAAAGTCAAATATAATTATGGGAATGTTGATGTTCTAATGTCAGAGTGGGTCTGCCAGTAACACAAGTTTATCTCCTTTCTGCTTTTTGTCCATTCCCACCTGCTTAGTCAGATTCTTTAGGATGATAATGTGGTTTGGCAGGTATTCAGTTAATGAATCACTTTTTGCCTTATCCCGGTTGGCTAGCAAAGGGGCAACGCCCTGTGCTCTGCAGAGACTGTTGTTAAATGCTTGTCAACTTCATCTGCCCTGAGATGTTCTCAGCATAGCCGTATGGAATAACTCCTGTATGCAGGAAAACCTCATGTGCATTTAGGAGAGAAATATATCTTTGGTTGGTTATTGATTAGTAATGTCACTCACCTACTTGGGACTTACAGAAATCCAGTATCTACAACTCTGTTGGCTTACATTTGCAAGGGAAAGAAACTTGTGCTGTGCATCACTCTGAGGTGGCAGTGCCCCAAATCTAGTCCATAAAGCTCCCCTGAGATGCCAGGTGCTGAGCACAGGTAGAGGCATTGAAGGAAAACAGTAGAAAGTTCTACGCTAGAGGAAAGATGAAGGCCTCTGTCGGTTGACGGTTTAGATCAGTGGTATCAATGCTTTTTCGGTATGTTCACTTTATATATATACACTTCTCATTTCCGTACAAATTAATGAATAAAACCATAAGGAACATTGTATATGATAAAGAATATTAACAGTTGAAATGATTTCTGATCCAGGCTGTTTTTTGGTGGATGTGTGTATTTGTGTCTAACGGGAGGAATCAAAGCGCCATCATGCCCTCCTCCCATCAGAATACCATGACTTACTCAAACCATGACTTACTCAAAAAGAAACTCTTTCACCACCTTCTGCCTTTGTTTAGGCTGAGAGTGAAGAAACCAAGGAGCGTCTGTTCGAATCCATGCTCAGTGAGTGTCGGGACGCCATCCAGGCCGTGCGGGAAGAGCTCAAGTCAGATCAGGTAGGACTCTGAGCTGAGTCCCGGCTCTTGCTCTGAGTGAGGTCCTCTTTGGTCTGTGTGTCTCGTTCCCAGGGCAGGGTCTCTTAGCCACTGTTGTATTTAGATGTGGCGATTGGCTGACCAACAAGAGAAGCCTCCTCTGGGCTCCACCAGGATGAGAAACTCTTTTCCCTCTGTCCTGCTTCTCCTAATGGCTTCATGTTTTACCTGTTGAGCCTCTGGTCTCAAATCCATATCTCCAGGTGGATTTCTCTAGCACTCCCTTTTTCTAATAATATCACTGTGATTCATTCAGGCATCTAGGCTGAAAACCTCAGAACCATTTTTGTCTTTCTTCCCTGTTGCCAAAAACCCTGTTTATTCTCCCTTTGTAATTTCCCTCTCCCTTTGTTCATTCCACCTGTCTCTATTTTTTCTGTTATGTCTGGACTCGTAGAGAAGACACCTGATTTTTCTGTCCAGGCTAATCAAGAGATCCTTAACGTCTCCACATCTGTAAGGTCTCCTGCTGTGTAAGGTCACATCTTCACAGGTTCCTCCCTTTAGGGCCATTCTTCAGTCAACCAGGAAGGCAGGAGCTGACAGCACGAGGCATAGACCTTGGGTCTAAGACACAGGTCCTAAAACGGAGCCGTGGCCTGTGGACCGTCTGCTTTAAAGCTTTGAGTCTAAACACTGGACACAGGGGCCAGGAGGCCTTCCTGGCCGTTACTCTGAGTTCTCGTACACGTCTGGTTTTTCTTTGTCAGTGGAAACTGAATGACCTTGTTGTTCCAGAAAAGCCCAGGAGTTCTCTGATATTTGAGGACCTCAACTTCCTAGAGTCTGTGCCTGTGTTGCAGGGCACTTTGAGATCCACACCATTGAATGAGGTGGTCAGAGCCAAGGACGTAATCAGCCATTTTGTCTCTACCTTCTTACTTTCTGCAGAAACAGAGAGATTACGCCCTAGACGTGGAGTCGGGGAAGGTATCTAACCTTCAGTACCTGCACAGGTAAGAGATGTGACATTTTTACTTTTTAACCCTGCATGATGTGTCTTTGGAACAAAAGAGTATCCACAGTGTTTATGCACATTATAGTTTATCGATACATATTAGAATATGAATGCATCTGTGCACATTTTCGCATACGAGATTTGCACATGTATATTATTCTAGTATCTGTATGATTTCCTGTTTTTGTACAACAGAAGAACTGGAATGTAACTGATAACTTTGAAGTTCCCTGTGGCCCCCTTGCTGATTCCTCCCCCTCTTGTAGAGCTCACCGCTCTCCTTCTAGGAGCGCCAGGCTCCTAGAGTGACTCTCATCTGCGTTCTGAATGGCTTATTTTGTCCTGTCCACATTTAAGTTCAAGTTCAGCCCAACTTTAATTCCATCTAGAGTTTATTTTTGAGTGCAGTAAGGATCCGCATCACCTTTTTCCACGAGGGTGACGGACTGTTCCAGGGTGCGATTTATGGGCCGGTTTGTCCTTCCCCGCTGGCGTGCAGGCGGACGTTCCACACTCCCTGCGCGCTCGCTGTCTGGACTCTCTGCTCTGCTGATTTGTCTGTCTGCACTGACACCAGCGCCATGATTTACTGTAACTTTATCATAGGTCTTGGTGTCTGGTCCAGCACGTCATCCCCCCACCCCCACCCCACCAGCTTTCTCCTCGGGCACATCTTGGTTGTTTTTATTCATTTGCTCTTTCATACCCGTTTTCAAATGGCCTTGTCAAGTTTAAGTTTTTTAAAGATGGGTCATTTTGTTTCACAGAAGAAAGGAGGAAGCACTTCTCCCCAGGTGCTCTTTCCGTGTGACCTTGAAATTTTTAATGTCTTAGTCACTGCTTACAACTTTTTAGTGAACCTGGCAATATTTTCAGTCATTCCTAACCCCCGCCCCCGGCCATTTTAATAAAAACAAAACCAAAAAAAACTCCTCTCCCTGCCTTAATCTCCATTCTTAGAGAATTTGGTATTATGTCACATTGACTGCCTTATGGTTCAGATGCACAGAATATTAGCAGGAACAGTCCTTATCTCCCTTCTGTTTCAACAAGCCCATGAGAAACAAGGCTGTAGGAGGTTAGGGGACGTGTTGGTAGTTAACAGCCACCAAGAGGCAAAGGCAGTTGTCAGCCTCCTAGCCTTGAAAGACCAGGAGAGCTTCAGCGGGGCTCAGAACACTTCCACACTGTGAAGCCCCCTTGCCCTGGATCTGTCTTCCCGCCTCCACATGTAGCTGGTATAGGGGTGGTGAGCACTTGGGACCAGAGGCCAGCTTTGGGGTGGATTAAAGTCAGGAATCCAGTAGCTCTTGTATTTTAATAAAGCTCTGGTATCTTAATAAAAATGTATCTAGATCCCTGTTCCACTCAGTGAATAACAGTTATTTGTTTTGAGAGTCTGAGTTCTCTGCAGAGCTCTAGGAAAGCCCATCTCATGACTTCTCAGATGCGGCCACTTTTGAGGATTCCCTGGTGGCCCAGGGGTTAGTTAGGACTCTGTACTTTCAGTGAGGGGGCACAGGTCCAGTCCATGGTCAGGAACTCAGTTCCCACAAGCCTCACAGTGCAGCAAAAAGCAAAAGAAGGGGCCAGTTTTAAGTCTTTAACAAATTCTTTTGGTATTTACTTGCATGTGTCTAAATGATGTGTGTACGTTGCTACTTCTTGATTTTGGCTTTTAGCATTTATTACCACTTTCTTCTACAGCCGCTCACCAGTTCTACTCCTGCTCTTCACCCTGAGCCCTCTGGCCTTCCACCTGACTCCTACACAAGCTCTCTCATTTCTGATGCTATTTTATTTATTTAGTCCTTATTTTAGGAACTAGCTTGCTATCCATCTCTCATCTTAAGGACCAGCAGTGTCCTCTGAAATTGGTAACTCTCTAAAGATACAGAAGATATAATTCAAATTAAAATCAAATTTTGTCGTAAGGCCTCATACGGGTCCCCTGCGAGTTCGCCACCGAACAGCAGCCAGAGTTGAAGGCCCTTGGAGGTTGAGGCCCAGGCCTGCCAGCCCTGCCGGGTGACATGCCCTCAGCCCCACAGCTCCCCAGAGCAGCCCAGCTTGTGGTCCAGTGCTCTGCCCAGCACATCCGCTTCCCTGAGCATCACCTGAGCTGACGTGTGGTCCATTCCAGCTATCTGACGTACATCAAGCTGTCAACAGCGATCAAGCGGAACGAGAACATGGCTAAAGGGCTGCAGAAGGCCCTGCTGCAGCAGCAGCCGGAAGATGACAGCAAGCGCGCCCCTCGGCCCCAGGACCTGATCCGGCTCTATGACATCATTCTGCAGGTGACCCCGGAGGGCTGGGAAAGCCTGTCCTGTGCGTGGGTTGGCTACAAAATGACATAGCAAAAGGGTTGTGATAGCCAGGAGCTGTTGGTGACTCGGTGAAAGACAGAAGTTCTTGTTTTCATACCAGTTCAGCCGTCCATAAACCTGATATCCAGACATATTGATGTGTTTTGTTGTTGTTTAGAGTCTTAGTCATGTCTGACTCTTCTGTGACCCTGTAGTTTATAGCTTACCAGGCTCCTCTGTCCATGGGATTTCCCATGGACAGAATACTGGACTGGGTTGCCATTCCCTTTTCCAGGGGGTCTTCCCAGCCCAAGGATCAAACCCATGTCTCCTGCATTGGCAGGCTGGTTCTTTACCACTGAGCCACCAGGGAAGCCCATGTGGATGTGCAGACACGAGTAAACCCCCTGGTATTCATTCACTGAGCACTTCCTGTGCAGGCTAGTCGCCCACGTGTCTTGACGTGTCCTGGGACCTGAGGCCACACTGCCTCGGCCCCCCTGGGAGCTCATCGGTAAGGGAGTTTGAGACCCCTGCCCACAGTCAAGGTGTCTGTGTAGGCGCCACACAAGCGGGCCATCTGAAATGAGAGTTCAGAGCCAGAGGGATCCCCTCCAGCTGAGCAGGTCCAGGGAGTCTCTGAAGAAGGTGAATTGTGACTGAGAGAAAGGCCACATGGGCTCAGGGTCAGGAGGGTGGAGGTGACCCCAGGTGAGGCTGCGGCTGAGTCATTCGTCACAGACGTCCCCGTTATCTGAAGCCCAGGCTCACTCTTTCTGCCCACGTCTGTCCTTCCACATCTTCTGTCAAACACTCAGTGTGGGTCCCCCTCTTCATGAGTTTTCCTGTTACATCTTTTGTGCAGAATTTGGTGGAATTGCTCCAGCTTCCTGGCTTAGAGGAGGATAGAGCCTTCCAGAAAGAGATAGGCCTTAAAACTCTGGTCTACAAGGCTTACAGGTAAGTTCCCCTGGGATGGGCAGGGCTCCCCTCAACCATTGGAAGGTTCTAGAAGCTTTGGGAGCACGTCCCTGGAAGGTTGGGTTTTGGTTTTTGAAAGACATGAGCAGAGATGAACGGTTATGACCTAGACATGTGGGTGGTGTAGGTAGCATTTGCAGCTGGACAACGTCCCTCCTTCCTGCCTGTCTTCATCTTCCTTCCTGTGCCTTAGGAATTACAGCTTTTTTGCAGAGTTAGCAATAAGTAAAAGACAGTGGGTCAGCTTTGGACCTACACTGTCAGTCAGCTCCAGTTTCAGGGAGGAGTCTGCGGGTTAGCCTGGCAAACTGGAACAGTGAAAATGGTGAAATCTCCCACCCCAGGGAATGAGCCTGACATTAAGAGACTTGACCATTTATTTAGCCTAAACAGCAAGGAAAGCCTTGATCTTGGGTGATCGTTGCTTAAGAATACTGTGGCTCTTTCCTTCCATCAGGTGTTTCTTCATCGCTCAGTCCTACGTGCTGGTGAAGAAGTGGAATGAAGCCCTTGTCCTGTATGACAGGGTCCTGAAATACGCAGACGAAGTGAATTCCGACGCCGGAGCCTTCAAGAACAGCCTCAAGGTAAGCCAGTGGCCTCGCCTGTTTCTAAGACCTGAGCAGTTGGCCGTGAGGCTCTGATGCCTTCTCAGGCGGGTCCTGCTTGGCCAGCCATGGGATGTGGTGCGCCCGAGTGCCCGGGAGCTGTGGGTGTAACTCGTGGCAGCGTTCCAGGCCCAAAGACAACTCAGGTACTAAGAGAGACGGCCTTCACCTGGTGCACCGCCCCAGAGCACTGTTCAGGCTCGGCTCCGTGTTAGAACTGCTTCCAAGGTGGATGTCTGGCTCTAATTGGTGTGGGATAAGAACTGGGGTTTTTATAATATTTATTTACTTTTTTGCACTGAGGCTTTTTTAAGCCCTTCAGTGATTCTACTCTGCAGCCAAGTGGAGAATCACTGGTGAAGCCTCTCCACACGAGTGCGTGGGGACCACCAGCAGCAGCATTTGGGAGTTTGCTAGAAATGCAGATTCTCAGGCCAGGGCACAGGTCTATGGGGTCTAAAAGTGGATTTTACTTTAGCAAGACTGCCAGGTGATAGGGTATATGTCAAAGCTTACGTGCCAATCTGGTGTATTTTACAGATTTTTGAATGACAACTAGATTTTTAAGCTTATGGACTGCTTTGAGGTTACAGAGATTCTTAAAGCAGTGGCCCAGGGGACCCATGTATATTTTACAAGTAGAGACTATTCAGAAAAGCGGGGTTAAGGTTACTGTTACCAACGTTACAGCCAGTGTGGGAGTGTCTGCCTAGAACAGCCCTGGGCTCAGCCGTAGAGAAACTCTGGTTTCTGCCTTCAGAGAGCTTGTGGTTTTGCTGCAGCCACAAGACTTGCATAGGACCCACCTCCGAATACAAAAGAAGGGAGCAAAATAGGAGTAGGTGGGAGGCGGGCGTGGGCAGTGGGAGGGTGACCAGTGTGGCAGCATGGTCGGGTGTGGTGGTGTTGGAATGTGGAGACAAACCAGTGTGGACGGTCTGTCTCCGGAGAGAAGTAAGAAGGGTGTCATGAAAGCCCATCTGCCCTAACATGCCGGGGTTTAGGGGGGAACTAACAGGAAGCAGGCGTGAGGGGTGCAGCAGTATCCAGACCTGACCGATCAGTCCAGATTCTGCCAAGTGAGAAGCTGAGGCAAGAGAAGGGCTGTGGGTAGGGACTGAGGTCCTCGAGCCAGGCGGCCAGGCTCTGGGTCCCGGCCTGCGGCCACCGGGGACGTGACTGGACACGTTCTTTGGCCTCTCTGTGCTTTGTCTTCTCACCTGTAAAGTGCAGGTACAGACTGTCGCAGGATTATCATGAAGATGAAATTGACGATTGTGTGGATTGCTTAGGGCAGTGCCTGGCACATAATGCATTTGGTGTATGATAAATGTGTTAATGTTATCTTTGTCATTATTATTATTTTCAGGCAGTATTACGTAAGACATGGCATAGATTTCTCCCCTTGAAACAGGCTAGTTTCTGTGCATTGCTTTTTTTAATAGGGAAAATGTTTAAATTACCTGAAATCCCTGAAAACACCAGTCGGGTTACTTAGCTTGGGTTAGTTTGGTGCACCTCTCTGGCCCGGCCCCGGCTCACAGTTCCATGTTTTCCTCGTTGTTACAGGACCTGCCGGACGTGCAGGAGCTCATCACACAAGTGAGGTCGGAGAAGTGCTCCCTGCAGGCGGCCGCGATCCTGGGTGAGCCACACGCCTCTTCCCTGCGGCCTGTGTCCCCAGACTCCCCTTCTCTGCTGCTCCTCTTCTCTCCCACCCCCTGCATCACTGGTGTAAGACTGAAAGGGGTTGTTTCGGTTCATCTGTGAGATTTTAGTTTTTTCCTGCCATTTCCTCTGCCCCAGTGAGGCATCAGGTTATGTGGAAGAATCTAGAGGCATCCTGGCATGCGGTCCCCCTGCCTGTCCCAGAGAGCCATGCTGGCTGTGCTGGGCTGAGCACGCTGGTTCTGGGTGTGTGGTCTGTTATTGGCATGACTTGTCTGCCTTGGGTTGGAGAGGGCTGACTCCCCACAGATGGGCTGCCTTTACCCCTGGGGTTTAGGATCCAGGCGGGTGATAGGTATCATTTGAGCCTGTTGCGTTAAGTCCATGTTCTCACTGAATCCTGTGAAACTTTCAGATACAAACGATGCCCATCAGACAGAAACCTCTTCCCAAGTCAAGGACAATAAGGTAAGTCTGGGCTGTGGCTTTTGAAGAATAAACAGGATTTCGGGACTCCCTAGGAGCGTATGCTCATCTGTACAGCAGAGGACCCTACGTTTCTCAGCAAACACCCTCCCTTCCCGCTTCTCTTACTCCGGACCTGAAAGCTGCCTGTGTAAGGTGCGCTAGGTGTCACGTAAATGGTCCCAGATAAAGTTAGGAACCTGCTGTGCACTCTGGCTAGGGGCTCTGGCTCCAACTCAGACATTGGACAGGCTTGTATCCCACTCCAGCCCACCACTCTCAGCCTCTCTAGATTTCAGTGACTCTCAGCTATGAATAAAGTGAGGACATAATAGCCCCTCACAGGAGGTTTGTGGGGATCGAATGTTCCACCGATGGGCGGTGATTAACTCTGGGTTCCTGCTTTGGTTTGACTTCCAGCCCTTGGTTGAACGGTTTGAGACCTTCTGCCTGGACCCTTCCCTCGTCACCAAGCAAGCCAACCTGGTGCACTTCCCGCCAGGATTCCAGCCCATCCCCTGCAAGCCTTTGTTCTTTGACCTGGCCCTCAACCACGTCGCTTTCCCACCCCTCGAGGACAAGCTGGAGCAGAAGGCCAAGAGCGGCCTCACCGGATACATCAAGGGCATCTTTGGATTCAGGAGCTAACCAGGCTCGTCCTCGGGGCAGGGGAGAGTCTGACTCTCAATCTGTGTTGTGAGAAAACCCCAGCAGGTTCCGTGATACTAAGTCCAGGTCCGCGTCGGCCCCGGGCAGGAGTGTACCATCCTCGGCCCCGCCTTCCTGTGTCTCGTGTGTGTGTACACTTCATTCCCACCCAGTGTGCTAGAAGGACACCCTGTCGTCTTCTGGTAAACGTGTGCAGGGCCCTGTGTCGTCCTCCCCCGGGGAGGGCCCTGCCACCTGGTCTCATCTGAGCCACGGTCAGGAATGTTTTCATGGGGTCCACACCTGGCCCGGCCGGGGGCTCGCATGCTTTGTTGTGTTTCTTCAGTACCATGGATGTGAATGAACTCATCCTTGCTGTGAGCACCCAGGAGCCCTTAAAGAGTTGGTCTGAGACAAGGAGACATTGGCAGCGTCACCCCAGGGTTACAGTCAGCCTTATTCCCCTCCACCTCCGAGCGAAAGTTGAGAAGTTTCAGAACAAGCAAAGAGCTCTATTTTTAGAAGAAATATGTTACCCTCAGAAATGATGAAAACAGATCTTCTATTAAAAGGCAAAGATGCTGGCTGCTCTGCCCGTTCTTTACACTCCCTCCTTCCCGTCTGGTCCCGGCTCACTCCCTGGGAGCCTTGTTGCGAAATCCTGTCCTGTCATGTGCTTCCTGGCTTCCGGGCCATGTGGGTCTGTCTGATGCCTGATAAGAGTGTAGAGGCCCTACAGGATTTCCCCACCTGTAATTTTTATATGCTGTCATATTTAGTCAGTTTCCTTCCTTACTCTTGTTTTTTCTCAGTCACTTTTTTATCTCTATTACAGCATCAGCAATAGAATTCCCAAAAGCAAGGTCGGACAGCAAGGAATAAAAGTGACTTAACCATGAGATGCATGAAGCTCTGTGGGCTCAATGGTGCCGCTGTCTTCCTGGTAGACCGCGGAGGGGCTTGCCGGAAGCGGTGGGAGGGAGAGCAGCTGTGTCTGTTAGACCTGGGCATCGGCACTGGAGGTGCTTGGGGAGACACACTCCTCTCCCTCTGGGGTTTGCTTTGGGTCAGTGAGCTTCAGGAAGCGGATTTTTTTCTTCTAATTGGAAGTTTCATTATCTGTGCTATACAAGTTAGGGATATCCTTTTCTCTGTCCCTACCTCTTGAAGGTACAGCGCAGATGACCTTAGGTTGAGGTCCTGGATCTTGGTCCCAAAGACCCAGTCAGTGTTCCTGACGGGCGGTGGGCAGAGTGCTGGGGACCTTGCTTCTCCCTCAGCCCTATCCCATTCCCCAGCGCCCTTGGCAGCCTCAGGCCTGGGGTATAAGGTTCTGCAGTCTCGGGAACCCAGTTCGAGGCTGCACTGTGTGGGCAGCCCTCCAGCCAACTTGGGCCAGTGTCTGTGGCACCGGGGGGGAGTGGGGGGGGCAGGGTCCTATGATAAGGGTAGAAGGTCCTGTTCTCATCTGGGAAGGTGTCCGTTTGTCTTGCTCAGAGTAGGCCCTTCCAGGTTTTCCTACTTTCTTTAGAGTGCTGGCAACGAGAGGGAGCCAGAATCCTGGTTGGTCATTCAGACTGAGCCTTTTCTAAGCTTTCTCATGAAAAAGAAACACAGTAGGAACTCCTCTCCACACAGTGGCCCTGCTCTTCAGCCTGTGAGACCATGACCAGACGTGTTTAGTATTAAAAGCACGCATTTACCTGAGAAGACAGCCCTGCAGGGCAGAGGTCACGCTTAGCTCTCACATCTCTTCACCTGGAATCCCCGGACATTGAACAGGCTGTGTCACTGGGGGGCAGAACCCCATCCTGTCTCAGGCCCAGGAGCGGCTGACGCGTCTCATGGGAATGGGTTCAGAGGCCCGGGGAGCAGCCATCTTCACTGGGTGGGTTCACAGGATGAATCTGCAGAGGCGACCCGCTCCTGCCTTCCCGGGGGGAGGTTGAGGGTGTGAGGGAGGGAAGTGGACACACTGCCTTGGGCGGGTCTGTCTTGCTGCTTCAGCTCGTCCCTCCCTCAGGACGGGTGGCAGTGCAGTCAGCAGGATGTGGTCCTGGAAGAGTTGTCTGTCTCCCCAGATCCAAGAGGACGAGGGGAAGCTCAGCTGAGCCTATACTTGGAGAACATGCCTGAGGGCCGCTGTGTTCCTGCTTTTTATTTTCTTACCTGTCAGGTGGTGACAGTCTCAGTCTGTAGAAGCGTTAGAGGTCAGAGCTCCACCAGGTCAAAGCTCTGCATGCAACCGAGAGGAATAAACGCTGAGCCTTGTGTAGGAAAGACACGATTTGGCCAAGTTTGTCATCCTTAGCTGTGTTGGCTTTGTTGGGGGACAAAGGCGGTTGGGGATGGCCAGGCCCTGCGCTGCTGAGCCTCCTGGCCCTTTGCTTTTCGCATGCACTGTTCTGCTGTACTGTCCAGTTTTCCATTAAACGAGGTGAGAATTCTTGGATTCTGTTTGAAATGAAACACTGCCAGGCTTGGTTCCACGTCTTTTCTCCGGTGGCAACCTGAGCCTTTCATCATGGCCAAGAGGTGACGGCCTGTGGGGCAGCGCACCCATCCACCCTCAGTGGCCCGGACCCTCGCTGGTCTTTCCTTCCACAGCTGAGGCAATGGCTCCCCCGACCCCCCAGGAGAGGATGCCGGCTCCAGGGCAGGACCTGCTCTCTGTCGTCGCTGTGGTGATGCTGATCTTCCCCACGCTTGGCATCAATTACACACAAAAGCTAGTTGATCACAGGATTCTAAACAGCACGCGGCCATCTACAGCTTTGAGAAGCTTAGAACCTTCAGAGGTCTTAGGAAAATGTCCAAAGATAGCAAAAGTATGTGTTAGTTCTTTTTTTAGTGTTTTGGAAGACACTTGTTGCTACAGAGGAGATGGAAACCAGATTTAGCTATAAAATTTATTGATGTTCCAAAGCAAAGAGATAAATTGGAAACTGTCTCCATCCTGACACCACCAACTGGAAGAGCCCGGCCTGTGGTTCTGTGAGATGCTGGGAACCCTCTGCGTGGGCGCGAGATCACAAGTGGCCAGCATGGCCTCTCACTGCCCAGGGCTGCCCTCCCTGTCAGCACCATACAGGCTCTGCAAACGTTCTCCAGCCGCACTGTTAGCTGGTACAAGCTAAAATATAACCTCAGCTGATGAATACTGCTGGAACACTTGTGGAAAACTTTTATCTGACCGTCTGAAGCCGCTAAGGGACTGTGGTCTGCGTTACGGTTTGGTTTTGTTGTTTTTGTTTTCAGGGCAGGATCCTGGCGGTAGTTCGAGGCCCTGTGGCCCTGGGGCTGAGCCCTGCAGAGCTTTGAGGCGGGGTCACTGCTTTCCTGCCTCTGCCACGGCCACTGTCGTCATTGTCATTGTGTTGGGAAGGGGAGCCTTGCTTCTCTGTGGTCCCCGTTTTCAGCAGCTGGTTTCGTTCACCTCCATTAGCTGTACCCTTCAACCACGTGTCCTCACGCTCAGTCTGCAGTTGAATGACCCCTTGGAAAAGAACCACGGCCTTTCAGTTAGGCTGGACTTTTCCCAGGGACCTTCTGGCAGGAGGAAGTGCAGTTACAACGGGCAGGTAACTGGTCCCTGAAAGCTAGTGATTGTTGGGAGCTCTCACTCACCTTGGAATGGAAGAGGGGTGGGGGTTGTCCCCTGGAAGCCAGGGGCATCTGGTTCTCTGACATGCAGAGGCCTTAGTACCTTGTAGGCAGGCCCTTGACAAATAAATTTCCTTCCCTTTGCTCCCCCATGGATGGAGCTGGCATTAGAACACCATGCTTGGCCATGTCCCTGGTGATTCAGTGGCTAAGACTCCTCTCTCCCAGTGTAGGAGGCCCAGGTTCAATCCCTGGTTAGGGAACTAGATCCCACGTGCCACAACTAAAGACCCTGCATGCCGCAGCAAAGATCGAAGACCTCTCATCCCGCAACCAAGACCCGGCACAGCCAAGCCAGCATTTATATATTAAAAACCAACACCATGCTGCTCCCTCCACTGTTGTCCGTAGGCGCCCTTCACAGCTGAGCCCTGTCCTGGCCCTGACCTGGGCCTCGCGGGAGGAGCCCCTGCCTAGCTGGGACTCAATCGAGAACAGTCTTTTCTCACTGTAGCCATACCGTCTAAGCCCAGGGTCCAGGCTTCTGTGCACGGAGTTGGTGGGGCCCGCACACTCACAGCCGCCTTCTCCACTCTTGGCAGGCCCCACCACCTTCTTCCTCTTCCCCCCCAGGGGCTGAGTCTTGTGAGGTCTCAGCGACATCATTAGGACAACAGGTGAGTGAGCTGCGCGGTGTGCTTTCCAATTTCCTGGTAATAAAGACTGATTAGGAAGTCTTACCCTTCAGCTCTAAAGACTTAATAGTTCTTCCTTTTTTTTTGTTTGTTTTATAAATCTTTCTTCCTGAGACTATTGAGATGCAACTTGGTACATCTGAACCCCGGCTGCTTTAGTTCAGACAGTATAACTCTCCCCAGCTGCTGGGGTGGGCTGTTGGCCTATCGAGAGAGAGAGAGAGAGAGAGAGAGTGAGTGTGTGTGCGTGCGTGCCCGTGTGCATGCACTGTTGACCTTGTGAATGTGTGTGTGTGTGTGTGTGTCACCCAGTCGTGTCCGATTCTTTGTGACCTCATGGACTCTAGCCCGCCAGGCTCCTCTGTCCATGGAATAATTCTCCATTCTAGAGAATACTGGAGTGGGTTGCCATTCCCTTCTCCAGGGGATCTTCCCGACCAGGGGATCAAACCCAGGTCTCCCGTATTGCAGGCAGATTCTAAGCCATCAAGGAACTTGTGAGGGACACGGCTAAGCCACCTCCATTAAACCTGAACTCCACAATAGGGCTGCATATCCCCAGACCTGGCTGTTAAGGCTCCTCATTGTCTTCAGGGTGACAGAAATGCCCAGAGCCCCTGGGCAGCTTGGGGAGACCTGGAGGCCCCGCAGTGAGTGTAGGCAAGCTGCAGACTTCCAGAAGGTGGGCATGGCTTGTGCAGCAGGCTGCTGCTGTGGCCGGGAAGTGTGGGCTGTACCAGCACGGGTCCACGGGGGAACTGGAGCTACTGTGACCCGAGGCTGGGGAAGGGAATCGCTTCCCGGGAGGGGCAGACCGCCAAAGCATCCTTGGCCTTGCCCTCCCAGCCAGCTCGGGACCTGAGGACCCCTGAGGTCCTTTCTGTGCTCTCCGTCTCACCGTCTGGTACGGGAAACCCTGTTCTCTCAACATGGGCGGGGCTGGGTTTGTTGGAGTTGCTGCCTCTAGATTCTCCCTATAAAAGGCCCAGATGGAATGACCAGCTCCTTTTTCTGCCCTCCCTGCTCTAGTTGGGCAAGCCATGGTCACCTGCTTCTCTCCAGGCCAGTCTTCGGCATTCCTTTTTATCAGACTTGCTGGGCAGACTTGCAGCCAAGAGAGCCTCCTCCAAACCGCCTGGTGGATTCCTGGGGCCTCAGCCTCTACCTCCCCCAGCTCCTGCAGACAGGAGGAGGCCCAGGACTGGTCCCCACCCCCAGCCCTCATCCCCTCCACCCAGTCGGTGAAGGCGCCTCTACTCCTCAGCTGGCCAAGGAAGTGTTACCAGCCAGCTCGGCTCCAAGGGTCTGCTAGCAGAGCTCTGTACAAACATAAACAGAGGGCCATTTCCTGAGATGGCCAAGCTTGTCCTGATCTGGGAGATATGGAAGCCTGACAGGTTATGGTTCCCAGGGCAAAGTCGGCAAGTTGCTTCCGCAGGGAGCAGCAGGGAGCAGACTGCCCCTCCCTGCAGGACCCCTGGAGTGGGAGGAGCGAGTGGGCAGCCTAAGCCAGCCACCCTAGCACAGCATCCAGGCTGCCACCCTGTTGCCTAGCTGCGTGTACATGTGGCCGGTTCCCAGCTGGGAGCCGCACCGCTTTCAGCTCTAATCACCCCACGGCTTGGGCCTTGGGCCCCACGAGCTGTGAGTAGCCCACGTGGCTTTCCTGGAAGCGCCAGGCTGGGGCATGTGAGTAAGCTGCTGCTCAGAGTCACAGCGCTGAAGGGCCTTCCCTGGTGGTCCACTGGCTAAGACTCCGCACTCCCAATGCTGACTTTGATCCCTGGTCGGGGAACTAGATCCTACATGCTGCAACTAAAGATCCCCCATGCGCCAGTGGAGACCGAAGATCCCGCTTGCTTCAACTAAGACCCGACGCAGCCAAATAAATAAACTTAAGGGAGAAACAAAAGTCACAGTGCTGGAGGGAGGTTGAGGATCCATTGATCCCAAACATCTCAGTCCGCAGAGGGAGAAGCACGTGCCAGGCGAGGGGAAGGCCTCAGGGGCAGGATGGGAAGCCAGGTCCTGGGCTTCCTGCCTGGTTCCGAAGGAGAAGATGCTATGGAAGTGAGGCCCAGGAAGGCTGAAACAGGGCACCCAGTCCGGCTTCTGGGTCAGAGCTGTCTGATAGAATTATAATGTCAGCCACAGATGCAAGTCTTATCTTTAATTTTACATTTTCTAGTAGCCACGTTAAATAAAAATAGCAACACCCCTTCCCCTATGTGAGGAAAACATGGGAATCCGTGACCCTGAAGAGTGCCCTCACTGACCACACTGGCGCTCAGACCTCAGACATCCCACCTGCAGAGCTGGAAGCAATAAATTTCAGCTGTTTATAAACCAAAAAATAAAAAGCAATAGGTAAAATCAGTTTTTTAAAATAATGTTTCATTTAACACAATATATCCAAAAGATCACTTTGATGTGTAATCAGTATGAAACTCCGCTTCCCCAGTGGCTCAGACAGTAAAGAATCTGCCTGCAATGCAGGAGACACAGGTTTGATCCCTGGGTCAGGAAGATTCGCTGGAGGAGGGCATGGCAACCCAGTCCAGTATTCTTGCCTGGAGAATTCCATGGACAGAGGAGCCTGGTGGGGTCCACGGGGTCGCAAAGAGTAGGACACTAACACTTTGACAATCTAAAGCACTATTGAGATATTTTACATCCTCTTTTCATACTACGTCTTTGAAGTCTGGCGTGAATTTTGTACTTACAGCATCTCTGTTCAGAGTGGGCTCATTTCAAGGGCTCAAGAGTGACAGGGGCTGGGACAGCACAGGTGGCCACCGAGGCTGTCGGTCCCCTCCCAGCCTTCTAAATTTTTTTCTCAGATGTTGAAGAGCCTGCATCTTTCTTGGCCTCCATCCTTTCTCCGATGCCCTAGTCTTGGGGGCCAGGGCTCCTTTGAAGAGGACCATCCTGTAGTGACAACCACCTTGGAGACCTGGCTGCTCCTGCCTCCTGCATGCCAGCCCCATCTGGGAGCTGCGCTCTGATTTGACCTGATGTTAGACAGTCACGCCAGGGATTCAGCTCTTGGTTTTCTTGCAGTGAATCAGTTCATCTTAATCTCGGGCATGTGAGGGTCCTCTGTGATACTCATTTATTTCCGGGGCTGGGGGTGGGGTGCTTCTGCAGAGAGGAGGCAAAGCTCTAACGTTCCAGAATTCAGCCTCCAGCGGGGCCTCCATTGGATGCCTCCATTCCTGGCGCTGGAGTCTAGCCATTCTCCCCTGGGGAATCCAATGACCACCCCCTCCCAAGAAAGGGCCTGGAGTTCTCAGGGAAACAGGAGTGGGCTGAGGGCTGCTGTCATCTGTCTTGGCTCTCCTGGGATATTGCTGTCACTTGCCTGACCTTAGAGATGAGGACGTGAGCCGACTCTCGGGTTTGCTATAAGAAGCCAGTCATTGGACTGGGTCCTGAGCCCGAAAGTCATTTCAACAAATGGGCCCCTTTCTGAGAACAGAAAATGACAGGTATGCAACGAATGGTTAGAAGACAATTGTCACCCGGAACTAACATGGAGCTAGGGCAGAGGGTCAGTGGCCTCCGGGCCCAGCCTTCCTTCTCTGGCTCCGTCTCACCATCACACTCAGCTGGGAGAAGAACCCTGGAAACCACTCTGCTTCCCTGTTGCTACGTCCCTGTTCTATTCCATAAGATGGTATGGGAAAACCCAAACGAATGTTTTGGCCAGCCCAACACTTCCCTGTTGGGTCAAGGCCTCCTGCTCCTCTCCCCACCCCCACCACCACTGTCAGCCACTCCTCCCCACCTCCAGGATGGGTGACTCCTGTCCCTTCTCCAGGGCCAAATTCAATTCAATTATTCTCGAGATGCAGCCCAAAGAGACTCAGGCCTTTCCTGCCCCTGGGGGCACGTGGCCTCTGTCCCTGGTCTCCCCAGTCTGCTGGGCCCCTTGTCTGTTCTCTAGATGTCTTCTGCCCTCAGCTGGGCCTGCCAGGATGCCCTAATGATCCTAACCCAGCCTGTCTGCCTCCCTCCCCTCACCTTGCTCCCCCTCAAACCCTCCTTCCACCGAAACTGCAATGGTTCCAGGGAATGTCTCCAGATTTTTAGGAGTGACTTGAGCTGGGCCAGTGAAACGAATGCCTGGAGACAAGGAACCCACGCCTTTCTTGAAGACCCTGGAGGCCGCTGTGGGAGAAGGCAGCTACCAAGATGACCTCCCTGGCCCTCACTGGGAAGAAAAGACCAGTAAACAGGCACTGCTGTTGGACACTCCATCCGACTCCAGAAAAGCCACCAGGGGCCACTTTGGGGAAGGAGGAGAGGCAGGTAGGAAACCCAAGTAACAGTGGGTTCCCAGGGCTTCCCTGGTGGCCCAGTGGTGAAGAATCCACCTGCCAACGCAGGAGACATAGACCCCATCCCTAGTCCGGGAAGATCCCACATGCCTCAGAGCAACTAGCCCACCACAACAGAATAGCCCCCGCTCGCCGCAACTAGAGAAAAGTCAGGTGGCAATGAAAACCAGCACAGCCAAAAATAAACAAAATTATTTTTTAAAAAGCAGTGGGTTCCCGGGAGGCTCCGCCAGACCCTGGACTCAGCAGCACCCGAAGGCTGGGTGCTGGGGCCCTTGGGGGAGTCCCGGCCCCTCTAGAGCTGGTCTGCAACTCTCTGAGGATCCCAGCAATGCACATCTGACTGCATCTGGCCCGGGAGCCACAGACAGATGGGAGAGCCAGCCGGCCAGGAGAAGCGTTCTGCAGCGCGGTGGGTGGGGCTCCAGGGAGCTGGCTGGGTGGTGTCCACGTTTCAAAGGTACTTGTGCCGGTGGTCCAGGGAGAATGCCCCCTGGCTGCCCCACCCCGTCAGTAGAGGACACAGAGCAGAGACCCGGACGCCCTGGGGGTGAGCAGAGAGCCCGGGGTCCCTCCGCCCACCCTGAGCTGGCAGGGAGCAGCCCCCCGGTGGAGAGTCCTGGGTGAAGAGGTGTGCCTGATAGCAGGGTGTGGGCTGGAGGTGTTCATTAACCCCGAGCTCTAAAGCCCGGCCTCGATCTCTGAGCCTGCGTGTGCACACGCGCGTCCGTCTGTCTGGAGCCCTGTCTCCCCTGGGCCCGGCTATTTCCCCGTCTGGGCGTGATCACGGCTGGCTCCCTCTGGCTCTGGGCGTTGGGTGTAACAAGTCTGAACCTTCTCTGAGACTCAGGCAGGCTCAGGCGCCCCGCCCTCTGGGCTGTACCCTTTCCTCCCAAACTGGTTGTGCAGGAGCAGGCAAGAGTGTGGTGTGGGGAGTGGGGGTGCATGTGCGCAGCCCTGGCCCCCTCACCGCCTCACCTGCAGGGAGGACCCGCCCAGAAACTGCCCGCCTGGTGCCCAGCCGCCCCACCTCGCCAGAGCCCAGCTGAGCAGCCAGCGAAGACGCACGCCCGCTGCCCACTGCCCGCCGCCCACCCGCCCTCGCCGGCCGAGCCCAGCCCGAGCCTGCGCCTGCCTTCAGGACCATGTTCAAGGGGTTGAGCAAAAGCTCTCAGGGGAAGGGGTCCCCCAAGGGCTCCCCGGCCAAAGGCTCCCCCAAGGGGTCCCCCAACAAGCACAGCAGGTGAGCGCGGCCGGGGGTGGGGGCCGGAGCCAGGATGGCTCCAGACCCAGGGGCTCCAGCCACCTGGAGGCAGCCGGCCAGAGCCGGGGACCAGCCCAGCGCTGGCATTTGGTGTCCTGAGGCTAAAGAGCCTGGGGGTGGACTCTCTTCCTGGCCCAGGCCCAGGTCCAGCCCTGGCAGGGGCCCAGGCATGGCCTGGAGCTCCCCATGTTCTGGGGGGTGCAGCCTGAGGGCTCTACAGACATGCTAGGCAGGGGCCTGAGCTTTCCTCCTCTGCTGGGAGGTGAGGAGGCTGGAGGGCACGGCTCTCCACCCACGGCTCTGCCCTCTAGGCTCCACTTATCCTGAGATGACCCATGGGACCTGGGCACAGGGTGGGCAGAAGGATTGAGGCCAGAGAAGCCAAGAGGTGGGCTGCAGAGTGCCCAGAGGCAGGGAGGCGGGGCTGTGCTGCTCCAGGTCCAGGCTGCGGCTTTCCCCACCGGCTGGCACCTTGGGCCTCGAGAGCTTTGTTATGGAGATGAGATGATTCCTTCACCGGGTGGGTGTGTGGAGGGGTGCTATGGGGAAGCAGTAGGGGCCCACGGATGTCTCAGAGCCTTCCTCAGTTCACCCAGCTCTCTGCAGGGTCCCCAGCCCGCCGCCCCCTCCCAGAGCCCCACGCTCTGCAGACAGGCTCGGGCAGCCTTCTTCCACTCACTGGCTGTCAGCCCCCTCTGCTAGGTGGAGGCAGCAGTTCGCCCGGGGTCCTGGGTGTGAAGGTGGGGGCCGAGATGAAAGGCCCAGCACCCGATAGGGATCAGGGCGAGGACACAGGCTGGGCTTCTGGGCGGACAGGAAAGATGGTGGCTAAGACTCTCACTGGAGTGACCTGTCCCCCCTGGGGCTTGGGCCCTGCCCAGGGCGGAGTGGGCTCCTCCCGGCGGGAGCAGCCCTCCCAGGATTCCGGACCTGGAGCTCCCAGCCCCAGGGCGGCTCCCGGTCATCTCCTTCCCCTCAGCCCTGTCCTCGGGCGGCGGCCCCAGGAGGGCACATCAGTCCCCTCCCGTGCAGTCCATTTGTTCAGCACATATTTATGGAGCACCTACTGTGTGCCTATTTATGGAGCACCTACTGTGTGCTGGGGCTGCTCTAGGCCCTGCGGATGCCATCGTAAACAGAATGGACAGGTCCCAGCCTTCAGATCCCTTTAGAGGAGTAAAAACAAGCACTTAACGGGAGCTGACAGGACGCTAGTTTTCTTCACAGTCACACGGTGAGGAGGTGGATATACTAGAGCGTTGGCCTCTAGGTGAGGAGCCTTAGGCCCAGAGAGGTTAAGTAACTTGCCCAAGACCACACAGCTGCAGGGATAGAGGAAGATAAAAGCCAGGCTGCTGGTCAGAGTTCTTTCAGACTGTCTCTTTGTGGCACAGCCCTTCTGCTTGGAGGGGGCTTCTCCTTGGACCCCTGGTTCAAGGCCCAGCCCGTGTTGCCATCCCTCCGCAGGGACGGTGACCTCACAGGGTGCTGTGCTCCTGAGGCTTAGACCACATTCTTATTAGGTCTGCTTGCCCCTCTAGGCCCCAGAGAGTGAGCTGGAGCCCACAGCTGGCACGCTGTAGAGGCTGGGAGACGGCCCTGGGAAAGGACCCCGGTTCAGGCTCATCCTCTGCTCCTCCTGGCTGTGCCACCTGGAGCGAGTCAGGTCCAAGCTTGGGCTCTGAACCCCCGAATCTGGAAAGTGTTGGGGTTCCCTGGCAATCTCATGGCCCACCTCCCCCACCGGGTGCTGTGTGTCTCCTCTGCAAGCTTGCTAATCCCGGGCAGGCCCTGCAAAGCCTGGGGCAGTGGAGGGGGACGGGGCTGGCGTGGGAGGAAGCTGAGCCGGGGGACTTGGTGCTGTTCCCCTGCCCCCAGCCAGCTCACCCAGCCCTCCCAGGATCCAGCTGTCCGCCTCAGGTATTAGGGGCTGAGCCAGTGAGTCATGTGCTCCCCTGCGGGCTGCCTCCCCTCCAGCCTGAAGCAGCAGCAGAGAGCAGGGTGGGGTTGGGAGGCACTTCCTTGATGGGGGGAGATGGCAGCTCCACAGTGCCACCCACACTCAGGACCCTCATTTTCTGAACCCTCACTGAAGGCAGAGCTCCCCTGCCCAGGACTGTGTAGCTCACAGAGATTCCTACCGAGAGGCCAGGGCTCCCCAGGTCTTGACTCCACCCTCCTAGGCCACTGAGCTCAGCTGTAGGGCAGGACAGGGCGGGTGCAGGCAGGGGATCCCACCTAGGTGGGCAGACCTCTGCCCAAGGGAAACAGGGAACTTTGCCAACCAGGCTGCCCTCTGTCTCCACCCCTCATCAGAGCTGCCACTCAGGAGCTGGCCCTGCTGATCTCCCGCATGCAGGCCAACGCCGACCAGGTGGAGAGGGACATTCTGGAGACCCAGAAGAAGCTGCAGCAGGTGAAGCTGGGGAAGATGGCAGGGTGTGGGGGCGTGAGAGACTTGTTGCCATGCCTGGTGGTCCCAGAGGTGCCCACTCGCCTTGGTAAAGATACACAGACGGTCCTGTCCTTCCCTGGTCACTCCCCAAACACAGTGGAAGCGAGGGCTTGGCACACCTTCTCTGGTGGGTTCCCACCGCCATGCCCTCCCCTGTCCCTTCATCGTCATCATGGCACCCCTTCTATAGTGACGTCAAAGCAGAGCTCTTCACCTGATGTTCCGGGGGCCCTTGACCTGGTTCTGCCTACCTGCTCAGTAAACCCCATTTTCCATTTCTCCCCAGGCTTTCTCTAGGCAGGAACATCTGTTCCTTTTTTCTGAAATGTGCTGTCCTCACCACTTCACCCCATCCCCCAAAGCCCTCCCACCTGCAGGAAGGCCTCCGTGATTGGTTCCTGCAGGGGGGTCAGAGGACCTCCCCTGTGTCCCTGAGTCCGCCTCACTGGTGCTCACACTTCGCTCTCTCCCGGTGTGGGCGCCAAGGTTGGCCAGGGTCCCTGGGATGGCAGGGGGGCTCGAGCAGCAAGGATGCCTTCCCTGCCTCAGGACCGGCAGCACAGTGAGCAGCGCCAGGCCCTGCAGCACCGGCAGGAGGTGGGCCGCAGCCTGAAGGAGGCCGAGGTGCTGCTGAAAGACCTCTTCCTGGATGTGGACAAGGCCCAGCGGCTCAAGCACCCACAGGCCGAGGAGATCGAGAAGGAGTGAGTGTGGGGCAGGGGGTGGCAGCAGCAAGAGCTGGGGGTCCAGAATGGAGGCGCCGGGGGTCCCGGGGGAGCCCCAGACCCGGCTCCGACCTGCTGGCCACTTCCTTGGCAGCATCAAGCAGCTGCACGAGCGGGTGACCCAGGAGTGCGCCGAGTACCGCGCCCTGTACGAGAAGATGGTGCTGCCGCCCGATGTGGGGCCCAGGGTCGACTGGGCAAGGGTGCTGGAGCAGAAGCAGGTCAGGGGTCACCCAGCAGCCATCAGAGGGCGACACAGGGCTGCGTTTCGGCAGGGGCTGATGCATCCTTGGACCTGGGTGGGGGCTGGGTCTCTGAAAAGGGAGGGGGCAGAAGAGACCGTGCAATCATGGAGGGCTTCCTGCAGGTGGGAGAGCTCGGTTGGGATGAGGTGAAGTGGTGAGGAAAGGATATTTCAGAAAAAAGGAACAGAGGCTCCTGCCTGGAGGAAGCCTGCGGTGTGATGGAAAAACGTCTTTTCTGGGCAGGGAGGGAGAACCAGGTCAAGGGCCCCCGGAACACCAGGTGAGGAACTGTGCTTTGCTGTCACGACAGAAGGGGTGCCGTGATGACAATGAAGGGAGAGTTCAGTTCAGTCGCTCAGTCGTGTCCAACTCTTTGGAGGGACAGGGGAGGGCATGGACAGGGCAGGGTGTGTGCAGGCTCAGGAGCCAGGCTGCAGGTGTCAGGCAGGAGGCAGGGCAGAGCAGGGAGATTTTCAGAGCTGAGCCTTGAGACTGGGGACCAGTGGGATTCAGGATCCACAGTCACGTGACCCTGAGGCCTCAGCCAGGGTCACTGGAGACTAGCATGTTCCCCAGGGTGTCCCATGTGGGCTAGAGGTAAAGAACCCGCCTGCCAGTGCAGGAGACATAAGAGATACAGGTTCAGTCCCTGGGTCGGGAAGATCCCCTGGAGAAGGACATGGCAACCCACTCCAGTATTCTTGCCTGGAGAATTCCATGGACAGAGGAGCCTGGCCGGCTACAGTCCCTGGGGTTGCACAGAGTCGGACACGACTGAAGTGACTTAGCACATGCCCCAGGGTGAGCTGCAGCCATTCACCCAGGCAGCGCCTGGCCTGTCCACCTTCTGCCCAAATGACCAGCTCCATCCCCTGCTGATGGGGATGCTGGGTGGAGGGGGATGCTGGGTGCGTGCAGGGCTCCCCACCCCAGGCCCTGCGGCAGAGCTGAGTGGCCAGCTCTTCTGCAGAAGCAGGTCTGCGAGGGCCAGTACGGGCCGGGCATGGCGGAGCTGGAGCAGCAGGTCGCCGAACACAATATCCTGCAGAAGGAGATCGAGGCCTACGGGCAGCAGCTGCGGACCCTTGTAGGGCCGGTGGGTGAGCCGTCCGACACCCGCCCCTGTTTGGCCCCAGCCCTGGTTCCCTTTCTCCCATCAGAGCCTGAGCGAGGTCTGGCTGGTCCTCGGGGACTAGGGATGGAGGAGGGGCAGGGGAGGCTCAGGGATGTGGGGTGCGTTCTCCCCTGCACCTCATCTCTCACTGGGCCTGTGTTTTCTCCACCTTGGTCGAGACAGGACGCGGCCACCATCCGGAGCCAATACCGGGACCTCCTGGTGAGCCCCAGGGCGGGCTGGGTGGGCTGCCTGCACCGTTGACGAGGCCAGCCTTCCTGGGCGCAGCCTGACGGTGCCTCTCTCCCCACATCCGAGGGCAGAAGGCGGCCTCGTGGCGAGGGCAGAGTCTGGGCAGCCTGTACACGCACCTGCAGGGCTGCACGCGCCAGCTGAACGCCCTGGCCCAGCAGCAGCAGCGCATCCTCCAGCAAGACTGGAGCGACCACCTGGCCGACCCCGCGGGCGTGCGGAGGGAGTACGAGGTCAGCGGGGGCGGGTGGGGGTGGGGTGGGGGGACAAGGCCGGCCTGGTCCTCACCGCCAGCGCCCCCGCCTTGATCCTCTCCCAGCACTTCAAGCAGCACGAGCTGCTGAGCCAGGAGCAGCGCGTGAACCAGCTGGAGGACGACGGGGAGCGCATGGTGGAGCTCGGGCATCCGGCCGTGGGGCCCATCCAGGTGCAAGGGCCGGACACTCCCCGCTGCCTTGGGGGCTCTAGGTCAGGGAGCTTCCCGGGGAGGCTGGGGAGACCAGGCCGGGCCAGCAGGGGCAGTGGGCAGGGCCAGCTGAGTGGGTGGGCGGGTGGACGGACGAGGTCGGGCGCGTCTGAGAGCTCCACACTGCTGCCCCCAGGCCCACCAGGAGGCCCTAAAGGTGGAGTGGCAGAACTTCCTGAACCTTTGCATCTGCCAGGAGAGCCAGCTGCAGCACGTGGAGGACTACCGCAGGGTGAGCCGGGCGGGGCTGGGCAGGGCCGGGTGGGAAGGCACGATGCGCATCTCGGGGGCCAAGGCACCTCATAAAAACGACAGAGGTGCATCGTTGTGACTGGGTCCCAGAGGAAAACAATGTCACCCACGAATTCGCGACAGGGTGACGTCACTCCTGGGGGTGTGAATGTTTGTTCTTGAAAGTGAAAAAAAAAGAACTTTTTTTTTTCATAAAAAATAAATCACAAATATGCATATGTAAATGATATACAGAATATCTGTGATATTAACATTTCATGTCAATGATGGGGAAAGTAAGGACAAAAAAAGGGAAAAGTTACTCAAAGGTACGTCTCTGGTGCCCCAGCAGTTAAGACTCTGCACTCCCAATGCAGGGGGCCGGGGGTTGACTTTCTGATCAGGGAACTATGTCTCATGCAAGTAAGAGTTCTAACGCTGCAACTAAAGATCCCACATGTACAACTAAGACCCACACAGCCAGATAAGTAAATTAATTTAAAAAAAAAAAATTTTTTTAAAGCTCCTTAGAAGGTTCAATAATGAAACAAGGGTTGAGAAACATTGATATAACAGACTATAATAGACAACAGTCCTGTCTATAAAAAGACAATTTTTGGTTGTTTTGAAAACAAAAAAAATTAAAAATATATATCCACAATGGGGACTTTTTTTTTTTGGCTGTACCACACAGCTTGTGAGATCATAGTTCCCCAACAGGGATTGAACCCAGGTCCATGGCAGTGAAAGTGCTGAGACCTAAGCACTGGGCCGCCAGGGAATGCCCAGTGGGACTTTTTTTGGGGTTTTTTTGGTAGTTTCCAAGTAAAATGGTTTATAGACTTTGAGGAAAAAAGAAGCCAAAAGTTTTCCCTTTTTTCTTTTTTATTAAGGACATTTTCCTATATATCCACTATACGTTAGCACATCCACTGAGGAGAATCCCGTGGTGTCACCCAACTGTGGGCTGTCTCTTTAAAGCACACGCGTAGCTTCTGCTCAGAGACGCCCTGGGCACCCACCCCTGGATCCCAGCCAGGACTCCAGGTGCTGGAGCGAGTCCTCCAGGAGGGGCACTGCCCGTCATCTGTGCAGGAAGGACAAAAAACAACGTGTTTTACGACACTAAAAGAAATTAAGTTCAGTGACCCCCAAATACCTGATTTGCCGAGCGCTTCAGTTGGAAGGTCCCACTGCCTGGGTAGAAAGGCCGACGGCGAGTGGCACTTTGGGTTCAGCCAGTTTGGGTTTAGCTGGTTTGCAGGGTGGTGGGCAGTGAGTGCCCCAGCTCCGCCCCTGACCACCCACCGACCTCAGTTCCAGGAAGAGGCGGATTCTGTCAGCCAGACCCTGGCAAAGCTCAACTCCAGCCTGGACAGCCAGTACAGCCCTGCCCCGGAGGGCCCACCTGGTGCTCTAATGGAGATGCTGCGGCAGCTGGAGGTGAGATGGCCCCCGGCCCCTCCCCGTAGCCGCTCCTGGGCACCGGGCGGGCCTGGGTGTCTGGGCCTCATGCCTCCAGGGTGCTTAGTCCTGCCTGGATCCCCTGCCCTGAGGGCAGGAGGAGGGGCTTCACTGCAGCTGGAGGAGCCTGGTCTGTCAGCTGCAAGCCCTTCCCACCTCTGGATCTCAGTTTCCTCGCCTGTAACGTGACAGGGCTTCCCAGGTGGCGCTAGTGGTAAAGAAAGTGAAAGTCACTCAGTCGTGTCTGACTCTTCGTGACCCCAAGGACTATACAGTCCATGGAATTCTCCAGGCCAGAACAGTGGAGTGGGTAGCCTTTTCCTTCTCCAGGGGATCTTCCCAACCCAGGGATGGAACCCAGGTCTCCCGTATTGCAGGCAGATTCTTTACCAGCTGAGCCACCAGGGAAGCCCTCCTGCTTGCCAATGCAGGAGACATAAGAGATGTGGGTTTGATCCCTGGGTGGGGATGATCCCTTGGAGGAGGGCATGGCAACCTACTCCAGTATTCTTGCCTGGAGAATCCCGTGGACAGAGGAGCATGGCACGCTACAGTCCACGGGGTCACACAGAGTCAGACACGATGAAGTGACTTCGCACGCATGCACACACAGTGTGGCAGGGACTGCCCAGAAGAGCTCCGACACCCCTCCAGCTCCCACTCTGCTGGCCTGGGGGTTGGTTGCTGGGCAGCCACCTGCCCCACCCCAACCAGCAGACTCTAGGATCCTGGGTGCCTGGGGAGGGGCTCGCTTTACGTTGCTGACTAAGAGACCCTGTCTTCATGACGGCCAGGACCCCTTCCTGGCCCTCCTGGGGGGCACAGGTGGGTTGGTCTGAGCCTCCACTGCCTGGGTCACTGCAGGCAGAGGAGAAGCAGCTGACCATGGCCGAAAAGACTCTCAAGGACCTGCAGCTGCAAAGCCAGGGGGTGGCCCCTCTGCCCCAGAGAAGGAACCTGCCCCTGCAGCCCCTGCGTGTGGACAGCATCTGTGACTGGGACTCAGGAGAAGTACAGTCTCCACTCGGATCCTCCGGGCCCACCTGCCCCACCCCTGCCACCCTCTCCCTCCCCTGCCCCCTCTTACCCACTCCAGCCAATGCCCTGCCCCACCCCTGCTCCAGCACCACCCGCTCCAAGCCCTGTCCAGCCCCTGGCCCGTCCCTGTCCTGACCCCGGCACTTCCTGTCCCTCCCTGGCCCCGTCCCTAGCCCCTACCCTACTGGCCTCTGCTGGGCCTCGATCCCTTCTCCAGCCTGGCCCCTAGGCCTGCATGGCCCCTCCCCCACCTCCCCGCCCCCTCCGTGCCCCAACAGGTGCAGCTGCTGCGGGGTGAGCAGTATACACTGGTGGACAACACTGACCCACACACCTGGGTGGTCCAGGGCCAGGCAGGCGAGCCCAAGCGGGCCCCAGCCGCCTGCTTCTGCATCCCAGCTCCGGACCCTGAAGCCGTGGCCAGGGCCTCCGGGTGGGTCCTCCTGGGGACCCAGGGGGGGCAGGAGGCAGGCTCTGGACCCACCCAGACCAGGCCCTGCGGTTTGAGGCCGTCGCCTGCCCTTTGCCTAAATGTGTGACTGCGGGGGCTGGGGGAGAGCATGGAGGAATGTCCTTCTCTGACCGCCCCCTTGTTCCAGGCTTGCCTCGGAGCTGCAGGCACTGAAGCAGAAACTGACCGCAGTCCAGAGCCGCCTGAAGGCCAGTGCCAAGGAGCCCTTACGGCCCAGCCAGCAGGGTACTGAGGGATGGCCAGGGAAAGAGGGAGGCGTTGTTGAAATAGGAGTAGATGCCTACTCTGGTCACCCAGGGGCTGCCACGGGCAGGGGGTGACCCTGAATTAAAGGCTCTGATCTGGGGGTTCCATTCCCTGGGTTGGCAAGCCTGATGTCCCTCCCTCAGTGAGGCCCTGCCCACCACCCTCCCCCACATGGGACCCTCTGCGGGGGCTCATGGAGGGGCCCAGCAGGCAGGCAGGCAGGCAGACACGAGGCAGGCCCTGGACCCTCAGAGGCACTCTCTTCCCCCAGCTCCAAGCAGCTCGGGCCCACCCGACCCACAGGCCCAGAAGCTCCTGACACAGATGACCCGGCTGGAGGAGGACCTGGGGCAGATAGAGAAGCAGCTGCTGGCTTGGGCACGGGCCCCGCTGAGCCGCACCACACCACTCGAGGACCTCGAGGGCCGCATCCAGAACCACCAGGTGGGTGAGCCAGGGCAGCTGGGATAAAAAATGGTCCAGCCCTGGGGAGGCAGCTGTGGGGGCAGCCGCAGGCCCCCGAGGTGGAAGAAGTGAGCAGACAGTCCAGGGCTCCCTCAGGCTCCTTCCCATCCTGGCTCTTCACCTGACCTGCTCTGTGACTCTGGGCAATTCGCTTAACCTCTCTGGGCCTTGGTTTCCTCATCCCTGAAAATGGGCTTGCAGCATCCTAGGGGCGGTATCTCCGGGGTGGCTGACGGGGAGCCTCCCTGGAGAGAGTGCAGGGGTGTAAACGCGGTCACAGAAGGACTCAGAAATGCTAGCGGTGAAAGCCACCCCTTCCCCACACCCGGGGGTGGGGGGTCGGGGGGAGAAGTTTGGGTTGTGTCCTTCCAAACCGGTTTCTACTCAGATATATTGTTTGGATTTGGCTTTTAAAATGTGAAGCATGTTGTTCAAGATTGTGCACCTCGGTCTTCTTCACTCCGCCACGTTCTGGGGTGTTTTAGCTTGGTCAGGGGCCCGACCAGGGGAGGCAGGGCTCCAGAGGTGGGAGAGGTGTTTCAGCTGGGGTCCTGGGGGGCCAGGCAAGGAAGGAGGAGTGGCAGAAGGAGGCACTGTGGGGTGACAGCCTGGACAATACCTCTGCCCATGCTGGGCCCAGGTTACCACTACCCTGGGCAGGACCTTATTTCCCCGACCAGGGAGCGAACCCATGCCTTCTGCAGGGGAAGCGCAGTGTCTTAACCACTGGACTGCCAGGGAAGTCCCCGGTCCTTGGGTTTTGAAGGTCCTCTTCCACATCAGAGGTGTTGGGGGTCCAGTTAGCCTGGAAGGTGGGCAATATGTGGTGTGGAGCCAGCACTAATGGATCAGGGAATCGACGAGTGAATAACTGATAAAAGAATTGACAAAATCATAATCCCAAGTGGGTGGAGCTAGGGCTTTGCTGCTTGACTGGGGGGAGGGGGCAGGGAACTGAAGCTTTTGAGAACAGGACAGTGACGTGAAGACCAAGGTGGGCGGCAGCTCCTGACTCACAGGGTCTCATTTCATCCTCCCATCAAGCATTTGTAGATGAGGAGACTGAGGGTCAGAGAGGTTGACCCGCCTATGGTCATCTACCTGGAAACTGAGCCCGAGCGTGTCCATACCACATTTTGGAGGCCTCGCAAGCAGAGTTAGGTTGACATAGCGGGAGGGCTGGATGGAAGCCACCTGCCCAGAACCAGAGATCCTGAGACCCCTGATGCACCCCAGGGCACGGCCCAGCGGCTGCAGAGCCTGGGAGCAGAGAAGGAGGCGGCCCAGCAGAAGTGTGAGGCGTTTCTGTCGGGGCAGCCCTCAGGGCCCGCTGCCCTGCATCTGCCCGTGGTCCTCAACAGCGTCAAGAACAAATACAGGGATGTGCAGGTTCTCTGCAGCCTCTACGGGGAGAAGTGAGTGCTCTGGAGGTGGGGGCCGCTGGGCAAGGCCTCGGGGGTGCGGCCAAGGAGGTGTCCGACCCTGGGCCTCCTCTTGTGACAGAGCCAAGGCCGCCCTGGGTCTGGAACGGCAGATCCGGGATGCAGACAAGGTCATCCGAGGCTTCGAGTCTGCCCTGGCACAGGAGGCCCCCATCCCCGCAGGCCCGGGCGCACTGCAGGAGAGGGTCAGCGAGCTGAAGGTGAGGGGCTGGGCGGCCTCCTGGCAGGAGTGGGGGTGCAGGCTGACCCAGGAGCTGGGGGGTAAGTGGAGGGTGGGCCTGGCATCCAACCGAACCACAAGGGTACGTTGTGTCCCCTCCTGCCTCAGCGCCGGCGGAGGGAGCTGCTGGAGCAGCAGGCCTGTGTGCTCGGGCTACACCGCCAGCTGAAGGCTGTCGAGCATATGTGCAGCGCACTGCAGAACAATTTCTGCGAGTTCTGCAAAGACCTGCCTCACCAGCAGCGCCAGGTGCGGGCCCTCACCGACCGCTACCACGCCGTGGGGGACCAGTTGGACCTGCGGTGAGTGGCCGGGCTGCTGGGGCTCACAGCACAGCCCTGCAGTGCGTGGTGGCCGTGGCTGACGAGCTTTGGGGCCTTGGACGGGTGAGCGCACCTCTCTGAGGCTCGGCTTCTTTCCTCTAAAATGGGATGATAATGGTGTCAGCCTCCCAGGTGGTGCCTGGTACAAAGTGTCGGCCCATCTCTGAATGGCCGGCTCCAGCCACCCAGCCAGAGTTGAGAGGATCAGCATGGCGAGTCAGTCAGGCCTTCCGACCTGTCCCAGGGACGGAGGAACTCACCAGCCTCCTCCGCACACCCCTCGCCTGCCCCCCGAGGGCCGCTCTCACCTCTGCTCCTCCTCCTGCAGGGAGAAGATGATGCAGGATGCTGGCCTCACCTACCAGCAGTTCAAGAACTGCACGGACAACCTGAACGCGTGGCTGGAGCGCCTGCCCCACAACAAGGTGCGGCCCAGCGACGGGCCCAGCCAGATCGCCTACAAGCTGCAGGCGCAGAAGGTGAGGAGCTGGGGCTGCAGGGGGTGTGGGCCGGCCTCTCCCCCTGCCTCTTACCCAGAGCTGAGCCCTCAAGCCAGGCCCAGTTCCCTGGCCGCCTTCCTAACAGGGAGAGCAGCCTGTGCGCATGTGGCCCGCCCTCTAGTGGCCAGTGTTTTAATGACCTCAAAGCTCAGACCCCAGAGGCTTTGCTTCCTTCACCACCACCCCCGCCACTCAAAATGCTACACTTTGTCCACGGTGGCTCAGACAGTAACGGGTCTGCCTACAATGCAGGAGACCTGGGTTCAATCCCTGGGTCGGGAAGATCTGGAGAAGGAAATGGCAACCCACTCCAGTATTCGTGCCTGGAAAATTCCATGGATGGAGAAGCCTGGTAGGCTACAGTCCATGGGGTCCCAAAGAGTTGGGCACGACTGAAAGACTTCACTTTCACTTTCACTTTGTCTAGGAAAACAGCCAGCCCTTCTCTGTTTGGCCCGAGGTGGGCAGTGGGCTTTGTGTTCCTGGAGGTACCAACTCCTAAGCATCCTCTTCCTCATACCTCCTTACTATTGCTGCTGCTGCTGCTCAGTCACTAAGCCATGTCTGGCTCTTTGTGACCCCGTGGACTGCAGCACGCCGGGCTTCCCTGTCCTTCTCTATCTCCTGGGGTTTGTTCAGACTCATGTCCATTGAGTCAGTGATGCTGTCCAACCAAATCATCCTCTGTTGTCCCGTTCTCCTCCTGCCTTCAGTCTTTCCCAGCATCATACATGCTGGTAATGAAAAGGGGCTGGGTACAGCCTGCCCTCAGGCAGCCTGCAGTTTTGGGGGGAGGCCAGTGCGTCTCAGGCCATGATGCTGATAAGTGCTTTGGTGGAGAAGCCAGTGCTGTGGGAGCCCTTTGTAAGGACACCCATGGGGTCAGGGCAAGTGGTCTGGAAGGAACTGACACTGAGCCTCAGGCCTAAGGCCTAAGTAGTGTGACCAGTATGTGTGTATTGGGGGTGAGATGTTTCGAGCAGAGGCTGTGGTGGGTCACGGCCGGGGGTGGGGGTGGGGTGGTGGAAGGCAGCTTCCCACAGAGCGCTTGCTGCCCCTGGGTGCTGCTGGCTGCCCGCGGGCCTGGAGGCGAGCCCAGGTGAGCGGGGGTCCCCTGACCCTCCCTCCTGCCCTGGCAGAGACTGCTGCAGGAGATCCAGGGCCGCAAGCAGGACAGGGCCACGGCGTCCCGCCTCTCCCAGCACCTGCAGGTGGCCCTCCAGGTAAGCAGTCCTTTCAGCTCCTCCCTCTTTATCTCCCCCTCCCCCTCCCTCCTTCCGCCAGTCCCCGACTACCCCTCCCCTAGCTCCCCCCACTGACAGCCAGTCTATGTCCTTCCCCACCTGCTCAGGACTATGAGCTGCAGGCAGACACCTACCGAGGTTCCCTGGAGCCCACCCAGGTGGGATCGGCCCCCAAGAGACCGCGAGTTGCGCCCCTGCAGGACAGCATCCAAGCCCAGGTGAGCCGGGCTCTTTGTTCCTCCTTCCCGGGCTGCCAGCTCTGCAGCCTCTGAGGGAGGAGCTGACGCTGGCGCATCCCCTCCCTTGGCCTCTCCAGGAGAAGAACCTGACGAAGGCCTACACTGAGGTGGCAGCTGCCCACCAGCAGCAACTGCACCAGCTGGAATTTGCCAGAAAGATTCTGGAGAAGGTATGGGGGTGATGCCCACCCTAGGCAGCCTGGGCGGGTGGTTGACCGGGCAGACTTTCCTACCTGCTCACACTCAGCCCCGGGACAGGCTCAGCGGCCTGAGGGAGGTGCGGCTCTCTGCCTCCCCCAGCAGCCCTTCTAGGCTGGTTTCCATCTCAGAGTTAGTACCAGGAGATGTCACTCAGTGTAGTCACAGCTTAGCCCCTGGGCAGCACCCTGGTGGGGACAGGAGAAAATCCCGCAGTCTTCAGCCTCAGAACCCAGCCCTCATGGGCAAGAGGCCACCTAGGTCTCCATCCCTGGGAGACCAGAAGCTGGAAGCTCTCCACGACTCTTGGTGAGTGGCCAAGGAACTGGCCAGCCTCCTCCCACCCAGAGGTGTATCCCAGGATGCCCCAGAGGAGCACAGGCCCATTTCTGGGAGCCTGGGAGGAAGGGGAGCAGGGAAAGGTTGGGAAGGGAGGACCTTCTTACTTTCACATTCTCGTGCAAATGCAGCCTATACACTGCCTTACATCCTAGCACACTGGGCATTGATGAAGCCTCTTAAAAATCCTACCTTCGAACACCTCAGATCTCAGTTCCACCTCCCAGGACCTACTGGGAAGTCTCAGAAAGCAGGGAAGGGTCCTGATCTCAGGAGGGTGGGGTGTTGTTGTTCAGTTGTTCAGTCGCTTAATATCGGACTCTTGGTGACCCTACGGACTGCAGCATGCCAGATTTCTCTGTCCTTCACCATCTCCTGGAGTTGGCTCAAATTCGTGTCCATTGAATTGCTGATGCCATCCAGCCATCTCATCTTCTATCGCCCCTTCTCCTCCTGCCCTCAGTCTTTCCCAGCGTCAGGGTCTTTGGGCAGGGGCTTATCCCTTTCCTCCCTTTACCCCAGGACTCTCCCCTCTTCCTCTGCAGAAAGAGCTCAATGAGGACATCCAGGTGACACCTAACGCCCAGCAGGGGTCTGAGAGCCCAGCCCGGGGGGGCAGGAAGTCAGAGGCCCTGAGGTCCCAGCTAGAGGAGGAGAGGAAGCGGGTGGCCCAGGTACAACGTGAGCTGGAGGAGCAGAGGAGCCAGTTGCTGCAGCTGAAGACCCAGCGGCCCGTGGAGAAACTGGAGGAGAAGGAAGTGGTGGAGTTCTACCGGGATCCCCAGCTGGAGAGCAACCTGTCCAGGGTGAAGTCCCAGGTGGAGGACGAGGGCAAGAAGCGGGCTGGCCTGCAGGCAGACCTGGAGGCAGTGGCCCAGAAGGTCATGCAGCTGGAGAGCCAGAGGAAGGCCACGGAACCTCACCTGCTGACCAAGGAGGTCACCCAGATCGAGAGGGACCCCGGCCTGGACAGCCAGGCAGCCCAGCTCAAGAGTGAGCTCCAGCTCCTGCAAGAGGAGAACACCGCCGTCTTGGCCCAGCTGGAGGCACTGAAGGCAGAGCTGCTGGCCCTTGAGCAGAAGGAGGTGAACGTGAAAGAGACAGTCGTGGTGAAAGAAGTGGTCAAGGTGGAGAAGGACCTGGAGATGCTCCAGGCAGCCCAGGCCCTGAGGCTGAAGATTCAGGAGGATGTGGCCCAGCGGAAAGGGGCGGAGGATGCCGTGGCCAAGCTGCAGGCTCGAGTCGTGGAGCTGGAGGCAGCAATCCGCACTGTGGAGCCCAAGGTGATTGTGAAGGAGGTGAAGAAGGTGGAACAGGACCCCAGGCTCCTCCAGGAGGCATCCAGGCTGAGGAGCCTCCTGGAGGTGCAGAGGAGTGAAAACGAGGTGCTGGCCAGGGAGCTGAAGGAGCTGCACAGCAAGCACAGCGCGGCGGAGAAGCAGAAGCCCCGGGTGGATCTGCAGGAGCGCGTACAGGAGACCTTCCGGGTGGACCCGGAGACAGAGCGGGAGATCGCACAGCTCCGGGCTGAGCTGCAGGAGACTGGCCGCAAGAGGAATGGCACGGAGCAGGAGGTGGAGCGACTGCTCTCTGAGCTGGTGGTGCTGCGGGCCCAGAAGCCCACCGTGGAGTACAAGGAGGTGACGCAGGAGCTGGTGCGGCACGAGAAGAACCCCGAGCTGCTGCGGGAGATCGACCGCCTGAAGGCCCAGCTCAATGAGCTGGTCAACGGCAGTGGACGGGCCCAGGAGCAGCTCATCCGGCTGCAGGGGGAGCGCGACGAGTGGCGGCGCGAACGCTCCAAGGTCGAGACCAAGACGGTGAACAAGGAGGTGGTGCGCCGTGAGAAGGACCCCGTTCTGGAGCAGGAAGCCCAGCGGCTGCGCCAGGAGGTGCGGGAGGCCACTCAGAAGCGGCGGGCGGCCGAGGACGCCGTCCACCAGCTGCAGAACAAGTACCTGCTGCTGGAGAGGCGGCGGCCTGAGGAGAGGGTGGTGGTGCAAGAGGTGGTGGTCACCCAGAAGGACCCGAAGCTCCATGAGGAGCACAGCCGGCTGAGCCAGAGCTTGGATGAGGAGGCCGGCCGGCGGCGGCAGCTGGAACGGGAGGTGCAGCAGCTGCGGGCCGCCGTGCAGGAGGACGAGGGCCGACTCAGCTTCCGGGAGGACCGTAGTAAGAAGCTGGCTGTGGAGAGGGAGCTGCGGCAGCTGACCCTGAAGCTCCAGGAGCTGGAGAAGCGGCCTCCGGCAGTGCAGGAGAAGATCATCATGGAGGAGGTAGTCCAGCTGGAGAAGGACCCGGACCTGGAGAAGTCCACGGCGGCCCTCCGGCAAGACCTGGCCCAGGAGAAGACCCAGGCGACCGAGGTGCATCGGGAGTGCAAGAACCTTCAGGTGCAGATCGACGTGCTCCAGAAGACGAAGCTGCAGGAGAAGACCATCTACAAGGAAGTGATCAGGGTGGAGAAGGACCCCGTGCTGGAGGGAGAGCGTGCCCGGGTGTGGGAGGCGCTCAACCGGGAGCGCGCGGCCCGGGAGAGCCGGGAGGAGGAGGTGAGGCGCCTGCGGGAGCGGGTGGAGCGGGCCGAGGCGCTGGGGAGGACCTGGGCTCGGGAGGAGGCCGAGCTCCAGAAGACCCGGGACCGGGCAAGCCAGGAGTGCAGGCAGCTGCAGCAGGAGCTGCGGGAGCTGGAAAGGCAGAAGCAGCAGCGGGTGCTGCACCTGCAGGAGGAGTCCAAGCTGCTCAGCCAGAAGACGGAGAGCGAGCGGCAGAGGGCAGCCCAGCGGGGCCAGGAACTCTCGCAGCTCGAGTCGGCCATCCTCCGCGAGAAGGACCGGATCTATGAGAAGGAGCGGACCCTGCGGGACCTCCACACCCAGGTGAGCCGGGAGGAGCTCAACCAGGAGACCCAGACACGAGAGACCAACATCTCCACCAAGATCTCCATCCTGGAGCCCGAGACGGGGAAGGACATGTCCCCGTACGAGGCCTACAAGAGGGGCGTCATTGACCGAAGCCAGTACCTCCAGCTGCAGGATCTCGAGTGTGACTGGGAGGAGGTCACCACCTTGGGCCCCCACGGGGAGGAGTCTGTGCTCCTGGACCGCAAGAGCGGGAAACAGTACTCCATCGAGGCCGCCCTGCGCAGCCGGCGCATCTCCAAAGAGGAGTACCATCTCTACAAGGATGGCCAGCTCCCCATCAGCGAATTCGCTCTGCTCGTGGCCGGGGAGACCAAGCCCTGCCCCTCCCTCTCCATCGGCGCCATCATCTCCAAGTCCCCGCTCGCCTCCCCGGCCTCCCAGAGCACCAGTCTCTTCTCCCCCAGCTTCTCTCTCGGGCTTAGCGAGGACAGCTTCCCCATCGCCGGCGTCTATGACACGACCACAGACAACAAGTGCACCATCAAGACGGCCGTGGCCAAGAACATGCTGGACCCCATCACCGGGCAGAAGCTGCTGGAGGCTCAGGCGGCTACGGGGGGCATCGTGGACCTCCTGAGCCGGGAGCGCTACTCCGTGCACAAGGCGGTGGAGCGGGGGCTGATCGAGAGCGGCTCAACCCAGAGGCTGCTCAACGCACAGAAGGCCTTCACGGGCATTGAGGACCCCGTGACCAAGAAGAGGCTGTCGGTGGGCGAGGCCGTCCAGAAGGGCTGGATGCCCCAGGAAAGCGTGCTCCCACACCTGCGGGTGCAGCACCTGACCGGGGGGCTCATCGACCCCAAGAAGACCGGCCGCATCCCCGTGGCGCAGGCTGTGCTCTCTGGCATGATCAGCGAGGAGCTGGCCCAGCTCCTGCAAGATGAGGCTAGTTACGAGAAGGACTTGACAGATCCCATTTCCAAGGAGCGACTGAGCTACAGGGAGGCCATGGGGCGTTGCCGGAAGGACCCCCTGAGCGGCCTGCTGCTCCTCCCAGCCTCGCTAGAGGGGTACCGCTGCTACCGCTCGGCCACCCCCACTGTCCCGCGCTCCCTGCGTTGACGGGGGCCGAGCAGTCACGGGGAGTGATTGGGGATGGGGAGGGGAGGATGCACGCACCCCTGGCTCCCAGAGCAGCTTAACCCAGGGGAGTGGGTCTTCCCTCTGTCTCGTCGATGTTCTGTTTCTCAAACGTTCTTGGTGTTGGACTCCCTCCCGTAACTCTGGTATCCCCTGACCCATCCCCTGAGCCAGCAGCTCTGCTTTCCCGGCTCCTCCCTCACCCTGTGCTTCCAATAAACGAATTCTCCTGGTGTCTTTTTTTTTTATTCTCTTTTAGTAAATATGTAAAAGATAGTAAGATATGTTTATCAGTTATTATGTATTTATAGTAAATATGTAAAGAATAGTAAAAGATGTTTATCAGTTTTCACAATCAATAGCCAGATCAAAAAAAAGATAATTCCAATTGCAAGCCAACATTGAAACATGATTAACCTAAGGGTATAAAATAATTACATACAATTCGAGGGGGTTGAGTGAGGTGGTAAGCGGAAGTACACATTTTCATCTGCCCGGTCAGTCTACATCTTTTGGCTGGTTTCTCCTGGTGTCTTGTTCTCGTTTGAGAACAGAGTCGATATTTCTGGGGCGTGAGCAGGAGGGATGGCACTCCTAGGTGGGGAGTGGACACACCCAGCTGGCCCTGCTGGGAACGGGGACTTTCAGAGGACAGTGGCTCCTTTCACTCCGGGAAGGACCTGACAGGGGCACGTCTTGGAGGATCAGGGCCTCCCCACAGCCAGCTCAGGGCCACCCAGTTCAGGGCAGAAGCTGTCTCCAGCCCTCTGTCAACCTCCCCCTTGTTGGCACGTCCCCGGCGTCCCCCCAGAGCAGAGAGAAACACTAGAAAACTCAGGGATACATCACTTTTATTTTCTGTTCTTGAAGCCAGAGGCATACAAACATAAGCATATCCATGGCGAGAAGACAGCTACTTAGAACATCTGACCTCCCCTCGGGACAGGAAAAAGGCCTCTCCCCCTTGCTCCGCCTCCTGTTTTAACCTGGGACTCTTAACTGGAACTCAGCTCTTCCCCCATAACATTTTAAATCTAAAAACAACAGCTGGGGGGGGAACCCCTTCCTTGGGGGTCTTGCTCTGCAGCTGAGGGCAGGGCGGCCGAAGGGCACTAGGAGGGCCTTGCTGGCGGCCCAGGGAGGCTTTCTGCTCTCCTTGGCACCTGCCAGTCTGGTGCCCAGGGACCCCGCCTCTAACGGACCTCCTCAGGCAGGGGGCTTCTGTGCCCCTATCTTGAAAAGGGAAACCCAGCAAACAACACAGGAGCTTGCTAGCCTGCTGGCAGGACTAACCCAAACTCAGCCCTCGGACAGCTGATGCCAAACTGCTCTCTCCCCAGGTGTGTCCCCTTTCTTGGGGAGGGAATAGGGAGGCGGTGGGGGGGCGGGGGCAGCAGCTGCAGAGGGGCTTTGAGGCGGTGGGCCTCGCATGTTCTCAGCAGCAGAAACGCTCCAGCATACACTGGTGGGGCGCCGAGGAGGTCTCGGTGGACGAGAAGTAGGGGTGCGCCAGGGCGGCCTTGGCTGAGATCCGCCGGCTGGGGTTGTACTGCAGGAGTTGCTGTGGAGAGAGGAGGAGAGAGGCTGGGCCCCGGGTGTGGCCAGGGCCCCACAGCCCCAAAGCAGCTGCTTTCAAACCCAGAACCGCCCAAAGCCACTACCTCCCAGCTGGAGAACCAGTTCCAGACACTCCCGGAATCTGGGGACAAAGACTTTGTTCTAGTCCAGCCCTGTTGAGTCACCCCCTGTCTCCTTCATGCTACTGAGGCTGAGTCAGTCTCTCCTCGTCCTTAGAGAGCTTTCCAGGCTCCAGCCCACTTCTAGTCAAGACAGATCTAAGTATCAGGAAGAGGGGCCAAGCACGTCCAGGAAGTACGCTTGAGAGTGGGGCAGAAACAAAAGTCCCTAAACCCAGCTGGGGGGTAGAAGGACCTTCCCACCTTAAAGCAGCCAGGATGGAGGGTGAGGAGTCTTGGTGGGAAGTCCACTCTGCCCCCCAGCACTGGGTTGGGAGGCGCACACAGCCCTCAGGAAAGCTGGGCACACAGCATGAAGATAAACTTGCTGCCCTGCCTTCCTGTGACCCAACATCAGACTCAAGAGAAAAACGTGCTCTGAGTCTTTGGGGGCAAGAATGGATGCCTGGACCCCTCTGGGCATCCTGACGTGGGCCAGCCCAAGGGGTCAAGACGGTACACCTGGAGTGGTGACCAAAGACTGTGGCGGGGGCTGAGGAAGCGGGGAGGCAGCCCGCTTTGAATAATATCCACAGGAAAAAATTACCAAAACACAGGCCAACCAAGAGAAATGGCATATATCACAGTACAGGGCTTCCCAGCGGCAAAGAATCCGCCGGCCAGTGCAGGAGACGCGAGAGACCTGGGTTCAATCTCTGCGTTGGGACAATCCCCTAGAGTAGGAAATGGCAACCCACTCCAACATTCTTGCCTGACGAATCCCATGGACACAGAAGCCTGGTGGCTACAATCCAAAGGGTCACAGAGAGATGGACACGACTGAGTGACTGAGCACACACATACATCACAGCGTAAAAACAAAGCTAACTGGAAGAGAGCAGTTTTAAAAAGGACGACGAACATTGGACTTATTGTGGGAGAGGCTTCCAGGTGCAACTGATACACACAGGGACAAGCCAACTGTGTACAGAAGTCAGAAAAGAGCCCGGTTTGGCCCCAGAAGGAGCCAGGGTTACATAAGAGGCTGGATGACAAAGCACACACTTCTAGCGAGAGCAGCAGCTGGCATGAGGAAGCCTTGGCCTCCCTGCCGCCTACCTGTACCTACCAAGAGCAGGTCCTGGCCCTCGGGCTCCAGGTTGGGCACAACCTCCTCCAGCCCCTTACTGGTCCACTTGGGGAAACTGCCCTTATAATCAGGCAGCTGGGTGACTCCTGGCCACATGGCCTCACTGGGTGTCCCCAGGGTCCGAAAGATACGGAAGAGTTGGTCAATCTCAGAGTCGCCTGGAAACAGGGCTCTGCGGGTCACCTGGAATGGGGAAGGGGAGAAAGCGTGGGGTCTGTTCCCTTGTCATACAGAACCCAGTATCAGATGAGAAGCCAGACCAGGGAGGCACCTTCCAGACATCTTTCCCAGGGCTGTGCTAAAAATCCTGACCTTTTCTGGAAAAAGACCTTTAATGCAATCCCAAACACCCCTTAATCTACTTTTAATAGGAGATTCACAGCCCCCACGTCCCCCCACCCCAGGAGGACCCTGCCTGTGGCCTCCCTCTGGCCATGTTTATCCCTCTGTCTACCATCTCTGCAAAGATGCAACCGATGCTCCAGATATCCACAGCCGTGGAGTAGAACTTGCAGCCCAAGAGGATCTCAGGGGCACGATACCAGAGTGTCACCACCTGGGGGAACAAGAAAACAGTATCATTCAGGGTGGCTGGGTGCACAGGTGACCTCCCTTCCCTCCCACTGTGTCCCCTGGTACCTCATGGGTGTAGGTGCGCAGAGGCACCCCGAAGGCTCGAGCCAGTCCAAAGTCAGCCAGCTTGATGGTCCCCAACTCACTGATGAGCAGATTCTGGGGCTTCAAGTCTCGATGGATGACCCGATGCGTGTGGCAGAAGTTCACCCCCTGCAGCAGCTGGAAGAGGTAACTCTGGAACAGCGGGCAAGAGGAAGAAGGAGCTGGCAGAGCGGAGGTGGGCGGGGGCTGACTTGCTGGTCAAACAACGGCCCCCTTGCTGGTCAGCCCGTCCTTCTCCCGGTACCTTGACTAGGTGCAGGGGGAGCTCGGAGGCCGGGGTGGAGTCCATGTACTTCTTCAGGTCCTGGCTAAGGAACTCAAACACCAGGTAAAGCTTCTTCTCGCTGTGAACCACGTCCAGCAGCCTGGCCAAGCGGTACCAGTCAACACGCGGTTCCCAGTCGGGCTGGGACAGGCCCACTGCCCCATCCCCTGCCCACCTCACCTGACGATGTTGGGGTGCTTAAGCTCTTTGAGCAGGGAGATCTCCCTGATGGCAGTGCTTGGGACCCCCTCGGTCTCCCTGGAGGAGAGGAGGGTGCAGCAGTGGAGTGAGAAGCTGGGCAGGGTGCTTCTGCCAGCGGGCTGGGGAGGGTTGGGGGGCTGTTTTATATATAACATAAGGATGGCCCACCTCCTGGGCACGTGCCCTCCTGGGCACGTACTTATCACCCCCAGAGGCCCGGGGCAAAGCCTGGGCAGGGTGAGGATGAATGAGGGCTGCACCCCCACTACGTGAGTGAGCAGCAGTCAGAAAAGGAGTCGAATACAAGACTCTGAGATGAGGGTCAGGCGGATAGCTGGGTCACTCCAAACCAGGGGGTCTCAGAGGCTACCCCAGCACTCACAAATCCAGCCTGATCTTCTTGAGGGCCACGAGCTGCCCGGTCTCCTTGTTCATGGCCTTGTACACCACCCCATAGGTGCCCTCTCCGATCTTCTCCACCTTCTGGAACATGTCCATGTCCGCAGAGCTGCCCTGGAAACAGAGGGTGCCTGGGGCGTTCTCCCCTGTGCCCAGCACCCCTGCTGCCCCTTCAGCCTCACGGCACACCCTTGCTGGGCCTCCCCACCCAGGCGCCCGGGGTTCCTGAGGCCTGTGGCCCCCAGGGCTCACCCTGCTCTGCCGGCCAGGCAGACCAGGTCCAGGCCCGGCTCCCACCCTTTGCCCCAGCCCCAGCCCATCCCCAGGAACCTGTCATGGAGGGAGGCTGCAGCCCAGGCCAGGCAGGAACCCTCAGGCCCCAGGAAGCAGCTGCCCCAGAGCTGGGCTACAGAGCGCAGGAGGGTCCAAACTTCCCCTGCCCAGCACCCGCCCCTGCCTGGGTCCCGGCCCCAGGGTGGGAGGCTGCCCAGAGGGGCTGCCCTGGGGGGCCCAGGGTCAACTCGGGGCGGAGGTCAGGGGTCAGGAAGGGCTTCAGAAGTCACAGCGCCGCACTAGGCCGTGTGGCCAGGGTGAGGGGCTGAGCCCTGCCTGTTTGGAGATGCTCGGCCTCCTGAGGGCAGAACCTTGGCAGGAGCGGCCCCCGCTGTGTCCTGGGCCCCTCCACCCAGTCCTGGGCCACCCACCACAGCAGTCTCCCCTCAGGCCCTCAGCCCAGAATTCACCAGAAACCCTGCGATCCTGTGGCCTCTCTGCCAGGCAGGCTGCCTGCTCTGAGGCTCCCCCTCCTGGCCCCTGCCGGCACTGCACCACGTGCACGCACTGCTCAGTCACACCACTAGGCTTTATTCACGGGGACATTCTGGAACTCTCCAGGACCCACACGAGGCCCAGCGCCCGGCCTCAGAGCTCTAGGCTGCCCTCCCCTCGTCTCTCCAGACAAAGGCTGTCACTCGGAGGACGCTCCTGCATCTTCTCTGCAGCAGCTCCAGCATCTGGCCGGGCGGGAAGGTGGCATTCCCAGGAGCTCCTGGTTTGCTCTCTACTGGCCGCTGTCCCTCTCTTGCTGGTACAGCCTCTGCTCCCGGATGGCTTGTTCTAACAAGGGGAGGTTCATTCCTTCCACACACGTCAGCACCCGGGCCTTCACCACGCAGCTTCCGTCTGAAACACACAGACATCAAGACTCAGGCAGGGTCAGCAACGCACCCTTCAGAGGCATTCTGTTTCTCCTCAATTTATCCTCGGTCCTGAGTTTTGACAGAGAGTCTGACAGGGCACAGCTGAGAAGGATGGATACTGGCAACTTGTCTACCTGGGCCTCAGAACTGTTGGGCCCGCCACAAACTACAGACATGGAACTTAGGTGGGTGGCCTGAAAAGTCCACTTCTCCTGGGAGAAGGCCCAGAAAGATGTGGCCGCTGCCCCCCTCTTTTGTCACGCTAACTCCCGCCAGCTTCTCTGCAGGGCTCAAAGGCCCAGATTGAGGAAGGGCGTCTATCACATCCTAGTCCTCCATTTGTACCAGAGGGCCCCTTGGCATCATGGGAATCGAGGCAAAGAGAACCCCACACTGAAAAACAAATTCACCTATTTATTTGGCTGCGCCGGGTCTTGGTTTCGGCACATGGGATCTTCTATCTTCTCTGCGGCGTGTAAACTCTTAGCTGCAGCATGTGGGATCTAGTTCCCTGACCAGGGATCGAACCCAGGCTCTCTGCATTGGGAGCGTGAAGTCTTAGCCACTGGACCACCAGAGGAGCAGCCCCGTATTTTTTTTTTTTTTTTAATGAATACAGTTCCCAACAAACACAGAAGACTTTTAATGATATTAATAAAGCTCCTTAAGTTGTTGTTCCCCTCCCCACCCCCAGCCATGCTGCACAGCATGTTGGATCTTAGTTCCCTGATTAGGGATCACACCTGCGCCCCCTGCGTTGGGAGCATGGAGTCTTAACCACTGGACTTCCTGAGAACCCCATATTTAGTCAATCCAAGGGGAGAGTCTAGCCTAACAGGGGCAGATCATCCCACCCTGGACAAGCGGCAGTGGGTGCTTCTAGGAGATGCTGTGGTCACCCAGTGGAGAGGTTTGTCAACGTCCAGGTGACACCAAACAGGAAGGACATCTGGAGTTTGTCTTCCTAACAGTTTGTTTTTGTTTCCACTACGTTCTCTCTGCTCTCTGAGCACGTCAGTGAATACGATAAATGTTCTAGAACATTCTCCAGTCTTCTTTGATGCCGTTTTGAGATAGGAGCATTCTGTGGTTAGAGTCTATGCCTAACCTTCCTTCTAGTCTAGGCCACTTTATTGATTTAACACAGCCCGAGGGCAGAATTCAGAGGCTTCAACTGTCTACATTTCAAACTTTAACACAGTTAAACTGTGTTAAAGACGAACTCGTTTGAAACAAGAGGTTGCCTGTGTGTCATCAGCTTCTGTTGCCCCAGCACTTGGACTGCAAAGGCTGCTAAGCCTAGATCAAGTGGGCATGGGGCTGTCCATCTTTGAAAGGTCTATATAAATGGAATAAAAGAAGAGCATCTTAAGAGCAGGGGTGAGAGAAAGGAGCTGATGAACCCAAAGAAACAGTCATTTAGGGTAATCTCTTCTTGTAAAGATAAAAAGAACCCACAGCAAAGGAAAAGGGGCAGATAAAAAGAGCAACCAGAAGCCAGTGGGTTGAGGTGTGAGTCTGAGATAAGGAAGGGATGATATGGAAAAAACAGACCTTCTTTTAGGAAGTTTGACTGTGGAGGGAGGAGGGTCATAGCTAGGTAGATATAGAGCCAAACTTGATCGCTTATTGTTGTTGCTATTATTTTAATACAGAAGAGACTTAAGTGCTTTATATGCTGGAGGGAAGAACCAGTGGTAACAGGTTAAGGGTTCAGCTGAGAAAGCAAAGCCCCAGCAGGAGGGCCGGTGTTCATCACAGCACAGGGGCGCTGCGCCCCAGGCAGGAGGGAGCCTCCTCTCTCCCACGCTGGAGGAAAGGAGCTACTGATGGGTGCGGTTGTTGTTGTCCTTCAGTCACTAAGGCTCTTGGCAACCCTATGGACTGCAGCACACCAGGCTCCTCATCCTCCACTGTCTTCCAAAGTTTGCTCACGTTCGTGATGCCATCTAACCATCTCAACCTCATGGTGCTGATGCATATAATTATAGGGAAGACTGCTGCTGTGGCCTCAGTTTAACGTGGGATGTAGGAGGTGAGGAGATGTACTGGAAAGGACCAGGGAGGTGATGATGTAGGGGTTCCTGTGTGACAGGTGAATGCCTAGAGTAGCTGTGGCCCATTGGGGGTTGGGTGGGGGGGGGGTGGGGTGGGAAGGGGACTGATCACGACACGTGGAAGAAATTCTAGGCAGGTTCCAGCCAGAGGAGATAACAAACCTTGAAACCAGGGGAACCCCTGGAGCTTTGTGAACTTTCTACATCAACAGTTAGGTGGGACCTGAGACAGTGGCAATCAAATTGCCAACATCCGTTGGATCATTGAAAAAGCAAGAGAGCTCCAGAAAAACATCTACCTCTGTTTTATTGACTATGCCAAAGCCTTTGACAGTGTGGATCACAACAAACTGTGGAAAATTCTTAAAGAGATGGGAATACCAGACCACCTGACCAGCCTCCTGAGAAATCTGTATGCAGGTCAGGAAGCAACAATTAGAACTGGACATGGAACAACAGACTGGTTCCAAATTGGGAAAGGAGTACATCAAGGCTGTATATTGTCACCCTGCTTATTTAACTTATATGCAGAGTACATCATGAGAAACGCTGGGGTGGATGAAGCAGAAGTTGCAATCAAGATTGCTGGGATATCAATATCAATAATCTCAGACATGCAGATGACACCACCCTTATGGCAGAAAGCAAACAATAACTAAGCCTCTTGATGAAAGTGAAAGAGGAGAGTGAAAAAGTTGGCTTAAAACTCAACATTCAGAAAACTAAGATCATGGCATCTGGTCCCATTACTTCATGGTAAATAGATGGGGAAACAGTGGAAACAGTGACAGGCTTTACTTTTTTGGGCTCCAAAATCACTGCAGATGGTGACTGCAGCCGTGAAATTAAGACTTTTGCTCCTTGGAAGAATAGTTATGACCAACCTAGACAGCATATTAAAAAGCAGAGACATTACTTTGCCAACAAAGGTCTGTCTAGTCAAAGCTATGGTTTTTCCAGTAGTCAGGTATGGATGTGAGAGTTGGACTATAAAGAAAGCTGAGCGCTGAAAAATTGATGCTTTTGAACTGTGGTGTTGGAGAAGACTCTTGAGAGTCCCTTGGACAGCAAGGAGATCCAACCAGTCCATACTAAAGGAAATCAGTCCTGAACATTCATTGGAAGGACTGATGCTGAAGCTGAAACTCCAATACTTTGGCCACGTGATGTAAAGAACTGACTCATTTGAAAAGACCCTGATGCTGGGAAAGATTGAAGGTGGGAGAAGGGGACAACACAGGATGAAAAGGTTGGATGGCATCACCGACTCAATGGACCTGAGGCATTGGTGATGGACAGGGAGGCCTGGCGTGCTGTGGTCCATGGGGTCGCAAAGAGTCGGACACGACTGAGCAACTGAACTGAACCGAACCAAGAGGGTGGAGACTGGGGCTTAATCAGGAAGGAGCAATAGAAGGTGAGGGGCTGGAACTTCTGCTAGGAAAGCGATTGAAATGATAGCAAGGTCCAGCTGGAAGGGAGAGGAGGTCGGAGAAAATGGAGTCCAAAGTCTTCAGGTCCTGGTGGTGACGAGGCAGAGGGCAGAAAGATACCAAGGGTGGAACCCAGTTTCGGATGGCACAGGCGGGTGGTTTTGGGTGTGGAGGAAGCATGGGGTAGAGGTGCTTGGAGGCAGAACTGATCACCGCAGGGGCGGAGGGGGGAGGTGTGGGTGACAAACTTGAAGAGCTGGCTAGACTCTGGCCCTGCCTCTGGGTTTTGGGACACGGGAGACCTGGGAGGCTCCGCGTGGGAGGGGAACTGCTGTCTGGGACAAAAGCTAGGTTTCCGGAAAGTCCCAGAGAAGACGAGAGCACAGGAAAGGGGCTGGAAATAAAATAGTGACAATATAAAAAGCAGTAATTAATAAAGACAAAACAAAAATAGTAAAATATAAAAACAAACACATGCTTTATAGACCCTGGTAAAAAGATTTTTCAGCAAAGTGCAAACATGGAAAGCATTCCTCTCTTTAATTTGGTAATTCTTTACTGCAGAAGAGCTCAGAATGTCACTTCTGTCTTAAATAACAGAACTGGGTAACTGAGCAAGGAAACGTCATTTGGATTATAACATTACGAAGGTTCGAGAGGACACAAGAAAGGCCTACGAGGGGCAGGAAACCAGAAGAGGTGGGACTTATGATGAGAGCCCCAGGGCAGCCTGCGTCCTCACCCCTTAATCACTGGGCCAAAAGCCCTGAGCCCTGCAGGCTGTCCTGGCCTGCTCCAAGGGGCAGGCATTGGCATTTTCTCTCTTTTGCCCGCAAACATTTCAGAAAGATGACCTGAGGCAGCCTCTTATCTCTCCTCAGAACTGCAGACCTTGCCATGGGGCAGGGCCTGCGTCTGATTGACTTTTGTGTCCCCAGAGGACTTTGGACCTGGCTGGGGGGGCCAGACATGCCAACCCAGGCTGGAGGTCAGCGGCCACGGCAAAGCTCAGCCCACACTCTGCCCTCCCTCCTCACCGTTGTCTTTCTTCCCTGTGTCAGTCTCGAATGATGAGTCTGTATGCCTCAGAAATTAGAAACCGAGGGAAAATTTTTTTAGGAAAGAAAAAAAATATACAGATTGTGATGAAAAATGATGAGAAATGTGAAACTAGTTGGAGCCTAGGAAAAATGCTGCTGGATTATTGATTATAATATTGATTATTAGTCAAGCTGCTGGCTTGACTATTAAGCTTCCTGGGTTTGTTTGTTTTTGTCAAGCATACAGCCCAGCAAGGGACTTCCCTGGCAGTCCGGTGGTTGAGATTCCTCACTTTCAATGCGGGGGGCAGGGGTTTAATCCCTGGTTGGGGAACTAAGGTCTCACATGCCACATGGCATGGACAAAAAAATTTTTAGAAAGTAAAAAAAAAAAAAAAAAAAATGAATACATCAGGGCGGTACTGTCTTTGTTCTCACCAGAGGTCCACAGTTGATGGGTCAGCTCTTTGTAGTGTTTGATCAGCAGGGCAGGCCCAACTCCTGTGCTACATTCCCCACAAACTTCCACTTACAGATTTGAGCAGCCAGTGATAACAACTGTCACCTGGGTTTATTCTTTCCTCAGGGCTAGAATTTAATGGTTTCTCCTTATTCACTGTGATACTTCACTAAAGAACTTTCCCTGAACTAAAATCCATTCAGAAATAGGCGGGATAAAATCAAAGGAAGGAGGAGCAGGTTTAATGCAAGGAGGAGGAAGCCAATGACTAATTCCAGACCCATGGTCTCCAATAAATGGCATTTAGAAAAATAAAAAAGAAAGTAAGACAGAACTGTTGTAAAGACCTGGGATATGTAACCCAAAGGCAATGCGTGGATTTTGTTCAGCTCCTGCTTTTCAACTTAACTTTTTCTAAAAAGCCATTTTGGGACCAAGGAGGGGAATGAACAGGGACAAGCTATGTCCTAGAGTATATTAAGGACTAGCTATTAATTTTGTTGGGCGCAATCATGATTTTGTTAGAGATACACACTGAAGTATTTATGGATAAATAAAACAATGTCAAATTTGCTCTAAAATACACCAGCAACATAAGCAGGTAAGAGACTTCCCCGGGGGTCCAGTAGTCACGCTCCCAAGGCAAGGGGTGAGGGCTTAATCTTTGGCCTGGGAGCTAAGATCCTACGTACATCACAACGCAGGGAAAAGAAGGAAATGGATGTGGGCGATGAAGACACAGACCAGTGGAATGCGGACCTCTGCTGAATCTGGGCGGCAGGTACGTGGAGGCTCATTCTACTTTTGTGTATGTTTGATTTGAAAATGTTAAATTTTAAAATGTTATTTGGGTTGAATTTGGACTTTCCAGTTTTTTCCATTTTTCTTTCCACAAATAATTCTAAATGTCCACTCCAGGCCCTGGTCCCACCTTTGTTTCAACCTCTATCTCTGTATCTGCAATCAGACCTTTGAGTTCCAACTCCTAAGAGCTCCCAGGACTCCCTGCTAGGGCAGCCTCGGGTGATGTGGGCTAAGGTCAAACTGGAAATCGTTTATTCCAGGTCCTTTGTCCTCAATTCCACCCCTTCTCCTGATACTTCTTTCAAATCAATTAAGAGGGCAAGGACTCTGAGCTCAAAGGCTTAAGCCTGAATAAAGATTAACTTTTATTAAACCAAACATAATTAAAGTAAGCTCCATTTAATTGCTTTCTTCTAGTACATTTCATCCAGAGTTAAAAACCACTGAAACTTTCAGAAAGTAAGTTGGCAGTGTAAATAAAGAGACATATCCTTTGATGGAGCAATCCCACTTTTAGGAAACTACCCTGAAGAAATAATCAGAAAATGAACAAAAATTAGAACACAAGAGTATTAACTGTAGCGTTTTTAATATATATCGAAATAGATTTTTTTAAACTGGATTCCGCTCCCCCACCCCCGCCAGGCTATAAAGCAGTATATTTTCATTGTAAAATGCTAATAAAAGTATAGGGAATCCTACAGTTCTACCACCCAGACATAATTATTCTTAACATTTTGGTAAATGCTATTTCAAACTTTTGTATGTATAAAAATGTCCATCTAACAAAAGTGAGATCAAATGATACATGTTGTTTTATAAACTGCTTTTTCTTTAGTAAAATACTATGAACATCTTTTCATGTCAATAGATATGTTTATAACATCATTTTTGGTGGTTGTATAATATTCTCCAACTGAATATACCATAGTTTTTTAATGAATTAATGTACAGTGTGCTTATAAGAGCAAGAAATGGAAACAACACTGATGTCTAATGTTTGTGTGAATTAGTGCATGCGTGTGTGCGTGTGTGTGCATTCGTGCTCAGTTGCGTCCTACTCTGCAACCCCATGGACTATGGCCCACCAGGCTCCTCTGTCCATGGGATTTCCCTAGCAAGAATACTGGAATGGGTTGCCCTTTCCTCCTCCAGGGGATTTTCCTGATCCAGGGGTTGAACCCAATTCTCCTGTGTCTCCTGCATTGGCTGGTAGATTCGTTACCACTGAGCCACCTGGGAAGCCCTGTGTGAATTAGTATATACATCTAATCTGATGCTGGGAGGGACTGGGGGTAGGAGGAGAAGGGGACGACAGGGGATGAGACGGCTGGATGGCATCACCGACTCGATGGACATGAGTTTGAGTGAACTCCGAGAGTTGGTGATGGACAGGGAGGCCTGGCGTGGTGTGATTCATGGGGTCGCAAAGGGTCGGACACGACTGAGCGACTGAACTGAACTGAATCTATAAAATATTATATAGCCATTAAATACTTTAGAAAAAATTTCAAGACACAGAGGAATCTTAAGAAATAATGTTAAACTAGAATAACCAAATACAAGATGTTATAGTTATATAAACCATAGGACAAAAATGGCACACGGACGGCCAGAGACGGAGGCAAAGAATCCAAGTATCCAGGTTTTAAAGTTTTGCAACCTTCTACTCCCGATGCCATGGAGATTCTCCCAGGTTGCTTCTTTTCTATTTCTCTCACCCTGACTCCCTGGCCTCTTACTCTAGCCCCTCTTACTTCTTGGCTTCTTACTCCAACCTCTCTGGGTCTTGGTTTTCTCATCTATGAAATAGCCATAAGATAACTCAGATTAAGGGCTTGTGAGTAGATTCAAAAACTTTTAAGCAAACCACAAGCCTGGCACATTCTAGACCTTCAGAAATGAAGGCTTTCTCTCCCTGCTTTCTCGCTCCCCTATGGCAGGTCCACTGGAAAGGCAATCACATCTCTTTCCCTTGAGTCCCTACTGATATGGAAGGAATGTTAACCTCAGTGAGGGACCCACGCTGGGTTAGAAGCCAGGCCCAAGCACCCAAGAGCCTATGTGAGGTCAAGGCTTACCCTTCTGGTGCTCCAGTTCCCCAAGGACAGTGTAGAGGGAGCCCAGCTGGGCTTGGAACGGCTCCACCAACTTGGTACAGATGAGGATTGGGTGCTGGTCAGATCTGAGTTGAGCCATCAGGGTTACTTGGGACTGGGTCATGTCGTAGCTGCACAACCTGCAGGTCAGGGTACATGGGATCATTTCCATCCCTTGACAGAATCACCCCAAGGCTCAAAAGGTTCTGGGAGGCCAGGATGTCCATGGGAAAATGTTCAGCCCCGCTCGGATCAGAGAAATTAAAGTGGTAGCAACAGAAAACATTGTTTTGGCCCATATAATTGAAGTATAAATTACATTCATTAAAAGACATCTGTTTGAGACTTTCCTGGTGGTCTGGTGGCTAAGACTCCAAGTTCCCAATGCAGTGGCCCAGGTATCAATCCCTGGTCAGGGAACTAGATCCTACATGCCTCGACCAAGAGTTTGCATGCCATGACTAAAGATCCCGAGGGCCGCAACTAAGACTCAGTGCAGCCAAATACATAAAAATTATTTTTAAAAAAATTTAAGGGACTTGTTCATTGACTGTTGACAAAAGTATCCACTGTGCAAGGGAGAACCCCAATCTAGCTTTGGCACATTTCCATCACCCACCAAAATCCCCTTGTGCCCCTCTGAACTCAGTCTTCCCATCTCCCACATCAGGCAATCACTGATCTGTTCTTGGTCTCCACAGATGAGCTTTCCTGCTTAAGCATCTCATGTGAATGGAACCCAAAAGCATGTATCCTTCTGTGTCTAGCTTCTTTGATTCAGCATAATGGTTCTGAGACCCATCTATGTGTTTCATAAATCAGTAGCTTGCTCCTTTTTGTATTGCTTGTTAGCACTCTGTTGAATGGACTAATACATTATTATTATCCATTTACCAGCTGATTTAGTCTGCTTATGAACTTGTGCTGAACATGTTTTCATTTCTCGTGGGGAAATACCCAAGTGGCATTTCTGGGTTGCATGGTCAATCTGTTTAAAGGAAACTGCCAAATTATTTTCCAAAGTGGTGGTGTCACTTTACTTGCCCCCCAGCAATGTATGAGGGTTCTAGTTACTCCAAATCCTTGCCAGCACTTGATATGGTTCGTCTTTTAGCCACTCTAGTGAGCATGAGATGCCATATCATTGTCGTTTTAATTTGCATTTCCTTAATGACGCATGATGTTGAACAAATTTTCATGTGTTTATCTGTGATCTGGATATCTTCTCTGATAGTGCTTGTTGAAATCTTTTACCTATTTAAAAATTAAATTATTTATTAGGAATTCCTTGGTGGTCCAACTGTTAGGACTCTGCACTTACACTGCTGAGGGCCTGGGTTCAATCCCTTGTCAGGGAAAAAAGATCCCACAAGCCACATGGTGTGGCCAACAAAATAAAAAATATATAAATAAAAATTAAGTTCTTTATGTTCTTATTATTGGATTATATGAGTTCTTCATATATTCTAAATACAAATCATTTGTTGAATATATACAATATACATACACACATCACTCCCAAACATCTCCCTGTTTGTGGCTTGCCTTTTAATCTTCTTGATGGTATCTTTTGATGAGAAGCTTTTAATTTTGTTGAAGTCCAAATTTATTCATTATTGCTCCTTTATGGCTTTTGTTTTCTGAGTCCGGGAAATCTTTGCCTGTCTCAAGGTGTATGTGAAGATCTTCTATTTTCTTCTAAACAATTTTATAGTTTTATCTTGTACATTGATGATCCAGTTAGAATAATTCATGTGTGTGTGTGCTTGGGGTAGGGATCAAGTTCTCTTTAACCTCCATAAGAATAACCACTGGACCCACCAGAGAAGTCCCATTAATGAGTTTGGTATCCATGCTCCTAACCATCACTCTTCTTTGGGGCCACCCAGTCCCCAAAGTACTTCATGTGCTCAAGCTCTTGGAGGTGGAGGCAGGGGGGAGGGTAGACTCCCATTTCCACACACCTGCTCTGATTCTGTGCTGTTGGAGAAGACTCTTGACTGCAAGGAGATCCAACCAGTCCATCCTAAAGGAAATCAGTCCTGAATATTCTTTGGAAGGACTGATGCTGAAGCTGAAATGCCAATACTTTGGCCACCTGATGGGAAGAACTGACTCATTTGAAAAGACCCTGATGCTGGGAAAGATTGAAGGTGGGAGGAGAAGGGGACGACAGAGGATGAGATGGTTGGATGGCATCACCGACTCAATGGACATTGAGTTTGAGTAAACTCTGGGAGTTGGTGATGGACAGGGAGGCCTGGAGTGCTGCAGTCCATGGGGTTGCAAGGAGTCGGACACGACTGAGCGACTGAACTGAACTGAACTTATATGTCTCCAAGACAGGCCCCAATGATTCTATTTTTTTTTTTTTTTTTGGTCACACTAGGTCTTTGTTTCGGCACGTGGGCTCTTCCTTGTGGTTCTCAGGCTTAGTTGCCCTGCAACATGTGAGATCTTAGTTCCCCACCCAGGGATCAAACCTGTGTCCCTGCATTGAAAAGTGGATTCTTAGCCACTGTACCACCAGGGAAATCCCTCCAGTGATTCTTATCTCCTGGCATGCACATCCCTGTGCAACCTCCTATCATCCTAACTAGTGCTGACTTTCGTGTAACCAATAAAACATTGCAGAGATGACTTAGAGTGATTTCTGAGATGAGGTCATTGATACTGTGGCTTTATCTTTGCTGGCTCTGTTGAGTTACTCCTTCTGGAGCAAGTCAGCTGCCAAATTATGAAGACCTTCAAGCAGCCATATACTGAAATCCGTATTTTTGAGAAAGTGAGCCTGCGTGACGAGAGGCAGCACAAAACTGCCAAACATGTGAGTAAGTCCCTGTAGAATCAGATCCTCTAGCTGCATGCCAGCCTTCAGATGCTGGCAGCCCTGGCCAACATCTCAATTATAATCTTCAAAGCCAGTCTGAGCCAGAATCACCCAACAAAGCCATTTCCTAATTCCTGACCCACGGTACATATGAAAAAGATAAACTTTTGTGGTCATTTGAAGCCACTAAATTTTGGGGCGATTTGTTACCCAGCAATATGTGACTAGGGGCTTCCCTGGTGGCTCAGAAGGTAAAGAATCTGCCTGCAATGCAGGAGACCAGGGTTTGATCACTGGGTTGGGAAGATGCCTTGGAGAAGGGAATAGCTACCTAGACTAGTATTCTTGCCTAGAGAATTCCATGGACATAGGAGCCTGGTGGGCTACAGTTGCAAAGAGTCAGAAAGAGTCGGACATGAGTGAGTCACTAACACTGCACTGAAATATGTGACTAACACAGTATATATATTTATACACATATTGTGTGTATACACACCCACGTATACACATACATACACACATGAAAAAGCATATAATCAACAAAAGGTTAATGGTCGGTGATTTTTGCTGGCTTTCTTTACACGTTTACAGATTATCAACATTTCTTACATTGAATATACATTGATTTTTTTAGTATTTTTTAAATAATTAGATAAAATTATAAGAATTTTGCTTTTTAAAACAATTTTGAAACTATAATAAATTTAAAATATAAAATAAATCATTTAAAAATAATTAAAAACATATAATTTAAAAATAATTTTAAAACTATATTAAAAGACTCCATTTTTTTTTTAAACACTCCCCCCAACACCACATGAAGAAAAACATTCTCACCTGCCAAATGTCCTCAGTGTGTCCCCATCAGGAACCTGGCCAGCACTGACCTCCCAGGGGAAGAAATAGGTCCCGGGTTTGGGCAGCATTACTGCTCCTGTAACCAAATAGTTGACATAGACTTTTGAAGATAATGATAAACTAAGCCAACCACGAGATGGAGATTAACAGAAGTGAGACCAGCAACATGTGAAAAGCTAGTTCCAGGGGGAGGTGCTTCAAAATTTAAAAAGATTTTTTGATAGATCTATGTGGAAAGTGTATTTGTTGTTGTTTAGCTGCTAAGCTGAGTCTGACTCTCTTGTCACCCCACGGACTGTAGCCAGCCAGGTTCCTCTGTCCATGAGATTTCCCAGGTAAGCATACTGGAGCAAGTTGCCACTTCCTTCTCCAAGGGATCTTCTCGACCCAGGGATAGATAGAAACTGTGTCTCCTGCATTGGCAGGAGGATTCTTTACCACTGAGCCACCTGGGAATTCAGAGAGTGTATTATTCCCACTCTAATTCCTATGCAACCGTTTCCCTCCTCAAGCCCCTAAAAGGGTCAGTAAAAGGCAGATAGTAATGTGACTTCTGTCACTACTGACCTCTGCCATCCTAGTATGAAAACTCTCGTAGCCAATACATAATGAATAAGTGTACTTTATTTCCTGCCAACTTTATTTACAAAAACATGCAATGGGTTGGCTTGGCCCATGCTGATGTTTGCCAATCTCTGCCAAGGTGAACCTGTTTTCATAAAATTTTTATCTTTTCATTATTCAAATAAAGACAAAGATGAGTATATCTTTATTTCCCACCTATACTACAGTATACATGCTGTTCTTGATTTTTTTTCACTTAATATATTTTGACACTTTCATAGTTGTACATAAAGGGTGTCTTCACATTTTAAAATAAACTTTTCATTTTTGAATGATTTTCATTTTTTTCAAAATGTTAGATAAGCGGGGATTCAGGACTAACTAAAGGCATCCTGACTAAAGGACTTTCCTGGTGGCTCAGATGGTAAAGCGTCTTCCTACAGTGAGGGAGACCCGGGTTCAATCCCTGGGTGGAGAAGATCTCCTGGAGAAGGAGATGGCAACCCACTCTAGTATTCTTGCCTGGAAAATCCCATGGACAGAGGAGCCTGGGAGGCTACAATCCATGGGGTCACAAAGAGTGGGACACGACTGAGCGACTTCACTTTCACTTTCAAAGGCATCCTGAAAGTGTTGGTCTTCAACTGTTTCTGGATTGGGCAAGCAAGTGGAGATCTGAGCCAAGAAAATAGTAAGTAAATAATTTCAAGATCCTTCTGAAAATCGGATGACACAGCTCTATTCCCCAAGTTTAATGTAATCTAGACTCTTGCACAAGTGTTTGCAATATCCTCTAGCAAGGCGGTTATAGGGGATGGTTGTTGACCCATGCTCCATGGTCATGTCAGTATCGTGTGCCAACAATGAGTTTGGCCAGTGTAGCGGAGAAGCGACTTACTCAGGGGTTCCTCCAAACACAGACATCCTTCATAGCTGCGACCTTTGAGAGAGCTATCTGGCTACCAGAGACGGTCCCCTAATCATCTCTGGCCTGAGAGAGAAACAAAAAACAGAACCAAACCCCCAAAACAGTCAAGAGAAGGAAAAAATATAGTGGTTGCTGTTGTTGATAATGGGGACAATCCCACCCAATCTAGCAAAATGCTGAAACTTGAGAATCTTTTTTAAAGTAATTCTTCTACTCTCAAGTACCATGTATAAGTTAAACTATAATTAACTAGGTCATTAATTTTAATTTTTAAAATTACCATGCAGAAGCACTGATTACCATGGAATATGAATAATGGAATAATTACCATTATTAATGGTAATGGTAAATATGAATAATTACCGTGGAAATCTGAATAATAGTACAACGTGTACTTCAAGCCTTTTCATTCCTCAAGGTAAAATATCCACTTCTAGGAGAAAAATCCATGGTATGAAAAATATTCTTCTTTTTAAATGGTAATTATAGTTAAACTATAATTAACTAGGTCATTAATTTTTATTTTTAAAATTACCATGCAGGAGCACAGGCTCCAGGCATGTGGGCTTCAGCAGCTGCAGCACACAGGCTCAGCAGTTGTGGTTCCTGGGCTTTGTTGCTCCTCCTCAGGCGGAATCTTCCCAGACCAGGGGTCAAACCTGTGTCCCCTGCATTGGCAGGCAGATTCTTATCCACTGTACCATCAGGTAAGCCCTCTTTTGTACATTTTAACCTCAATTTTTTCCTTCAAACAAAAGTTGCTATGTGCTTATTCAGATATTTCTGTTGACTTAATAAGCACAGCTGGCTCCATAAATCATTATCCATATATTATCACACATTCAGGAACATTTCTGTGAAGATATATCAGAACAGGCTTCTCTCGTGGCTCAACTGGATTTCAAACAATCTCTCTAGAAATCTGAATAATGGTACAACCTGTACTTCAAGCCTTTTCATTCCTCAAGGTAAAATATCCACTTCTAGGAGAAAAAATCCATGGTATGAAAAATATTCTTCTTTTTAACGACTGGGAGGTTTGAAAATACTGTTCAGGAAGGGTGGTGACCCAGTGACTGCTTCTGACTGCTTCTTTCATCTTTTCTGAAGGAACTGCCCAGGTTTCTTCAATGGGATTGAAGATCAGAAAAGAAACACTTATAACTAAGTTCATCATAGCTTTTGTCGGCTTAGGACTTGTTTCTTGTGGACAAGAAACTGTATCATACACGTTTACCGCTCCACAATTAGAACAGGTTACTGGTTTATCACAAAAAGGTAAGGATATAACTCAGGAACAACCAAAAAGAAGAGACGCATAGAACACAGGAGGCGGGGTGGGCTGTGGTGCTTCTATGCCCTTTCCTGTCACTTGCGCAGCCAAGCCCTGTGTTCACCAACCCAGAAGTCATTCATTCATGTGTTTACAGTTACAATTCTTTGTTAGTCTTATAATACACAATGAATCGCCATTGTTAAAACTCAAGTTACGTCACATGATTTGACCTATGGCCTCAAAAGATTCTATCACATGCGGATTACTTCCAATTTAAGTGTGATCTCAACTAAATGAATTTTACAGTGACAAAAGAAAATGACTACTTCACTACGCCTTTAAACGTTCTGCAATCACCAGAGTAGAAGTAAATTCAGGGAAGAATCATCAACGGATGTGAAAAGTTATTGGGAAAAAGTCTGAAGAACAGGTTATTCAGGGACTTCCCTGGTGTCCAATGGCTAAGACTCCACACTCCCCATGCTGGGGGTGCCAGTTCGATTCCTGGTCAGGGAACTAGGTCCCACGTGCTGCAACTAAGAGTTTGCGTGCCTCAACTAAACAGCCTGCAAACCGCAACAAAGACTGAGGATCCTGCGCACCGCAACTATGATCTGGTGCGGCCAAATAAATAACATCTTTTAAAAAGATAAAGAACAGGATATGTATATGGTCTCAACAAGCATCTCCCACAGACTACTTATTTATTAATCACAAAGGGGAAAATAGTCTAGTTCACAGTGAAGAAAGTGAGCAAATACAACCTTCATGTGCCCCCTGGATGTGATGCTCAGAGAAGGACACGTTGCTTCTGTGATATTCCTGTAGAAAATGCATAATCCGAATCTAATCATGAAGAAATATCAGACAAATCTGAATTGAGAGACTGTCCACAAAGCAAGTGTCAAAATCACGGAAGACAAATCACTCTGGTTAAAAGAGGCTCAAGTGATGTTAGATGGCATCACCGACCCGGTGGACATGAATTTGAGCAAACTCCAGAAGATAGTGAAGGACAGGGGAATTTGGCATGCTGCAGTTCACGGGGTCACAAAGAGTCAGACACAACTTCAACAACAACAACAAACTTTTGGACGACTGTTAAAGGTAGAATTCCTGCCCCCGCACAAAAAAAAGTAAAGTTGAAGTCATAACCCCCAGGACCTCAGAATGTGACTTTCTATAGAGATTCTTCAGAGGTAACCACGTTAAAATGAGGTCATTCCTGAGGGCCTCATCCAGTATGACTGGTATCTTTCTAAAAAGGGAAAGGTCTGAACAGGGACGGACACCCACAAAAGGAGGAAGCCAGGTGAAGATGGAAGTCAGAGATACTACACAAGCCAAGGAACACCGACGATTGCCAGCAAGCTATCAGAAGCTGAGAGGCATGGAGCAGGTACTCATTCACAGCCTCAGAAGGAACCACCCTGCTGACACCCTGACTGTAACTTCTGGCTTCCAGAATCCTGACACAACAAATCCCTGTTGATTAAGCCACTTGGTCTGTGGTGCTTTGTTATGGTAGTCCTAGCAAACTAATACAGCTAAATATAATTCATGATCCATGGACCTTGGTTGGGAGGAAAAAATTGTGATAAAGGACTTCATTGGACAATTATAAGTCTACAGAAAGGTTTGGAATAGTATTGTATCGACATTACATGTCCTTAATTTGATAACTGCCGTTATCCTGTTCACTGTGACCATTTATGTCCTCTCCCAGGGAGAGGAAATAGACAAAAGAGGACAATGTTTCAACCAGAACCAAGTCCTATGGCTTTAATACTACCTACCAGCCACCCTCTCTATCTCTTAGAGCCCCTTTGTCTTCCATATGCTTAAGCCAGGAGTCATTCTTTTTGATATCTACTTATGTATTTATTTATTTATTTGGCTGCTCTGGGTCTTAGATGCCACATGGGATCTTTGCCGTGGCCTGTGGATCTAGTTCCCTGACCAGGGACCTGATCCAGGCTCCCTGCATGGGGAGCTTGAACTCTTAGTCACTGGACCACCTGGGAAGTCCCTTGTTGTTCAGTGGCGAAGCTGTCTCTGAATCTTTGCGATCTCATGGACTGTAGCATGCCAGGCGCCTCTGTCTTCCACCATCTCCCGGAGTTTACTCAAATTCAAGTCCATTGAGTCCGCGATGCTATCTAACCATCTCATCCTCTGCCGCCTCCTTCTCCTTTGCCCTCAATCTTTTCCAGTATAGGAGCTTTCCCAATAAGTTGGGTCTTTGCATCAGGTGGCCAAAGTATTGGAGCTTCAGCTTCAGCAAAAGTCCTTCCAATGAATATTCAGGGTTGATTTCCTTTAGGACTGACTGATTTGATCTCCTTGCAGTCCAAAGGATTCTCAAGAGTCTTTGCCAGCACAGTTTGAAAGCATCAGATCTTTGGTGCTCATCTTTCTTCATGGTCCAACTCTCACATCTGTACATGACTGGAAAAACCACAGCTTTAACTATATGGACCTTTGTCGGCAAAGTGAGGTCTTTGCTTTTTATTACGCTGTCTAGGTTTCTCATAGGATTCCTTCCAAGGAGCAAGCATCTTTTCATTTCAAGGCTGCAGTCACCGCCCTCAGTGATTTTGGAAGTCTCTTAACCACTTATTAGAACTGTTAAAATTACAAGTCTCCATTGGCCATAATGCCACGTGGGATCTGTGCCTGTTTTGCCATCACCCCTCCTCTAGCTCATCTTCACCTCAGAACTACACATTTGCTTTGTCGCAGACTTGAACAGGCTTCCCCAGACTTTCACGCGGCTGGGTCTCTCCCGTCCTCAGCTCTCAGGCTGTCTATCTCCTCGGCAAGACCAGCCCTGTCCACCTCATCTAAAATGGCATTCTCACCACCCCCAGTCACTCCATCCTCAGTGCAGTCCACTAAATAAAAGAATTTCAAATAATAAGATCTATTTACTTGGTTAATGTTGATGTCTCCCACTAGCTTATCGGTTCCTTGAGGGCCATGACTCAGCATACTCCCCGGTATAGCCCCCGTGCCTGACAGTGTCTGGAAAATTATTAAATATTTATCAGATGGATGGATATATTCATGAAGAAGAGAGTGAAAACCAAAACCATTTACCCCCCCCTACAATCAGACCATTCACAGAGAACCCAAACTACATCTTACTGCCCACATTAACTTAACTTCGCGATGCTGGTTCTTCATCAGCATCTTTTACTATTCCCAACTGTCCAGTCCAGAAAGCGGGTTTGAATATCAACAACTAGCTTGTTCACTGAGATTTTTTGAGTTTCCCTGCCTTGCCCTTTCTGCTAATTTTGACTGTTGTGCAGTGGTTTGTATCAAGTCTTAATCAAAACCCTGAACTAAGAGACTCATCTTAAACCAAACTTCCAATTCTCAATAAATTGTGACCTTACTGTCTCTCTGAGGCACTGCCCAGGCTTTGCCAAGCAGCAGTCACCCTTACTGAGTAAGCAATCAACTCAGATTTGTTTAGTCAGCAGATTATGTTGGTGATATTAGAGAGCCAGCTTTGTGTTTTTTTTTTAAATAATTTTTCTTTTAATTGGAGTATATTGGCTTTATTATGAAATGTTAGTTTCTGTTGCACAAGAGAGTCAGCTCTCATTTTTTTTTTAATTGGAGGCTGATTACTTTAAAATATTGTGGTGGTTTTTGCCATACATTGACATGAATCAGCCATGGGTGTACATGTGTTCCCCATCCTGAACCCCCGCTTCCCACCTCCCTCCCCATCCCATCCCTCAGGGTCATCCCAGTGCACCAGCCCTGAGCACCCTGTCTCATGCATCGAACCTGGACTGGCGATCTAGTTCACATTTGATAATACACATGTTTCAATGCTATTCTCTCAAACCATCCCACCCTCGCCTTCTCCCACAGAGTCCAAAAGTCTATTCTTTATATCTGTGTCTCTTTTGCTGTCTCGCATATAGGGTCATCGTTACTATCTTTCTAAATTCCATATATATGCACTAATATACTGTATTGGTGTTTTTCTTTCTGACCTAACCTCTCTGTCTAAAATAGGCTCCGGTTTCACCACCTCATTAGAACTGATTCAAATGCATTCTTTTCAATAGTTGAGTAATACTCCATTGTGTATATGTACCACAGCTTTCTTATCCATTTGTCTGCTGATGGACATCTAGGTTGCTTCCATGTCCTGGCTATTGTTAACAGTGCTGAGATGAACATTGGGGTACAAGTATATCTTTCGATTCTTGTTTCCTGGGTATGTAGGCCCAGCAGTGGGATTGTTGGGTTGTATGGCAATTCTGTTTCCAGTTTTTAAGGAATCTCCACACTGTTCTCCATAGTGGCTTTGAGAGCCTGCTTTTACACAAAAGGAATACACAGTAGCCAGACTAAACAGTGTGATGCCTGGGGGCATAAAAAACAGCAGGGGTTATCTGAGACTTCTGCCCAGGTACATTGGAGTCTGAGATAAAAGGAACAATCAGTACTCAAGATCTTGTCTCTACTTAAAATTTTGCTATTTTACTCATCGCAGATTTTCCTACATTTTTATTTTTTTAATGTCTTATTATACTACTACTAACTGTGACTACGGATCCATGAAATTAAAAGACGCTTACTCCTGGGAAGGAAAGTTATGACCAACCTAGACAACATATTAAAAAGCAGAGACATCACTTTGTCAACAAAGGTCGGTCTAGTCAAGGCTATGGTTTTCCCAGTGGTCATGTATGGATGTGAGAGTTGGACTATAAAGAAAGCTGAGAGCAGAAGAATTGATGCTTTTGAACTGTGGTGTTGCAGAAGACTCTTGAGAGTCCCTTGGACTCCAAGGAGATCAAACCAGTCAACCGTAAAGGAAATCAACTCTGAATATTCATTGCAAGGACTGATGCTGAAGCTGAAGCTTCAATACTCTGGCCACCTGATGCGAAGAGTCAACTCATTGGAAAGGACCCTGATGCTGGGAAAGATAGAAGGCGGGAGAAGGGGAGGGCAGAGAATGAGATGGTTGGATGGAATCACCGACTGCATGGACATGAGTCCGAGCAAGCTCTGGGAGTTGGTGATGGACAGAGAAGGCTGGCGTGCTGCAGTCCATGGGGTCGCAAGGAGTCGACAGGACTGAGCGACCGAACTGAAGCCCACACCCACAACCCATAATAAATGCGGGGTCGGGGGAACGCTAGCTATCTCACACTCTGCTTCCCCGCCGCCTTCGCCTTTGGCAGCAGAGATGCTATTATCTTAACAAGTGATGGCTGGAGCCTCTCCTCAGTGCGACCTTTTGTCCCCGTCCTTTTGGTTCCACTCTTGGAGGGTTTTGGAAAAAACCCTACAACCTCCCCGAGCCATCTCAAGAAGGCCCGGGTCACCCGCTGCAGCCCTGGAGACCCCCTCCCCCTCTCACGTCCCGGGAGGACACGGCGCGCGGACCCGGAAGCGGCGGCGCGGGCGGGTCCCGGGGCGCAGGCGCAGTCGTCCTCAGACGCGTGGTCCCGCCCCTTCCCAACCCCCCGGCGAAGCTGTGTGGGCGCGCGGGCGGCCTTTTTCCGCCCCGTGGGACCGCCTGACGAGGGAGGGCCGGGTTGCTGAGAGCGTCTCGGTTCCCCCCGCACCACCACCACCACCTGGGCAATTCCTTGACCTTCTTCCGGGGTCCGCTTGTCAAGGGGCTGCTCTGAGGCGCCACTGGCCGAGAACAGGGGACTCGCCCGCCCCGGCGGCGCCCACAGCGGCACAGCCGCCGCCTCACGCCCTGTCCGCGGTCGGTCACGCGCCTTGGGGCCGCGGTGAAGGAGAAGGGGCGGGCCGAGGCGGCCGGGGGGCGGGGACCCGCCTTGTACTGGGGCGGCTCTTAGTGTCGGCCCCGCGCAGGAGCTGCGGATTCCTGCTGTCGCCGCTGCCACCTACACTGCCTCAGCCGCCCGTTACCATGAATCCAGACCTGCAGAAAGAGCGGGCCGGCGCCAGCTTCAACCCGGAGCTGCTCACGAATGTCCTGGACGGCAGCCCCGAGAACACTCGGCGCCGCCGAGAGATCGGTGAGGGCAGCTGGCCAGGCCTCCTCCCCGCCTTTCCCGAGCAGAGCTGGCGGTTCCCTCCGGGAGAAGTCGGGGGTGTGGGGGCACTGTAGGGCCTAGGCCACAACCTCTGGCCCGGCTTTAGGGGAGCCGCGGGACCCCCGCACTTCCAGGGGAGGCTGTGGCGGGGGCAATCGCCCATCGCGAGGGAGGACCTGTGCCCGTGAGGCTGAAACCTGGTGTGATCCAGAGAGCTTTAACGGAGCCGTGAATTTTTTGTCTTCCTCTTGGTACCCTTTAACTCCCTACCAGAGAACCTCATTCTGAACGACCCAGACTTCCAGCATGAGAACTTGAATTTCCTCAGCCGTAGCCAGCGTTACGAGGTGGCTGTTAAGAAGAGTGCCATCATGGTGCAGAAGATGAGGAAGTTTGGCATCGCAGATCCTGCTGAAATCATGTGGTTTAAAAAGTAGGTATGCCTTAGCTTAAGAGCAAGGGCCTAAGCCTGAACCTTGAATTCGCCATCTGTGGTATCCTTTTTCATAGTGTTTCGCGTTTGAAGACTCAAATTCACATATTTTCATGCCATTTTAAAGTTCTGTGTGTGGACAATGATGTTTACTTTGATTTTTAAGCCTTTTAAAGGGCTGATGTTTGTAGAAAGCTTGTTGTGGAGATGCTGTAATTTTCTTTATCAAGAATCATACACATGCGGTCCAGACCTCTCAGTTTTGAGCGATTTAAATGCAGAATGACTTGCTTCTTCTAAGAAGGAGGCCTGCTAAATTCAGAAGCTGAATTTAGAAGGATGTTTTCCGTTGCAAAGACCAAACAAATATTTTGGAGCAGTAACAGATTGTATTTTCATATACTAATGTAGCTCTTGAGTTTAAAATAATGGAAAATATGAGGAAGAACTTTAGTCAAGCCTCAGAATGGATATGAAGTATTCTGAGAACCCCCAGCTTTGTTGAATCTGGTGAGGGTATTTAAATGGCCCTCCTGTGCATATGAGACTTCATAAAAATATGCCTTGGTCCTACTGCTGACAGAGTATGTTCTTTGTTCAGACCATCTTTTTGTTGTGTTTTTGGTTAGAAATAAGACACACACTTTTTTTTTTTTTGCCTTTATGTAAATATACACTATAATTATGTAATGTTAGTGTAAGATGCCTTTGACTTGCAGCGTTTCTTATCATTTATTACTGGGCATTTCCTGTTTTAGGTCTCTACGTTTTTTAAGAACGCCAATATTTTCATCAATAGAGGGTAAATTATTTGGATGGTACATGTTTAAGAGCCAAGAAAAATGAAACAAGGAAACATGTTACAGGCTCTGTCTTTATGTTGCAATAGGCATTCCTCTCTTATACAACTGCCAACTGATATATTTGGTATCTATTTTCGAGTTTGACCTGGTTATTCTTGTCAGGAGGAAATTTACTCCAGCCCACACTCAGAACTTCTTTCCATTTTAGTTATAAAAATACAGTTAATTTGGTAGTCCAGAGTACTTACTAACTTCCAAATGCTCTTTTATTTTTTAAAATTTGTAACTTGTGGCTGTGAGGATATTGAGGTGGAGTAACTCCTAGAAAATTCTGTTTCTGATTTACCTGAATTCAGTTTGTGAACTTGTAAAGTTAGTAAAATTAGATTTTTCCTTAAAACAAGAGGTTTGTTTTGTTTTACTTTAAATGGCTTCGGCCGTGTGTTTCAGAGTTAGTTAGATTTCATAATCTGTGGTGGTGCGCAATGTGTAAGTAGACTCCAGTGAAGTCACAGTGGCATAGAACACAGTCCTTCATGTCAGTTAAAAACCAGGGGACACCAGCCAGTTTTTTTGGTTTTTGGTGGTTTTTTTTTTTTTTCTTTTTTTTCTGTAATGTATTTTATGACTCAGACCTCACTATTTGGGAAAAAGACAAAATACAACCTGTGGCAGGCCCTTTGACATCCTTTCAGTATTTCTGGGCTATGACAGGAAGATCAGTGTTTGTTAGAGAATGTTTCATTAGTCTTGGCAGTTACTGAACACTGTCGATTGTTACTCACATCTATGTTTTATGTATCACTAAAAAACTCAACTGTGACCTACCATTAATTGTCAGATACATTGAATGTCTTAAATGCTAAAATTGGCTTTGGGGTGAGGGATGCTATGATTAATGAAATATAGTAATATTTCTGGTCCCTTTTATATCCAGTTTCCCTATCACAAAATGAAACATGAGAATATTTTGAAACTGACTAAAATACTAGTAAAATACTTTGAGTTTTCTCAACTCAAGCAGTAGAAGAATTCTTCTCTCCATTCCTTGAGAAAGTAAGACTTTGCTGTTTGGGGAATATACAAATTCCTTTCCTGATCTCCTTTTCTGTAATGTTGTCTTTTAACTATACTGTTTGTTATGCAAAAACTAAAGTATTTTTAAAGTAACAAAATTCTAATGCGAACCAGTCATTTTTTTTTTTTTTTAATCCTTCTTAGGTTTTTAAAGCTAGTTCCTTGAAAAGAGTCGTCGGGGAGGATTAAACATAACTTAAAAACAAGTGCTCAGATATTGTTCTTTAGTTAACTTCAAGAGCCCTCAAAAAAAAAATCTCAGTATGTCAAAAACATAAGTATTTGACAGTCTTTATTTTGTGTTACATATTTTTTCCCTGTTGCTAGAATTAATTATTTTGTGTCAGCATCAGCACTTTACCAACCCAGAGCCTTCTCATTTCCCATAAGGGAATGGCTGTGTCTTGTATTGCTTCCGTTTTTAGCAAGTGAATTACTGCTTTTATTACTCAGAAAGTCTTGCAGGTTCATTTCCTCCTTCAATGAAAGTGACGTTGCTCAGTCGTGTCGGACTCTTTGCGACTCCATGGACTGTAGCCTACCACGCTCCTCCGTCCATGGGATTTTCCAGGCAAGAGTACTGGAGTGGGTTGCAATTTCCTTCTCCAGAGGATCTTCCCGACCCAGGGATTGAACCCGGGGCATTGCGGGCAGATGCTTTACCGTCTGAGCCACCAGGGAAGTCAATAAAGCGTGGCTGTTAGGGAGTGTTATGGTGCCCTTGCCTTTGAGAGGCCGGTTTTTATATTTACCTCCACATTATCCCACCATAATGAGATGGGTATGTTTTTTGCAAAATGTCTTACTTCTCTCTCTAGAACAGCTTCTGTGAGACTTACCTAGAAACTCACTCGACTCTTCTGTTCTCCGCCTCCTTTGCCCTCTTTCTCTCCTTGGAGTCTGAATTAACATTTAGTATTTGTGTGAAAATCAGAGAACCTCAGGGTTAAAAAGCATTTTTGATGTTGGCTAGTCCAGGCACTCCTTGAATGTTTGAATCTGTCCTCAGCACCCCTAAAAGGTAGTGGTATGGTTTTAGGGCATCCCCAAAAGTGAGTTGGCAGCCTACCCCCTCTTTCTCTTGAATTTATGCTCTGCTTGTTCTACAAGCCAGGACAGGGTGGTGACGCTGCTTTCTGTCCATCCCTTGAAACATCATGAGGGTCAGTTAGATAATACTTTGTACCTTAAGCTGTTTATATAGATAGAGCTGACAGAATAGACCCTGTAAAATCTCTAACTTGGCATGGCTGAGGCTAACTAGTGTATATAACTTGTATTGACTACTTCACAGATTCTTTTAGGGGAAAATCATTAAAGACTGAATTCCATTAAAATTAAAATTCCCTTAATCTGGACTAATTTTCAGAGACCCTTTGTGATTTTTAACATAGTCACATTACCTGCTTTACCCATCTGTAAACTCTGAAGATCTTTATAGATTTGTGCTTTGGCCCTAGAATGTATACATACTATCCTGGACATTTGCTTTGGTTACTAGGGAAAAATAGTTTAAATTATTCTTCTTTAGGACATTTTGTTAACAGCTCAGCAAATGTAAATGTTCTGTGGAGTTTCTTTTGATTTTCAAGACAAGTAAAGCCTAAAAATAAAGCAAAAACACACACTCATGTTCCAAGAAATCAAACCAACAAAATAATAAACAAAAGAGGTCTGAGGCTAAAACATGGGTAGAATTTGCTTTCTGGATTAAGTGTGAAATTCAGAATCCTGGCCCTGACATGACTAGGAGGAGAAGAGATACCACTAGATTCTGCCGTTGGCTTTTTAGGTAGTGTATGATAAGTTTGAGTCTTAATTTCGTAAGAAAGGGGTTTAAATTTGTCTAACCTTCATCCTCAGGGCCAAATGTGTCTGGCGAGAATGGTGGTAGAATCCAGTTTCTAGAATAAGGCTGAGACCCTTTTCTTTTCTCTCCTGTAGACTACATTTGGTCAATTTTGTGGAACCTGTGGGCCTCAATTACTCCATGTTTATTCCTACCTTGCTGAATCAGGGCACCACTGCTCAGCAAGAGAAATGGCTGCATTCATCCAAAGGACTCGAGATAATTGGCACCTACGCCCAGACGGAAATGGGCCACGGTTAGTCCACATTTGAGGGTCAGTGGGTAGCCCAGTCAGGTCTTCATTTAACAAATCACTCTGGGCATTTGACCTTTTTTTTTACCCTCCTGCTACACGTTTGGAATTTTATTATTAAATTGATAAATCTTAAAATTCAACCTGTTTCTTCATAGTTTATTTCCCTATAAACTGGTCCAAGATTCTGGCCTGAAAGATGTATCATTGTTATTTTTTACCGTTGCTGTGTACACCCAGTTAAAATGGGTATCGAGCAGTTTGGAAAGGTGGGGTTGAAAATATGGCAAAGTGCTCCATTGTGTGGGTGTCTGATTTAAAAGACCTAGTTGGAAGTTCTTAAGAGGCTTCATGCCTCAGCAACACGTGGAAGATGCTTTGCTTTAATCAAGTTAAAAATGTGGATTTTAATGAGACAGGGGGTTAAAGTGGTGAAGGCTGCTAGGGGGTTTGGGAAAAAGTCCATGATGCTCTTCATTTCGTTTCTTTTTATTCATTTTTCTGTACCTGCCCATGGACTTTGAATTACCAGGAATTCTTGGTTAAATTGTTCTGAAAACCTTTAAAAAAGTTTTTGTGTTTGGTCTTGTGGAGCAAGTTTGTTTTCATAGACAAGGCCACTGATGGGCTTAAGGGTCTTGAATTTGAGCTGCCCCATGTCATTCCTAATTATCAAAATGTTTCCCTCGTGTAAATAAAGCAAAGCAAAGGAAGGAAGAAAGGATGCAGATATCAGGGACATTCCTCTTTTGTGTTTCATTTGGTGCTTTTTGGCTTGTGAATTGGTTTAAGTAAATGTCCTTTCTCATAATGCCTATGGGCACTGCAGATCCTGGTCATGGGACAGTTTTATGAACACCCCACCAGGCACCCCAGGATGGTCAGACCTGAGGGAAGGTGTCCTAAGGGAAGAAAGATCGCATTCCAGCAGTGTTCCTCTCCTGGAGTGTGTGTGGGTGTTTTGTGATCTTGAAATAGCTTTGTGGTACAGAATCCTTTTTTGTTTGTTTGTTTTCAAATTCATCATTGAGTTTATTTGACTTTAAGAGGTATACTGTTCTCGGGAGACATTAGATGTAAACTATTGTGAAACTAAATGAGTCTGATCTGTTTATCTTTTGTTGGTCTGTCTTATCCTTCTGCCTCTGTTTTTGAAGTATATTTCCCATGTATATTTGCAAGAAGAGAGGAAGAATTGAAGACTTAAACTTCATTGATTTGAGGAGTGCCGAGGGTTGGATTAAGGTCCTGTGCTGCTCTGGGCAAGATGGTATTTGTTAGTTTTCTTTCTCTTCTTCCTTCTAGTTTCCAAATTTTTCTTGTGTTTGAAACCAACTTTGTCTTGATCTCTATGGTTTTTTAGAGAACAGAGTTTTAAAATTAGGTCTTGTTTGTTGCTGGAACTTTGTCAGTTCATATTAGTTGTGCTTCGCTGAGTGCTACTCTTTTCCTAAAAAGCCAGTCTGTTGGCTAATTAACATCCAATGAGAGTATAATCTTATAGAGAATGTATAAAAAGTACTTCAGCATCAGCGGGACTGGAAATAGAGCAACTTGTACAGGATGACGATTTGACTACTTAAATTCTGAGACTTTGGAACATTGGTCAACAGTGATTATCTCACGTTCTTACAGAATTAGCTGTAACTTCCAGTTTGGGATTCTTTCACTTCTAGGAAGCCTCTGAGAAGTGAAGAAATTAAAAGTGCTCAGTCTTATTCCAGGATCCTCAAGAATCTTAAAATTCAACCACCTGCAGAAAGTCTAGCTCACCAGTGTTCTCTCTTCCCTCCTTTAAACACACTTCTGTCTGTACGGGCACACAAGCCCAACACATACTGGGTCTGTGGATCTGCGAGCCCTAATCAAAGGCAGAATCCTGGACCAAGGAGGGCACCCTCTACCCGGGGCTCCATTGTTAAAGAGACTGTCTGGGACATGGTCTAGGGTTAATTATCTCCAGACCATATGTCTCTCCAGGTCACAAAGCAGATAGTGTCTTGGTCATCATGGTTATTTGATCATTTCAAGTTCTAGCCACTTCATAGGGATTCTTTTTGCCTTTTCTGTTATTATAATTATTCAGGAAAATAGAGCTTCTGTAGTACATACTTATCATCTTTGAAGATGCTGCAGTATCATTGCAGATTCCCATCTCTAATACTAAACGGTGAAAATATTCTTCCTTTGAAGCTTGAAAAATAGGTCATGCACTTGATCTTGTAAGTCCCTAATCTTCCTCTTCCTGGATCTCACTGCTCTGTCTCTCCGATAGCCTCCCATCCTCTTTTTTCCCCAGAGTGATTCTCTTCCCTGTTGGCCTTTCCATGAGACTTGCTCCCTGGATATTCTAATTTCCCCACTGTTAGTAATAACAATATAAACGTCTACAAAAGCTGTGTTCTTTGGGTTATGCCTTTGGAATACCTTCCTCAGAGACGAATGACTACATTTGAAGAGAATGAGTACTTTATAGATGTTGTTGCATAAGACATGGAGTAGGTTTTGATGTATTTAGTGTACTCGTGTCTCCTTTGTCCCATCAACATAGTCACTTTGGTTTTTTGCTACTTTTATATCTAAGAATTAAAGTTTTCATTTACCAATGCTAATGAGCCTGGATATTACTCTCTGCATTTCATATGTATGAACTGGCATGTTCTCCTTTGAGTGTTGGATAAATAGAATCTGCGTGTTGATCTTAGAACATTATATTGTTTTTATTGGCTCTGTTTCATTAAATATTTTGGCCTCAGTGCATCTGTCTCTGACTAGGTATAAGTTTTCTTCTCATATCTTGGGTAATTAGCTTCCATTTTATTCCCATTTTTGTTTGTTGAATTTGTGTTTAATGTTTTTACTTGTGTATGATACAGTGATCAGTCTCACATACAGTATTCATGTTTATTAACTAATAGCTCTTTCACTTTATTACGTTCTTTCTAGTTTATCTTAGACTTTTGTAATAGTTTCAATTTATTTATGGAACCTTAAATATATTACATTAATTTGTTTCTTTCTGTTTTCTCTAACATCATAAGCTTTGGCTCATTGTTATTTTAAAGATAGTTAAAAATCTGATAGAAAAAAAAATCTGATAGGATAAACTTACTATTGTTACAGCCTGTGTTTCAAGATATTTGTATTTAGTGTTCTTGCATACTTATTCTTTTTGATAAATTCTGATCTCAATTTATCAAGTTCTAAAACATATTCTATAGGAATTTAAAACCTGTGTTACATTAAATCCCAATATTTTCTTGAGAAGTACTAATTTTCCTTCATACTGTGAGCTCAGAATTAGCAATTTCTTTTCTGTTACTCTGATCTTTCATTCATCCTAGTAGGTATTTATGTGTTTTCATAATTAAATATTTAATATTCTGAGCTAACTTATTTAAAATATAAAAATATTTTGTTGCTGTTACAAATCACCTTTCTCTTTAGTGGGATTTCTATTTGAATGGTTCTAATGGATAAGAATGAATGATTTTTTAAAGCCTATAGCTTTGCTAAGTTAATTTATGATTGATGGTGTTGGTGTTTTGTTGTTGATTTCCAAGGATTATAGTCATGCTGTCCACTGAGTTGCTATTTTGATTTCTTCCTTTCTCAATATGTTGTTAATCTAATCATTTGTCCTCACTACTGGCCAGCCTTCCCTGCCCTGTATCATGTAGGAGATACAGGGAAAGCCTTTTGGTGTTGACGCTTTTGAAAGAATTGACTGCAGCTCCTTACCAAGTAAAATGTTGGTGCTTTGCAATTATAAAGTAAATTAATTTAAAATAATTTATGATCTTTATCATGCATAAAGGTTACAGCAAATATCAATACTTGATTTAAATCAAAAACTATCCAGGTAACTTTGTCCTTGTAACGTTTCTACATTTCCTTCACTTCTGAATAATCCTTACCCTAGTTACAAGAGACATTTTACTCCTGGGAACAACTTTCAGCTTCAGAACAGTTTGTGATGATAGTAGTTTTCCCCTTGCCCTTCTCAGTGTGCTCTTCGGTAACCCTTGGTATTGGCATTATTCCCTGATACACACCCGCCCACGATGAGTCTGAAGGGCGCCTCAGAGCGACCTCTCCTTCACCAGGAATTGCTCTGGTTTCTAGCCATGGAAAAGTAGGCTCTTGGCACTGAGAGTGGTTGGCCTCAGGCCACAACTTTTGGCCGTAGTTCAGAGTTCTCTTCTTACAGCTCCTGCTGCTGCTGCTAAGTCGCTTCAGTCGTGTCCGACCCTGTGCGACCCCATAGATGGTAGCTCACCAGGTTCCCCCGTCCCTGGGATTCTCCAGGCATCACTGGAGTGGGGTGCCATTGCCTTCTCCTGGGCGCACTTTCAGAGAAGGCAATGGCACCCCACTCCAGTACTCTTGCCTGGAAAATCCCATGGACGGAGGAGCCTGGTAGGCTGCAGTCCATGGGGTCGCTAGGAGTCGGACTCGACTGAGCGACTTCCCTTTCACTTTTCACTTTCATGCATTGGAGAAGGAAATGGCAACCCACTCCAGTGTTCTTGCCTGGAGAATCCCAGGGACGGGGGAGCCTGGTGGGCTTCCATCTCTGGGGTTGCACAGGGTCAGACACGACTGAAGCGACGCAGCAACAGCAGCAGCAGACACACTTTAATTTTTCTTCCTGCACACCATTCCTTTAAAAACAGGACAGTTGACATTTCTGTTTGTGAGTGAAAGGTACTCGCTCATCCCAGGAATGTTGTTTTTCCAAGGATTTTCACTATTTATAAAAAAAAAAAAAAACACTTTATTTTGAAATGACTATAGATTCATAGGAAGTTGCAAAAATAGCCCAGAAACATCCCATGGACCTTGCACTCAGTTGCCCCCAGTGGTAATATCTTACAGGATTTCCAGTTTGACGCTTCCAAATCTTAACTGATTTGGCAGGTCTTTCTAATGTCCCCACCGTCATCCTCAGCCCAGATCGCAGTAGAAGACATGATTAGGCAATGAGATTCTTGTCCTTGTTTTGCCATGGTCTTTTTTTTTTGGCTGTGCTTTGAGGCCTGTGGGATCTTTAGTTTCCCAACTAGGAATGAACCTGTCCCCCTACCCTCATTGGAAGCTTGGAGTCCTAACCACTGGACCACCAGGGAAGTCCTGCCATTGTCTTTCTGACCTGAAAACACTTAATTCACCTCAGCTTTAATTTCTTTGTAAAATGAGGAAGTTATTCGTGCATTTTTTGATTTTCATGTGATTGGTTAGCTGAAAGCTCAGCTCACCCCAACCCTTGTGGAAAGACAGTACAGATCAGCCCTCACCTACAGCACCCTCCCCCTGATTATTTTCTTCCTCAAGTGGAACAAATGGAGAAGTTTTGAAACTGAAATGTTTAGGCTCATTTCTAAGATAACATAGTAAGAGCAATATAGAATTGATTAATTTAGAGCTGGAATTTAGATAAAAATGCCGGTAGCATGCAATATTACAAAGCTGTATAGCACTATTTCCTATTAGAAATAAATTTACATAAAAGTCTAGGGCACTTGCAAATTTTAAATGGAAAAGAATGACTTTAGAAATTGGATTTTAAATGACAGTTAACATGTTTATTATAATTTTGATAATTCCCATATGATTGTAATGGAGCGATTGTTATGCATTCATCTGTTATTTGTGAATATTATGATCTTCACTAAAAATTGCATGTCTTTTTATTTCTGAAATTAATTACTGGAGTGAAGAGCATCGTCAGTTTTTGTATTAAATTGTTTTAATAGCATGTGGCTGGATATTTTAATGAATCCAAATGAAATGACCAAAATTAGGTGAGGAATGTGGATTAACACTGGATGTTTTATAGACAAATAGAAAAGTTTTCCAACCCAGAAACATTAGTGTTAGATCCTGGAAAAATTTTTTCCAAGAGAACTTTTGTGTTTTTCCGTCTCAACTTTTCATTAGAATATATGTCATTGTACAACTTCAATTTTCCATTCCATCAAGCCTCTTCAGAATTTTTATTTACCTTAATTGCAAGGCTGTAATCCTTTGCCTTGGTCACAGTTTTGGTTGCACAGGCTTTGGAATCAGTTCCCAATCCCTGCCAAGTTATTTTAGAAATGAGTCGCATTAGAAAATACTTCTCACCAATTTAAGAAAAATGGAAGTAACCAAGAGTTATAATGTAATACAGAAAGGGGCAGTGCTCCCATCCATGATGAAGTCTACTCAACTAATTCATACTTAACAGAAGGTATTTTTTTTCTCCTTTCCTTGCTGTTTGTTCAAATTGCTGATCTCACACCTGATGACTCTCAAATGCCCATCCTTGGTATTTCTTTGAAGCTTTGTGAATCGAGGGCGGCCTGCGCCTCTGGATCTTCACTTGGGCATGTTCCTGCCCACCTTGCTGCACCAGGCAACCGAGGAACAGCAGGAGCGCTTCTTCATGCCTGCCTGGAACTTGGAGATCATTGGCACTTATGCCCAAACAGAGATGGGTCATGGTACGGTGCATTCAGTCTACCTTCTGGGTTGGGTGGGGCTCTGCAAGCCTAGGGTACATGGAGCGTCCATCATGTGCCAGCGGTGGTGTTTCCACGTGCTGTGTGGGATCTGTTTAAATGCAGTCTTTCTGCAGCGCTCCAGGTTTTCACATGTGGAAGTCTTGGCGTAGACAATGCCTTGGTCAGTGGAAATTAAAGCTCATGTTATCACAGATATACTGATTACTTATTCACGGTTCCCCTTCAGCAGATCAAGAATTAAGAGTTAGGTCTTACTTACTAAGTGGTTTTTCAGGTTCACTGCTTTTGTACAGAATTTGTATGGAGAGTCTGAACCCATCTCTTTTTCTTCATTACTATGATTCCCTTTTATACTGATACCTTAATGAACTTACACAGATTCCGAAAGAAATAGATGTTAATAGCATGTGTGCTAAAGGGAAGTGAGTGGCCTCTATAACCAAAACATGCAGGATTTTTTACCTTGACATTATTTGTGTTGATTCACTAAATTCAGTAGACTTCTAAAGGTGGCTTTGGCCAAAGTTTAGTAAAAATAAGATAAGTTGTACTTCCAGGTAATTGATTTCACATTCTGTATGTACCACTTTTCTTTTTTTCTTTGCATCCCCGACCTGCCTTTCTCTGTGAACTGGATGGGGCTCAAGCTGGTGGCTATTCCTGGTAGCACGCGTTCTGTATTGGTATTTGTGTTTGAATGGTACCCATTCATCTACTTCTGGCTCCTGTTAGCCTAATCAGAGGTTTCAGAACAGCTGGTCTAGTGTATATTTGCTTTTTGTTCCTTATTCCTGTAACAGCTTTATCTTAATTTGATTGCTCATTTGACTTTCAGCTTCAATGCTAAATAGTATTTTACAGGATGTTCCTAAGACACAAAGTGGAATACTGTTTGGTTCAGTTGTGCGTGGTTCAGTTGTGCGTTTGAAAACGCTCTGTCATTACCTGTTCTATAAAAGTTTCTTCTTTGGTGAAAGGGGTCTCACTGTCTGATTCCTTGATTCCCATCTGGGGGAAGGTTGATCACCCATAAACTGGCCATTTCTGTTATTCAACTTGGAAGTTTCTGAATGTTTAACAATTAATTTTAAGTGGTGAATGAAATCTGGTATTTTCAAAGCAATCTGGTAAAAAGTTCTCATCATTGACTTCAGGATAGGGAGAGGGTCACATAGAACACTTTTCTGTAACTTTTTTCAAAGAATTTTGGCACGTTTGTATTAGGATTTAAGGGCTTGCCTGATAGCTCAGTTGGTAAAGAATCTGCCTGCAATACAGGAGACCCCACTTCGATTCCTGGGTCGGGAGGATCCACTGAAGGGATCGGCTACCCACTCCAGTATTCTTGGGCTTCCGTTGTGGCTCAGCTAGTAAAGAATTTGCCTGCAATGCAGGAGACCTGGGTTTGATCCCTCCTAGAGAAGGCAATGGCAACCCACTCCAGTACTCTTGCCTGGAAAATCCCATGGATGGAGGGGCCTGGTAGGCTGCAGTCCATGGGGTCGCTAGGAGTCAGACACCACTGAGCGACTTCACTTTCACTTTTCACTTTCATGCATTGGAGAAGGAAATGGCAACCTACTCCAGTGTTCTTGCCTGGAGAATCCCAGGGACGGAGAGCCTGGTGGGCTGCCGTCTATGGGGTCGAACAGAGTCGGATACGACTGAAGCAACTTAGCAGCAGCAGAGAAGGAAAAGGCTACCCACTCCAGTATTCTGGCCTGGAGAATTCCATGGACTGTATAGTCCATGGGGTTGCAGAGTCAGACCCAACTGAGCGACTTTCACTTTTTCATTAGAGTTTAAAACACAAATCCCTGTCCATCTCCAATGAACATGAAAGTTGTGAACCAGTCAGGAATAAGTGAAAGCCTAGTGTTGGAAGCCTACAGGGTGAACTTGGACCTTATTGGGACTTTTAGAAATTTTTAAAAAGTCACCATTCCAGGTCTTCTTTTCCCTAAAATGGTTATAACTTTTAAAGTTTTAAAACTTGTTTTCCTTTCTAGCATTCATTCTGAAATAAATTCTCAGTTTACAAGAACTTTAGCTTCAGTCTCTTCTGTCATGTGTTATCTCGTTCTTTGTTATAATACAGAATTCCAGAATGTTGAATTGGTGTGGTGGACACAATACGAATGAGTTGAAATTAGCACACTAACAACTTAGAGATGATTTTAAAAGGGCAGTTAACTTCCATGTTAAAGTCATAGCCTGTGATCTCAGGCAACTGATTCTTATCTGTCTTTACATTTTCTTTTGGTTGATGTAAATAAATGTTCCCTATCTACTGCTGTGCAGTAAATCAAATACAGAAATGGAACATGCTTGACATTTATATTTTCAGCTTAATACGAACTATCTGATTTAAGCATCAGAAATTCAGGATCTTGGTTATCAACCATTTGTAGCTCATCTACAGATGTTTTATTGTTAGATGTTGTTACTCTCTGAGATGCTAGTGCTTTAAAGGAACTGGGCAGATTTTACCCTATACCTGTTTTTTCCCATATTCTATCTGAAGTAGGTATAATTCATTTCCTTAGGAACCCATCTTCGAGGCTTGGAAACCACAGCCACTTATGACCCTGAAACCCAGGAGTTCATTCTCAACAGTCCTACTGTGACCTCCATCAAGTGGTGGCCTGGTGGACGTAAGTGAATTTTTTTAATAGTAACTGAATGTTTTGAAGACTTATAGAATATATAGCGTCTATGAGAATATAATTTTGAAATATAGAAAGAACTCTTAGGGCTTAAACTATGCTGAGCTTTTCACATTCTCTTGTGTTACCTGTTACAGATATTTATACACTTGTAAAGTGCAGAGGACAGCTGTCAATTTTGCTGCTTTTCATAGATTTTTATCTTAGCATTCCATGTGTTAGCATAATTTCCATAATCATCATTTAAAGTAATTTAGTATTCCTAGTTTGGTTAGTCATTTATGTATTGGAAAGTATTTGAGAGACATCCCTGGTGGTTCAGTGGCTAAGACTATACCCTCCCTATGCAGGGGGCCTGGGTGCAATCCCTGGTCAGGCAAATAGATCCCACATGCTTCAACTAAAGATCCCATATGCTGTAACTAAGACTTGGCACAGCCAAATAAATAATCAAAACAGAAATAGAAATGAGTATTTTTTAAAAAAGAAAAGTATTTTAGTTTTTAAATTTTTGTTATAATAGCTTTGATGTGAAATTTATTTAATATTGTCTTCTATTCTGAATTATTGTTTTAGGATACATATATTTCCAATGAAGGATTTTGTTATCCACATTATATATTTTAATATGTGGTATTACATTTTGATAAGGAAAAAAACTAGCATGCAATAAAATGGAAATATTTCTGGATGCATTAACCAAAAATCTCTTAAAGCAGCTGTATCCTATAGTACAGCTGAAGTATTCTGAATACCGAATACTGAAGTATGCAGAATACTGAAGTATTCTGCAGTGATGGAATATTCTCTGTCTTTGCCGTTCAGCGTGGTAGCCACTGGCCACCTGAACACTGGAAATGTAATTAGCTGACTGAGGAACTGAATCTTCTCTTTTATTTCATTATAATTAATTTAAATGTAAATAGCCACATGTGGCTAGTAGCTACTGTTTTGGAAAGCCCTGCCTTAAGGGAGAAAAAGGAAGTAATTTAATGTTCTATGATTATCCTAAAAATGTCTTTATGTAAATGAATGAAAAATAAGTAAAACTATCTTCTTCTTTAAAATGCTATCAAATTAACATGTTGTCTACCCTAAACTTAGATAATGTTATATGTCAATTATACTCCAGTAAAAATACACACGCACATATATATGTGTATTTTTAAAATGAAGGCTTACTTTAGAAAAATTTAATGAATTTTGCTATTGATGGAATCTTAGTCTTATATTTAACATATGCTTTTCTCTCTTTTGTTTCTGTCTTTTGAAAATGTAAGAACATTTGCTCACTTTCCTCTCTCGTTCTCTTTTATGTTGCAGTTGGAAAAACTTCAAATCATGCTATCGTACTTGCCCAGCTCTTCACTCAGGGAAAATGCTATGGATTACATGCCTTCATTGTACCTATTCGTGAACTTGGGACCCATAAGCCTTTGCCAGGTTAGGATTATCTAATGTTGAGATGGAAAATTAAACCAGTCACTATCTTCTGCAAAAAGTATAATATGTAACTAAAGAAGAGGAGGGAGCCAGGAATCCCAGAACCTAAATACCCTGTGACTCCCCTTTCATCTGTGGCAGGTATTACTGTAGGAGACATTGGCCCCAAGTTTGGCTATGATGAGATGGATAATGGCTACTTGAAGATGGACAACTATCGTATTCCCAGAGAAAACATGCTGATGAAACATGCCCAGGTACAGTGAGATGGAAAATACGAGCAGGCATGTCAGACATGGGGGTTTCAGTGGCCATTGATAATCATAGGATTGGAATGGTCTGTTCGTTTAGAAGGTAATAACAGATTTTTTACTTATGATGATGCTTTTATTGTGACCATGAAATCAGATGAGTTGACAGGTGTGAAGGGCATGTCTTGGTTTGCTAAACCAGTGGGGCTCCCACTTTAGCATACATTAGAGTCGCCTGGAAGGCTGCTAAAACCTAGATTACTTAGTGCCCAGAGTTTCTGATTTAGGAGGTCAGGGTGGGGACTGAGCATCAGGTGGTGCTGATGCTGCCTTTCTGGGGACCACACTTTGAGAATAAACTGCCACTTGGGTTTAACAGAAGGAAGCATCCATCTCATGTTCTTTTTCCAGGTGAAGCCTGATGGCACATACGTAAAACCCCTGAATAACAAGCTGACCTACGGGACCATGGTGTTCATCAGGTCCTTCCTCGTGGGAGAATCCGCTCGGAGTCTGTCTAAGGCATGCACCATTGCCGTCCGATACAGTGCTGTGAGGCATCAGTCTGAAATCAACCCAGGGTAAGGGTAAAGTCTGAGATGAGCTCAGTACTAAAGTCTGGCGCGAACCCCATCCAGGTATCAAAATTCCCAAATGTGATGTGGAGAAAGTGCATTTGTGATAAAATTAGCTAGAATGGCAGTGTACTGGGTCTGCTACTTAGAATCTAAACTTCCTTAAGTGGAAGGATGAGAATAAGCACCTAATTATTACTTTTAACCTTCTAAGAAAAATGATAATATTACTAGAGCTTTATAAGTGAAGTGTTCAAAACACCGAAGGTGTGGTGTGAAGGTTCTAATTGCTGCTAACAACTACAAATTGGGTATAGTGAAAGTGACATTAAACTCGATTCCCTGTTGTGTTCCTGGGCATAGTTTGTTCTTATTTCCACCTACTAATTGGGCATGACTCTTTGATAAACTTTTTACTCTTAAAGAAGAAATAAAGAAATTGGTAAGAGCAGACTCTTTTGCATGCTCATTGGACCTTCTTAGACTTTAAATATTAAACTTAGTACACTGGGTCTTCTCATATTAGTGGTCACAATATAGTTTATTCTACCAGCTACACCCTTTAACATTGCCTTCCTCCTGTGAAGTTAACGAAGTTTGGTTCTTTATGTTGCCATGAGATACTATTTTCATAGCCAAACTGGAAAGACTGGAAAGATTAAGAAAAATACAAATGTCAACTAGAAAATCCTGTTCACGTGTTCAACAGGGTGGTTCAGAGTGTGGTCTTCTGTAGCCAAATAGCCTAGATTTCAATCAAGAATCTGCCACTTACTAGCTCTGTGACCCCGGGTAGGTTCTTAACCTCATTTTTCCCATCTGTAAAATAGAGCTATTAAAAATTACTTCACAGGGTCTTTGTGAGGATTAGATAAATTAATCTATCAAAGTGCTTAGTCCAGAATCTGGCACGTGAGCTCTGTATAGGGATTGATTGATTGATTTTTGTTTGTTTTTCCTTTTTTCATATACTTTAGTGAACCAGAACCACAGATTTTGGATTATCAAACCCAGCAATATAAACTTTTCCCCCTCCTGGCCACTGCCTATGCCTTCCAGTTTGTAGGCGCATACATGAAAGAGACCTATCTTCGGATTAATGAAGACATTGGCCATGGGGACCTGAGTGAGCTGCCTGAGGTCTGTGTCTGGTCTCTGTCCCTTGTGGGAACCCTTGTTCATACTTCCCTGTGGGATCATGTGCAGAGAAAATTAAACATTGGGATACCTTGAAAAGAATCCATATTTTTATGGATTTATCCATGTTTTTAAATTTCAGAATTACTGTACTATGTTGGTCCTTTATTGAGCAAAAGAACCTAAGTGGTACATTTTTTTGCCACATAGAACAGTTCAGAAAGGAATGTGGTAATGTTACTAGTTTAGGCTAATTAGATGAGGATGCTTTTCAGTTTATATACATGGCAAGTGATTTTATTTGGTTTTCTTGGCCACACCAGGCTGCTTGCAGGATCTTAGTTTCCTAATCAGGGACCAAACCAGGCCCCTGGCAATGACAGCACAGAGCCCTAAGCACTGAGCACCTGCCACTTAACCCTGGCAAGTGCTTCTGCAAGTGACAGTCCTGTTCAGCGTGTCCACTTGGAACGCAGGCTGTCAGCACTGCAGACATCCTGATGGCCTGTGCTTCCCCCTTCAGCTTCACGCGCTCACCGCTGGGCTGAAGGCTTTCACGTCCTGGACAACGAACACAGCTATTGAAGCCTGTCGGATGGCTTGTGGCGGACATGGCTATTCTCACTGCAGTGGACTTCCAAATATTTATGTCACTTTTACCCCAACCTGCACCTTCGAGGGGGACAACACTGTCATGATGCTGCAGACAGCCAGGTTAGAGTCTAATTCATGATTTCTATCCTGTGTTCTCAGGAATGTCCAAGTCCTTTCCACTGATACCTGTTCCCGTGTGTTCTCTTCGCATTATGTTTGTTCCTGAAAGATGTCATTTTGCCTTCCATCCTGACGCAGGATGTTTATCTTGTGCTCAGACTAGTATGAAACCCCGTCACATAGTTTAAAGTCATTACAGGAGTTCACTTTATTTCTGTTTCACGGGAAGCATAGTTACTGAAAGCATGTGTCCTGGTGACTTCTAGGTTCCTGATGAAAAGTTACGACCAGGTGCACTCAGGCAAGTTGGTGTGTGGCATGGTGTCCTACTTGAATGACCTGCCCAGCCAGCGCATCCAGCCACAGCAGGTGGCTGTGTGGCCAACTATGGTGGATATCAACAGCCCCGACAGCCTGACAGAGGCGTACAAGCTTCGAGCGGCCAGGTGAGTGCACCCACGAGAGCTGGGGCCGGCAGCTGCAGGGGCCCCAGGCCCAGGGCCTAGGTGGGAGGCACGAGTATTCACTGTCACCTTCTTGGGCTCCAGTTTTCTAGTTTTTTTTTTTAAAAAAACAGATTAGTAGAAATTGCTGCTAAAAACCTTCAGACTGAAGTGATTCACAGAAAAAGCAAGGAGGTAGCGTGGAACCTAACGTCCATTGACCTTGTTCGGGCAAGTGAGGTCAGTGATGGTTCTCCTCCCCTCCCCCGTCCTTCACCACCCCCCTCATTGTCTTAGTACAGAAACCTTATCACTGCTGAATCTTTTTCAGAGATTCTTACATTCTGGTGTTTTCCTTATATCTAGGCACATTGCCACTATGTGGTGGTTAAGCTCTTTACGGAAAAAGTCCTCCAGATTCAAGAGAAGTCCATCCAAGCTGTCCTAAGGCGTTTGTGTCTCTTGTATTCTTTGTATGGAATCAGTCAGAATGCAGGGGATTTTCTTCAGGTCAGGATTTTCTAAGTTTAAGTCCCTTTATTTACTTCTTAATTTTTTATAGAAAATAATTTTGGTTTACTTTGTAGTTGTGTATATGTGTGTGTCTATATATTCATAAACATCTGTCTGTATACGTACCCTATAACGTCTGTGCTTGTTTGCTCGTTTCTTCGCTTTAGGGGAGCATCATGACAGAGTCTCAGATCACCCAGGTGAATGGGCGCATCAAGGAGCTGCTGACTGCGATTCGCCCTGACGCGGTTGCTCTGGTGGATGCATTTGATTTTCAGGATGTGACACTGGGCTCTGTGCTTGGCCGCTATGATGGCAATGTGTACGAAAACTTGTTTGAATGGGCCAAGAAATCCCCACTGAACAAAACAGAGGTAAAAAAAAGAAAAAAGTGTCTTTCACATTTTGAAGTTATTCATTTAAATATTAAAGCAGGAAGGCCCTCAGAGAATGACCACCTGGGGAAGCTTTGAGAGCTCTCATGACCACTTCAGACAGTCCCTTTATTTGAGCAACAGGTTCTGAAGGGAACAAGACCTTTCCTATAGTATGTGGGCTTTTAGTTTCCTTAACTAACAACAATTGAAAAATTTCAAACATATACATAAATAGAACACTGCAGTGCATCTCCCTGTTCCCTTGATCGTGTTTCAACAACTGTCTGCTCATGACCAGTTGCATTTTATCTGAACCTCCCAACAGAATTATTTTGAAGCAAATCCAAGGTATCAGGTAATTTATTCATAAATATTTCAGTATGTATCTCTGAAAGATAAGGATTCCTTTTTTAAAAAAGCATAACTGCAGTACCATTCTCACACCTAAACAAATTAACAATAATTCTTTCATATCATGAACTAGCCAGTGTCCAGATTTTTCCCCATTTAGCTCAATTCTCCCCCCACCCCCCTTTGATTTTTTTGAATCAGGATTCATATAAGGTTCAGATAATTTTTTGATTAAAAGTACGTTATTTTGGGACTTCCCTGGTGGGCTAGAGGTTAAGAATCCACCTTCCAATGCAGGAAACGGGGGTTTGATCCCTGGTTGGGATCCCATATCCCATGGGGCAACTAGAGAGCCCTCGTGCCACAGCTCGAGAAGCCCCTGCACCACAGCAAAGAGCCTCTGAGTCACAATAAAGAGCCAGTGCAGCAAAAAAAAAAAAAAAAAAGCTATTTTAAATTGCAAGCTCCTTATCAGTAATGTTTTCTCTCTCTTTTCCCTGCAGGTCCATGAGTCTTACAAGCACCTAAAGTCGCTGCAGTCCAAGCTCTGACGTGGCTTGATGATAAGTGCAGTCTGCCCTGAAAGTAGCTGTTCTTACACCTGTCACACAAACTTCGTGGAATCTTGATCAAATTCAGAAAAGCTGTAGAGCAAGTGATAAATTGACCCTTTCCTCTTTTTATAAATGAAAAAAGAAAATAGATTTTGCAAATTAAAGGAGAAAACCAGATGTGTTTTACAAGTGCAATTAACACTGAAAGAGACTATTAAGCATTCAGAAAAAGTTTTAAGAAATGCAGTGCGACTTCCATCTATATTGCTGCTGATCCCAGGAGGCCAGGACTTTTGATAATTAGTAAAATTTAACTACTAAGTAGTTAATTATTTTCACATCTTAATTGCTAATCACTGGATATACAAGTGTTTTTAAGCAGAGGTGTTTTTTTAAGCAGGGTAGAACCCTTCCTAACTTTCTTGCTCATGTCCTAACACAGCTGCCAGGGGTCCCGGCTAGAAAGCAGGAGTGAAGAAGAGAGACTGGGGAAAAGAAACTAATCAGGAAACCTGTGAGTTCGTGCCTGACACACTGACGCCTCTCCTGCCTGCTTGCCCTCCTTAATTGATGTATTGCTCCTACCTTAAGTGTTCACAGTAGCGTCTTTCCAACCCAAAGATTTCTTGAGCACAGGCTTCTGCAGGGTCCCTGCCCTGTGTAATTCGGAACTAAGCTTCCGTTGGAGGCTTCCCTAAACTGTCCCTCTAGTAGCATTAGAGCTCCCTTTGCCTCAGCTTCTCGGGGAGAGGGAGGCAGCCAAGTCATCTCTACATACAACTTTTGGCAACCGATGAGATCTCCACATCAGTGGTTTTGATCTCCCTCTCCTGAGAAAGACGCTAAAGAAAGGAGAAAAATAGTCACAGTTCCTTCTTAGAAGAATTAAGGGCGTGGAGAGCTATCAGTTATGGTTACTGTAACTTTGGTGACCATGTTAACTACATTTTCTAGAACAATCCAGATTTCCTATATTCTGGCACTCTGGCAGAAGCCATTAAAATGCTTGGAGGTCTGGCCTTAGAAAAATAAAAGCGTCACTCATTGCCTCTTACACCCAGGAAAGTCCTTTGACAAACCATGTGTTCTGATTTTTTAATCAGAAAATATAATCATTGAAACAGTGGCTAAAGGATAAATGGAAGCTCCATAGAATGTTTCTTACAGTATATCTGGTTTTATTTTCAGTATGTTTCTAGGAGCTTTATCTGACTTGCTAAATTGTCCTTTCAGCTGAAGTCTTAATTTGTACAATCATTCTATATTTAAAAGCTAAACATGTATCTCATGATGAATTTTTTCTTCAAATCAATGTAAAACAAATCACTTAATTTTCTTGTTGTTGTTAACTGTATTTGTAACCTCTGTCTCACGAAGCCAGTTGTTCTAGAGTCAGTCTTGAGAATGTAGTATGTAATTCAGGGAACTGTAATTCCCTTCTTGGGACCTTACATAAAATCTCTCCCAGTGAAACTAGTAATAGACTTTAAGGTCCAGCAGAAGAAATACTGCCTGTTGACAGAAGCCTTAATCTTTCCACCAGGAGAACTAATTGATAATTGTGTTAACATTGAAGTAAAAAATCACTCTGTAAATCTCATATGGGTATCTCTTGGGACTAGATCAGATTCTGGGAAATAACAGTAAATTCAGATTGCTTGATATTAACCTGTTAAATATAGAATTGTTTCCAGTTAGTGGTTAAAAATCTTATTCACAGAGGGCTAACCCATGGCCAGGACATGAGGGTTTTTGAAATGACACCCACACAATCCAGCTTCATAGATCTGGGATCTAAGCAGTTTAAAACATGGTGGTGGACTCTGTCAGAGCCACCTTCAGTCCAGCACCTTGAGCTTTATATTTAAAAGCTAGATCTCATATTGATAGTATTTTTATTAACATTGGAATGTTTTGAACTTATTCACTGTAATTAAAGAATAAAGGTACCATAAGACCTCAAGAATTTGTCACTATCAAGATGGAAAGAATGTACCACATAAAATTAAACATAAATTTAAATTATGAAGAATTTTAAGATGTAGATTTAGGTAACACTGAACAAAAGAAGGAAGGAAGGAGTGAGACCTGCCTCAGCAGATAACCTGCCTCAGCAGATAGATGGTGCTGTCTTTGTAGAGTATTTGAGTGCTCTGTCCATGCAGGAATACAGATTTGTTGGTTTCTCATAAGGAAGCAGCAGACCCAGCTTGCTATCCTTTAGAAGCCAGACTTTGCCACACATAAGGGTGGTTCTGTTGGGTTCTTTTGTGAGCCATTTTCATAAAGAGTACAGATAAATTTCAACCTAATCTCCAAAATGATGATAAACCTGAGCAGAATTATTGTTTCTATTAGATGATACTGACATAACCCTTTGAAAGATCCATGAGGTTTTTGCTGTTTGTAATGGATGAAGTTTGCTACATCCTGAAGTATTTGGATTTCTACTTCGTATCTACTCAGTAGACACTGAGGTGTACTTCAGTGTTGCACATAAGTGACCTCAAAGCACAGTTGGTCCCAAAGCCTTTTCGGGCCTTCCTGTTCTTGTCTTCAGAACATCATACCACTAAGTAGCAGCTTATCTTCAGAACATTCACTTAATTGCAACATTAACCATGTTCACATACTTTCTGAGAACTCACTGGTGGTAATTTCAGATAACATACACCTGGAGGCATTTAACCATTTGTAACATTAACATGTTATTAGAACTCAATTATTGGATTTTCTTCAGTGCAAGGCTTTGGTTGCGGAAATATATTGATTCATGATCCTTGAGTTCTCTAGGGAACAAAAATTCCTCTAATGACTGTTGCTCAGAGTCCTACCCCTTTCTGAGTTCTATCCATCTCAGTAAAAAGAAAACTAGATGCAGATGGCCTATAACACCCACTAACCATTTTGTGTACTGTGCAAGGTATGCCTGGAGTCATAGATTGTCCTCAAGCAGTAGCTGCTGCACCAACTGGAGAGGAACCTTGCCAGGAAACTGATGATTCTACTTGAGGCCAAGAATCTTCTGTTGAGTCTCCTGACTCATAAAGGTTTGCATGGAAAAATGCAGAGATCAGCTAATTGAATATTTATTATTCCATTCCTGGAGGATTAGACCAAGTCACCGTAAATGAATAAAATGTCTTTTCATTTTAAAACACTGGTGGAGTTTTGCTTATAGCTCTCCAAACTCAAATTTTCATTATTATTCCTGTGGTCCATGATAGTAAATATAGAAACATAAGGAAATTTAGCCTTTGTAGACTGCAAATTCCTAGGTTTCAGAGAATTTTTTTTATTTTTTCTTACATATAAGTGAGCCACTGATTATCTCGAGGAAAGTCATGGAACATTGGGAAGGATATTAAGAATTCTGAAGCAAAACAGTTTAACCACATTACTGTCGACTGTTTCACAGATTAGGTAACAATGTGATTCACCTGCATAATATTCCAACTGATGACTGCTTGTAAACATTTCCAATTGCTATGAATTCGAGGAAACTACTTTGGCGCATATAATTTGCTACCTTCTTACCCCTTTAACTGTCGTGGTTTGAGTTTGGTTCCTACCCGATGAAGTGTATTTAGCATGTATTGTTCCGCATGCCTGGCAGGACATGTCAGTGAAGGTGGGAGTACTTGAGGAGGTGCACAGGTCCAAAGACTGAGTCACGGTTGGACAGTGGTGACCCACCAACCTTCGAATAAGCCAAGCCACTAACCCCATCTTCCTTTGTAAAACTGAAGAACCCTTAATAAACTGTAATCAACACGAAAAGTGTTACTGTCTTTATTACGTGATGGTGTTAGGTTTCATCCTGGCTTCACAGCTTCGGCATTCATAATTGAAGGTCACAGCCACTTTCCTAGTCTTTATGGTTTCACTGCCCATCATTTTTCCACTCTCCATTTCTCATGCCCTCCACCTTTCCACCAGTCAGCCCTCAAAAGAATGTTGAAATAACCTTTTTTTTTTTTTCCTTCTTGGCTGCACGGTAGAGCATGTTGGCTCTTACTTCCTAGACCAGGGATCGAACCCGTGGTCCCTGCAGTGGAAGTGCGGAGTTTTAATACTGGGCCACCAGGGAAGTTCCTGGAAGAACTGTAACTGGTTTGGAACCTAGGTGGGCTTTCTTTGTGGCTCAGCTGGTAAAGAATCCGCCCGCAATGCGGGAGCTGCTGCTGCCGCTAAGTCGTGTCCGACTCTGCGACCCCATAGACGGCAGCCCACCAGGTTCCCCTGTCCCTGGGATTCTCCAGGCAAGAACACTGAAGTGGGTTGCCATTTCCTTCTCCAATGCATGAAAGTGAAACTGAAGTCGCTCGGTCGTGTCTGACTCTTTAGCGACCCTATGGACTGCAGCCCACCAGGCTCCTCCGTCCATGGGATTTTCCAGGCAAGAGTACTGGAGTGGGGCGCCATTGCCTTCTCCGGCAATGCAGGAGACCTAGGTTCAATCCCTGGTTTGGGAAGATCCCCCGGAGAAGGGAAAGGCTACCCACTCAAGTATTCCGGCCTGGAGAATTCCATGGACTGTATAGTCCATGGGGTCGCAAAGAGTCAGACACGACTGACTGACTTTCACTTCACTTCACTTTGGAGCCCAGGTAGTGGTAGTTCTGCAGAAAACCGGGAGGAAGAAGCTCACCGGCCTCGGAACCCACGTACCGCCGGCTTAGCAAAGGGGCGTTCAGGCAGCTCCTAGCAACGCGCCCAGCGGCTACGACGCGGTGCGCCGACTAACGGCCGCGGAGGGGCACCCTAGGAAGTGTGGTTCATTCCAGCGCCCCAGACTCCCTTGGCTCTAGCAGGTGAGCGGGCTTAGGACTACAACCCCCAGGATGCTTCGCGCCTCTCCTTTCTTCCGGAGGCAGGGCGACCGAGAGATTGGCGTCCGTAGCGCTCCGAAGCTGGAGGCCTCTACTGAACCGGGCTGGAGTGGAGCCTGGACCGTCAGCTATGTCTGGGACACGTCCCAGGGGCTGCGCCTCCGAGGGGAATGGCACGTAACCGGGGGGCGGGGGGCAGGGAGCGTGGGGAGGATTTCAGGGGCTGGAAGGATCATACGCTGCGCTCGGGATCGAGATGGGCTGGGCGCGAGGACCGAGGGGATGACACCGGGAGGGCCCTAGCTAAGGGATCTTAAAACGCCTGGCACGGAGTTGGCTGTGCACAACGATGCGATGGTCCTTGTGGTCCTGAGGCCTTTGCAGCCTCCCTTAGAAATTCCCACGGTCTGCGAGGCTGGGACAGGATCACTGGGAAATGGGAGACGCTCCTAGATGTGAGGAGACAAAAACACGTTGGGTCGTGAACACTGCCATTACAGAGAAGGAGAAACTCAAGCATTCAGAGTGGCCCCTGTGCAGTAACCCCACATTAACTTTGCATTCTAATAACAGGACAGGCCGGCACCAGACAACTAGAGCTGCCCACCTCTTACTACTTTCTTCCAAGCTGTGCCAAAGGTCAGTTTGCATAACTTTTTGAGGAGCGGGCGGGAAAGAATGATAATTCTGGGGAAAACAGTTCACCACTAATGGAGTGAGTTGGATTTACAGTTAAAAGGGGAAATTTTCCACCGATAGTGAAAATACTATCAAGGAGTAACCAGCTTTCACATCCGTTCTGTGTGCTGATTGCTGCTGGGAAAGTAGACCTGAGTGTTGCCTGGAAAGGTGTATTGACCACAGAGCCAGACCCCCACCTCTTTTCTAAGATGAAAGTGAAGTTGCTCAGTCGTATCTGACTCTTTGGGACCCCATGGACTGTAGCCTATCAGGCTCCTCCATTCGTGGGATTTTCCAAGCAAGAGTGCTGGAGTGGATTGCCATTTCCTTCTCCAGGGGATCTTCCCGACCCAGGAATCGAACCCTGGTCTCGCACATTGCAGGCAGACGCTTTACCATCTGAGCCACCAGGGAAGCCCATCTTTCTAAGATGGAGACCTGCTATTTTCTGTATCCTCTTTCAGAATAAGGAATGAGGACCACTGCACTTTTTTCAAATAATCTCCAAGCCTCAAAAAGTTACCCAAAACACTTTGCCTCTCATCTGAATCACCCACCATAAGAAATTTTTAACTGATGGAAATAAGTTTTGACCTTTTGAATGAGTAAAGTGAGAGAAGGCTTTATCAGTCTTTGACTCAAGCACTGTTAAAGCCAAATTGTTTGTGAGCAGACACTTTAATTTTCTTCATTAGGGAGGATGAGCCTGACAGGCAGAATTCCAGTGAGCTGGACAGCACTGTGAAGGAGCTAGAAGCAGCCCCCAGAGCCTTGAGATGGTAAGCAGAATGCAGAGCAGTTTAGTTCAGTCGCTAAGTCGTGTCCGACTCCTTTCGACCCCATGGACTGCAGCACACCAGGCTTCCCTGTCCATCACCAATTCCCAGAGCTTACTCAAACTCAATGTCCATTGAGTCAATGATTCCATCCAACCATCTCATCTTCCCCTTCCCTTCCTGCCTTCAATTTTTCCCAGCATCAGGGTCTTTTCAAATGAGTCAGCTCTTCACATCAGGTGGCCAAAGTATTGGAGTTTCGGCTTCAGCATCAGTCCTTCCAATGAGTATTCAGGACTGATTTCCTTTAGGATTGACTGGTTGGATCTCCTTGCAGTCCAAGGGGCTCTCAAGAGTCTTCTCCAACAGCAGAGAATCAGAGCAGGTGTGTGGAAATAGGAGTCTACCCTCCCCCCTGCCTCCACCTCCAAGAGCTTGACTGCATGAAGTACTTTGGGGACTGGGTGGCCTCAAAGAAGAGTGATGATTATAGATATCAAACTTACTAATGGGACTTCTCTGGCAGGTCCAGTGGTTAAGACTCTGTGCTTCCCAATGCAGGGGGCATGAGTTCGATCCCTGGTCCAGCAAGCTGTGTAGCATGGCATAAAAGAAAAAAAGCAACTTCTTATTAAACAGTAAGCAAGCATCTCTTTTGAGCCTCTGAATATCCATCTGGAAAGCATTTTTACGTGTCTGTCACTGATACTGAACAGTCAGGGACATGGATTAGAGGAAAACATTACATCCTGTGAGGGGTTGTATGTGGCATCTGGAAATCTGGGGGAAAGGAGAGACTTCCACCCACCAGATAGCACCCAATGTGGCATCCACTGCTGGTTGGGGGTGGCCCTTTTCATGCTCTGAATGAGTCTATTCTGAGAAGCTCTAAGAAAACCATAAAGGCCGTCTGTCCCCACATGTCACTGGTGCTCCTTGTCCCCATCTTTGCAAAAGGCAAAACAATTCATTCTGCATTCTGGGTTTTAGTACACATTCACTGTCTGATCTTGTTCATGAGATTTGTTTTTCCCTTTTTAGGCACCAAAAGCCAAGAAAAGAGTGAAAGGTAAGTGGGGATGAAACATCACCCATAAGCCAAAAATAATTCCCCCGCCTTGGGTCCACATGACTTAGAAATGTCTGCCTGAATGTTCTCAGTGAATGTCTTTTTTTTTTTTTTAAATATTTATTTGTGCCAAGTCTTAGTTTTGACACTTGGAATCTTTAGTTGTAGGATCTAGCTAGTACCCTGGAAAATTCTATGGACAGAGGAGCCTGGAGGGCAACAAAGTCCATGGGGTCGCAAAAAATCAGATACAACGGAGCATGCAGTCACTAGTTCCCTGACCAGGGGCTGAATCCAGGTCCCCTCCCTTGGGAGCATGGAGTCTTAGCCACTGGGCCACTAGGGAAGTCCCTTGGTGTGAGTCTTGCTGTTTTCCCTGTAATCCCAAAGGTAGCTTGTGCTTTCCTACGGAACTCCCTATGCTGCCTTGCTGGCCCTCAGAGTAATTCAGAAATAAACAACAGATGGGACTCAGGGAAAAATCCTTTTTGTTGGGCTCTGTATCCAGAAGTATCCAGGTGGGGTGTCCTGGATGAGGTCTCAAGCTATGAGGCCCTAAAGGACCCTTCTCTCCTCCTGAAGTCACGGTGGCCCTTTTCCTGTTCCAGACTCCATCGATGATGTCCTTGGTGACCTCCTGGGAGAGGAGGGTAAGTGCCCCTTCCCCAGAACTGCCTGATTCAGGCTGGCTCTCTCTCTTTTATTAACTGAGATATAATTCACATAAAGTTCAGTCTTTTATAAAGTGTACGGTTCAGCGACATGTAGTATATTGACAGAAGTGTGCAGTCACCACCACAGCCGAGTTTAGAACCTTCTCATCACCCTGTAAAGAAACTCCACACCATTAGCAGTCACTGCTCACTCTCCCCTCCTGCACCCCTAGGCAGCCACTTACTTAACTTTCTTTCTCTATGAATTTGCCTTATCTTACATTAAATGGAGTCATGCAGTATGAGGCTTTTGCATCCGGCTTCCTTTCACCTTCCCCGTGTTCGAGGTTCGTCCGCACTGTAACAGTCCTCTCTCCATTCCCTTCCATGGCTGGACAATATTCCATTGTTCTATGCGCCCCATTTGTTTGGCCATTCATCAGTTGATGGATGTTTGGGTGGTTTCCACATTTCAGCTAGGCTGTTATGAATAATGCTGTTATGAACAACCATATACAAGTTTTTGTGTGGGCTTATGTGTTCGGTTCTTTCGGGTGTAAACGCAGGCGTTGAATTACGGGATTATATGATAACTCTGTGTTTAAGTTTTTGAAGAACCCCCAAACTATTTCCCACAGGAACTGTACCAGTGTACCTTCCCATCAGCAGTGTAAGAGAGTTCCAATTTCCCCACATTCTTGCCAGTAATTGTTATTTTCTTTTTCATTATATCCATCCTGGAGAAGGAAATGGCAAGCCACTCCAGTATTCTTGCCTGGGAAATCCCATGGACAGAGGAGCCTGGCAGGCTCCAGTCTGTGAGGTCACAGAAGAGTCGGACACAACTTAGCGACTAAACAAACGACAACAAATAGCCGTCTCAGTGGGTGTAAAGTTAAATCTCATTGTGATTTCAGTGGGCATTTCCCTAATGACTAATGATGACTAATGACCTTGAACATCTCTTCATGTGTTTCCTGGCCATTTATATCTTTGAAGAAAGGTCTATTCAGATCTTTACCCAGTTTTCAAACTGAGTTATTTGCCTTTTTATTGCTGAGTTTGTAAGAGTTCTTTCTGTATTCTGGACACAAGTCCCTTGCCCTGTGTGTCCGTGTCTGCTGCCCTGAGAAACAGGGCTTTGGGGTCAGCAAAGCTCACCAGCCACAGCGTGGCTGAGATTCCCCCCGCCTTGGCCCAGGAGCATGCACAAAGCAAGCCCGTGGGTGATGGAAGTGCGTTGTGTCCGCTTTCCTGGTCGGGGTTGGGAACAGCCTCTTGATTTGGCACCAGCTGGGTTGACTTCCTGCTTGGAAATATATGATGCCCTCCTCCATCCAGGTTTTTTAAGAGACCTGCCTCAAGGGTCAGTTTCCTTCCTCCAAAAAGGCCCCTCTCTCAGTAGGAAGATGTGGGAGACAGCTTGGTGGGCAAGGCGCAGTCCTTTCCATCTTGACTCCAGTTCTCTGTGGCCGAATCACATCTTTTATTTTCTTTTTTTCAGTGACACCACCTGAGAAGCCCGTTAAACTTACGTCACGTGCCAGAGACGCCCCAGGTGGAGCCCAGGTGCCCCCTCCCTCTGGGCCTAGACCAAAGTGAGCACATGGGGCCGCCAGGGTATCCAAGCCCCATTTCAGGCCGAATGCTCCTGCCCTTCCCTCCCTCTCCACTCACGGTGGGTCCTGCTTGTAGGGCCACGACCTTCCTGTCCTCCCTTCAACTCCAGGGCAACGGAGGATCCTGGCGGGGTGGGAAGGGAACTGAACTGGAGGTCAGAGGTTCCGGCTTCCAGTCCTGCTTACTGTGTGACCTTGGGCAATTCCTGAAGCTCTCTGAGCTTCCGTTTTCTTACCCTCGGAATAAGAGGATTGGCCTAGATGCTTGACTCTCAAATTGGTGACTCAGATTGTTCTTCTGAACTTTCCCACAGTTGTGAGAAAGAAGGAGGCACTTTGTGAGCACTCCACTCTCCACCTTCATTTTAGCCCAGATAGTTCTGTTTTTCTCTCCTACCTGTTGCTTTTAAAGGGACTGTACATTTTTAACAAACTTAAAAAATCATCGCATTCAGTGACTTGTGAGATTCCATTCAGCAATTCTGTCCTTCTGGAGTCTGTCTAGGCTCACTTGGCCCCTCTAAGCTCCTTCTCCTTCCCTGAATCATCTAGTGCCCTGAGGACCGTGGGGGTGGGGTGCTGGTATAGACTCTGCTCCTTTGCAGGTCCCTCCTGGAAGACGACGCCTTCATCACCCAGGCAGGCCTGGCGGGAGCTGATGCCGAGGTGAGCCTGGCCTGTTCCCTCTTCCTCACCGGCTCTGCTCACCCCCAGAGACAGTGAGACGGCTGTTGTGTCCGAGGGACTGCCCACAGAAGGCTTAGAAGTCCCCACAAAGCCAGTTTGTTCTTAAAACAGTACCCAAGGGCTGCCAAGTGGACTCAGAGCAAATCCTTTTCATTCCTCCCGGTGAGATGAGCTAGAAAGGAGAGCTCCGAGCAGCTGCTGGAGGCTCGACGGTTGCCCCTTCTTATGGCACTTCCCATAATAAACTCCACGCTGTCCGATCACGTGGAGGGAAAGTAGCTTAATCTGTTTTGTGATGGCTGTAGACTTCCTTTTGGGAGGACCCAAAAGCAGCAGCGCTTTGTGAGTGTCCACAGCTGGTCAGGTTTGACTTCATATGAGCACTGTGAGGGCAGAACCCTCCAAATTATGCTCCTCCCCCGCCCCCAGCTGTGCTCCTGCCCTAACAGGAGCCAGGTGATAAGGGTTATGCTCCTCCCGCGCCCCCAGCTGTGCTCCTGCCCTAACAGGAGCCAGGTATTAAGGGTTATGCTCCTCCCGCGCCCCCAGCTGTGCTCCTGCCCTAACAGGAGCCAGGTATTAAGGGTTATGCTCCTCCCCCGCCCCCAGCTGTGCTCCTGCCCTAACAGGAGCCAGGTGATAAGGGTTATGCTCCTCCCCGCCCCCAGCTGTGCTCCTGCCCTAACAGGAGCCGGGTGATAAGGGTCCTGACTTTTGCTGGGCCTTGACCAGCATGTCTCTCCTGACCCTCCCATCATGTAGGTTTCAGACATCTCTGATGCAGACCCGCAGTCTCTGCTGCAGGCCATGAAGGTAAGGAAACAGCTTCGAGGAGATGGGCTGGGACACCATTTTACACCAAGCCTTCATTCTCCCTCTTGTTCCTTCATTTATTTATTTATGTATTCATTGGCTGCGCTTCACAGCATGTGGGATCTTAGTTCCCTGACCAGGGATCAAACCCACACCCTTCCCTGCAGTGGAAGGCAGATTCTAAACCCCTGGACCACCAGGGAAGTCCCAACCTTGGGTAACCTTAAACCCCAGGACCCTGCTGTTCTGTTTCTACTGCAAACAGCTTCAGCATTTGCTAAGCTTTTGTGAGAAGCTGCTGAAAGCAAGTTTGAGGCTCCCTCCCATTCTCACCTCGAAGCGGCAGCTGCTCATGAGGGCTGGTGGGAGCACCAGCCGGAAACCTTTCGGGCTTATCTGAGACCAACTGTGTGGAGCCTTTGGGTTTCGGCCCTGCCTCTGTCTTTCTCCTGTAACCTTGTTGGGATGGGTCCCCCACCCAAGTCCCCATCTGTTCCACATGGAAGTTGGAGGCAGCATCCTTACCAGGCTTCTCAGAGCCTGGGGGTGTTTAGCACCTGCCAGCTGAGCACCTGTGGGGATTCCTTCCTCCTTCCTGCTTTTCCAGGACCTGGATGAAATGGATGCTGACCTCTTAGGGCTGAAGCCAAGTCTAGCCTCAAACAAAAGGCCTGCAAAGGGCTCTGGGAAAGAAGAGCCACCTAGTCCCCTTAAAATTGCCAGTGTGTTAACTGCCAATGAGAAAGGTGAGTAGGACATAGCTCCTCGAATGAGAAGACACTGGGGATGTGGGAGATGCTTAGACAGAAGGCCTCGTGCCCTATGGGTTCTCTCTGCCTGGGAGGGGGAAGACCAGGATCTCAATGTGCACCTGTGTGTTGGAGCGTTTATGGTTGGGGAGGGAGATGGGTTGAGCTTCCCACCGCCCCCACCCCCACTTCCTCAGACTCCTGGAGAATCCATTTGAGTTAAATTGCAGAATTTTATGGTAACTTTTGCATCGGCCCAACCCATGTTCCTGTTTGGAGCAACTTGTGAATAGAGGGCCGAAGGTCACTTCCAGACCGCATTTCCAGGCCAAAAGCCTGATTGAGATCCAGGGCGGTATAGACCTGTCCCACAGCTGTGTCCACGGCCACAAGCCCTCAGCCACCAGATGGAAATACACGGCAGCCCGGGGTGGCAGCATGTAGGCCAGAAGAGACCCAGGCCTGTGACCTTGGCTCCTCTTTGCTGCCTGTGATGGGAGATGCCATTCCCACCAAGAAGCTACCTCCATCTCCCTCCAGCTTTGGGCATCAGTACAGGAAGTTCTCCTTGGAAGGTACCACAGGCCTTCTAGGACACTTCAGTTTCCATGGCTCCAGTTTCAATGCTCGTTTGCCCGAGGGCTGACAGACTGTCTGTCAGATGCGGAGCAGACAGCTGGTGCCGTTGATTTTGTTCCTCACGAATTGAGGGAGGGACTAATTGTGCCCCTCTGGCTGGGATATCTGGGCACTTATTTGCCTGGACTTGGAAGCCAGGGGTCAAACTGAAGATTATAAAGCGTGAGGGAAAGTCCCTTGTCCTTCATGCACTCCCTGACATTTTACTTGCCTTCTCAAGCCTCAGGGATGTTCCTAGAATGCTGGTACAGACAGCAGAGCCTGGGGCAGTCACGCTGGGATGCGGGCCCTGGGGCCGCTCTCCCTGCTTCCTCTCCCCTGGCCCAGTCTGCCCTGTATCGGAGCCCCGCTACCCCAGGCCCCCAGATGCCGAGCGCCTTGCATAGGTGTCAGAGCAGCTACAGCTCTCCGGTCAATAACTCCCCCAGGGCAGTACAACGCTGGTTTTCCTGAACGCGACATACAGTCTGCCCTTTGCTTCCCCTTCTGCCCGTGAGACTCAGAAGACCCCCTGGCAGGACTTCTCTCTGATGATGAGGAAGGAATCCCCAAGAAGCTGCCCTCCACGGAGACGAAAACCTCTTCCAAAAAGAACCCAGCCCCAGTCAGAGATCACGGTAGGGTGGGCTTGTTAGGTTCCTGGGGCTGCTGCAGTTGACTCACTGAACTTGCCAGTGCAGATCCAGAGACCCCACCAGGCAGGGACCAGAGGTCTTAGATCCTGGACCAAGAGGTCATCAGCCTCTGGGAAGAGGGAAGGGAGGGGGATGGGAGCGCCCAGGAGTCGGGCTGGGGGAGTCGGGTGCCAGGGTGGGACCAGACGCTGCTGTGCCTGCTGTTCCACTCAAAGGTAGAGAAACGCCCCCTCAGCCCATTCAAACCGCACAGTTGAGGACCAGAAGGCTGAGGCCACTGTGCCCTGTGTTCTGGTTCTCAGGGCCCTCTATCCCTCTAACTCCTGGGGACACTCCAGTCCGAAAGAAGGAAGAGCTGCTCTTCGACGATGGGGACGACATCATGGCCACCCTGGGGTTTGGAGACAGCCCCAAGGCAGAGAAGAGGCAGGCGGGCGACCAGTAAGGGTCCCTGGGCGTGGAGAGTGCCACCAGGGAAAAGCGAGAGGGAGGGTACAGTGTGGCCCCCCTAGGAGCCCCTGGTGCTCACAGGTACCTGCCCCTTGTCCCTTCCTGCAGGGAAGGGCCCCTCCCTGCCCGCTCCAAGCTGGATGAGCTGCTGGGTCGGGGCCCTGCTGCCAAGCTCCTAGCCCGGCCAGGCACCGGCGAGCACAGGGAGCTCAAGTTGGACAAGAAGTACCAGCGGCCACAGGGTGAGGAGGCTTGTGGGGTGGGGGCAGAGGGACAGAACAGGTTTTTACCAGGAGCCATAATAAAAAATAAGCTTTACCTCATGACACACACACATTGTATTATTCATATTTATGAACTGGGTCAAAAGTGTCAGAAAATAACCGTCACTGTGTTTAAGTCTCTGTTGTTTTTTTTTGTTTATATGCTCTTTGACTCGGAGAAGGCAATGGCAACCCACTCCAGTACTCTTGCCTGGAAAATCCCAAGGACCGAGGAGCCTGGTAGGCTGCAGTCCATGGGGTCGCTAGGAGTCGGACACAACTAAGCGACTTTACTTTCACTTTCACTTTCATGCATTGGAGAAGGAAATGGCAACCCACTCCAGTGTTCTTGCCTAGAGAATCCCAGGGACGGGGGAGCCTGGTGGGCTGCCATCTATGGGGTCGCACAGAGTTGGACACGACTGAAGCGACTTAGCAGCAGCAGCAGCAGCAGGAAATGGCATCCCACTCCAGTATTCTTGCCTGGAAAATCCCACTCGCAGAAGAGCCTGGCAGGCTACAGTCCATGGGGTCTCAAAGAGTTGGACACGACTGAGCAACTAAGCACTTTGACAATTAAATATATCGGTTGTAACTTACTAGTTTCTCAACCTGCTAATAGGCAGCAGCTCACGGTCTGAAAGACACTGCTCTGGCCAGTGTTGCTCTCTTCAGAGCATCGGCCCACGGCCTGTCGGCTCGAAGCCCTTGTTGGGACACACGATCTCACCCGGCCTCACCCGCAGGGGTCGGGGCCGGGCTTCTCAGGTGCTTTTTTCACAGCTCACAGTGATGTTCTGTGTGCTGAGGCTAGAGGTGTAGACCGATGCCTAGCCCCTCACTCGGCTTCCTCCGACAACGCATTCCCATCACTCGTCTTACCCGTCAAGCTGCTAGCTCAGCCCTTTTCAAACCCAGCATTCTGCAGCACTCACAGGTCGACTCCGCCTGCTCTAGATCATGGGTTCCTTCATTCACAGACAAAGAAGACACCTGGGGTGATGAGGACTTCACCTTTGGGGCCTACCAGCCCACCGTGGGCTCCTCCGAGGGCCGCCAGTCCCGCCGGCAGTCTGTCAGGTAAGCCTGAGGCAGAGTTGCCTGCTGAGAAAGTGGGGGGCCCCCTCACCCCATCCCACCACCAGGCTTGTTTGGGAGGCACTAGACTCCGTGGACGCCAAAGGAGGGGAGTGGCCAGTGCCCAGCAGTCCAGGCCAAGGGGTCGGGACGGCCCCCCCAGCAGGAGTGGACCCTGGATTCTGCTCCCAGCCTCCTTGGAAGAGTAAGGAAGAGGTGGACTTGACTCAGCTGGAAGCCCTGGGGAACCGGAAAGTGCTGTGACGTCAGCTGGTCTGCTTCTCCGTGAGGAACACCCAGACCCGGGGGAGCAAGAGGGAACCTCGGGCAGCAGCTTCTCAGACTCAACTCCCCTGAAGCCCGGCCCTGGGCTCTGCCTTGACCGTCCTGACAGTGGTCTTATCCCATTTGGCAACAAAATGTTAAGCTAGTGCATAGATTTTTCTGAATTTGGAGATTTTTTTTTCTCCCAATATATATTTTAAACTTTATATTTTGAAATAATTTCAAACTGATGGAAGAGTTGTGAGAACAACTCCCTCCTATCCTTTCTCCAGGCTCCATGGTGTTAACGTTATGTCACGTCGGCTTCCTCAGCCTCTCTTTCCATCTCAGTAACCTTGCACACATGTGTGTCAACTCTTCCCTTAAACCTTGGAACCTGCTGCCGCCTGCCAGTTAACTCATAGAGTGAAGTCAAAGTCGCTCAGTTGTATCTGACTCTTTGTGACCGCATGGACTATATAGTCCATGGAATTCTCCATGCCAAAATACTGGAGTGGGTGGCCTTTTCCTTCTCCGGGGGATCTTCCCAAACCAGGGATCAAGCCCAGGTCTCCCACATTGCAGGCGGATTCTTTACCAGCTGAGCCACAAGAGACAATGGCCAAATGCATAAGTGAGTGACAGAATGACTATTGACGGAAAGCCTAGAAGTGCTTGACCTGGCTGACTTTTCTCTGGGTGTGTGTGCCCGTGGTTGGTCCTGTTTGCTGCAGATGGATTTGTCCCTGGTTTTCGTGACTGAATCAAGGTGTTTTGCAGACCTCACTTGGCTCGCCGTGGCTCTGGCTGAGCAGGGCCCCAGGCATCCTGACTTCTTACTGTGGGCCCCCTAGTCCCCCCAGGCAGTGAAGGGAAAGGCCCGTCAGGAGTTCTTGGGAAAGGCTGCTTGGCCTGCCTTAGACTCCCCTCTTCTCTGTCTTGAAGTAGGTTCTTAGATGGCAGCACAGACCCCAAGGGAGAAGCTGGCTCCAGGCAGAGCACCCCCGCAGCCTCCAGCCCTACCCCACCCAGGAGGGGAGGCGCCGACTGGCTGGGTCTCAAGGACGATGGCTCGGACCTGCTCCCCAACTCCCCAGGCCGGGAGGCTCGAAGGGGTCCCCCTCCTGCGAGCCAGCATTCCGTCCCCGTCAGCCACCCTGCCCCGGCTGGGCTGCCCTCCTCCTTGGGGGCAAAAGCACCTGCCGAGGGTACCGGCCCTCCTGCCAGAGGCAGCCAGGCTGCGGAACCAGGAGCATCTGAGGAGGAGGCAGACGAGGACTGGCTGAGCCACGCCCTGTCCCGGAAGAAGGCCCAAGGTCTGGCCAGAGCGGAGCGCACCGCGGCCTCTGAGGGCCAGCACTTGGCGGGGGCAGCCGGCCGGCCACGTTCCTGCAGGTAGGGCTCAGGCCGCCGTCTCTCCGGAGGGAGGACTCAGCGCCTCCGTCAGCAGCGCACCCATTGTGCTGACTGTGGGCAGAGTGCAGTCTCTCAGCCGTGCTTCTCCCCATCTCTGGGCATGGGGAGAGTGTCTGGCTCCTCACCTTTGGGAGCTGGGGGGCTGCTGATGCTCACGCCCTGCTGCCGTGGGGCCAGGCGCTGGCCTGGTTGGGCAGGAGACCCAGGGTGCCCTCATGTGGCTCACACAGCCTTCCTGGTGCCTCCGAGCAGGGCTCTGTCCACAGCGCCCTTGGGCTGGCGGGAAACCCTGTGTCCAGTGGCTCTGCTGACCAAACTAAAGCAGGTGACACGTGTGGGGGATCACTTGTGCTCTTGAGGAGTGTTCGAGAAGACAGTGGCTGCCAGGGGGCTCCTGGGGGAGGCTCTGGAATGTGAGGGAGGACAGGGAGCAGCCCCAGAGTGGGCTGGGACCATCCAGAGGAAGCTCTGCAGCCAGAGCAAAGGGGAGGCGAGGTGGGCAGTTGTGTGACAGGCTGGGCATGTCACCCCATCCTGGGGTTGAGTAAGCAAGGAGGGCAGTCTGGACCTGGACCTGAAACCCAAGGGAAGGGAAAGCTTCCTCACCGGCCCCGAGAGCCAAGAACGGACAGGGAAGAGCGGACAGAGACGAGAGGAACCACGGGGCACTGGAGCCGGTGGGCGAGTGGGCAGGGCCTCAGTGGACGCTGCGGGCATGGCATGGACCAGAGCATGGCCATGGTGCCCGTGCAGGGCCACAGCTGCTCCTTAGACGTTACCAGGTGGTTGCCCCTGGGAGGGCTGCAGAAGGCCAGGGGCTCAGACCGTGAGGAGGATTCCCAAGATGGGATGGTGGCAACAGGAGGAAGGTGGAGGGGGTCGGGAAGAGGGGCGGCCTTGCAGCTTCCCTCCTGGGCTTTGTCCCAGCCCGCCCTCGTCCAGCCTAACCCACACCTTCTCCTGCCTTCATACTGACAATTGCTTTCTCAGTCAGCCTGCTGCCAGCACCCAAGGGCTCGAGCCAGCAGCTGCTGGGGAGGTCCCAGGAATAGCAGCACAAGGGCCATGGTCCCCACCTGCCACCTCTGGGTACGTCCAGTCCGAGGCGGGGCTGCAGGCGGGTGAGGCGTCCCTAGAACAGTGGGTGGTTGTGCTGGTCTCCATGTGGTCAGTGTGGTGTATGGGATCCAAGACCATGCACGAGACCCACTGAGTCAGGGGACCTGAAGCCAGATCCCCGTCCCCTTTTCCAGCTGAGACCCCACTCTTAGTAAGCTACCAGCCTTCAGGCGTTTCCAGTCTATGACTTGACCCTGGCCTTCGCCTTTCCTGCCAGACCAGCCCTCCCCTCCTCCCTGTATCCTTCACAGCAGGCTGCTCACCTTGCCACCCCCGCCCCATGTCCACAGGTCCCCTGTGACTTGGAACAAGGCCGCCTTGGCCCTCCATGCAGGTGACCCAAAAAGGGGAAGAGCCCCTGGAGACCACTCTGGCACAGGTGTGTGTTCTGCTTTGTTTGGGAGGTTAACTCTGGGTGGAGAGGCACTGAGAGCTTCCTTCGGGGGTCCCTGCAGGCAGACGTGAAGCCAGGCTCTCCCGAGCACACGCCTAGACCTCCGGCCTCCCTGCGCCTCCTCATTTCTGTGCTCTTGATTTTTCAGAGCCTGCAGTTGTTTTCCCGAATTCCCAGGAACCCTCAGGGCCTTCTGTGCCTGTTCAGGTAGGGAGGGTGAACAAACAGGCGTGCCCATGGGGCAGTTCTCCTGTGCTCAGAGGCAGCACCTGCCAAACTGCCAGGAGGAACTCGTTGTCCTCTCAGCCGGCTCCCCTGTCTCCCCACCAGCACTCTCCTGCCTCTCCCGGACAGGGTTGGGTGCTCACTTGCCGGCACCAGTGGAAAACTGAGGTGGCCCCCAGGCAGAGGCAGCTGAGAATGCTTCACTCAGAGTGCAGGGCTCAGCTGTCCTGCTGCTCCATCCAGAAAACCTCCTCCACTGCCGTCCTCCCACCGCCCACAATGCCCAGGTGCAATAGCACCTGTGACCCCCAGGCCTGAGCAGGCCTGGCCCCACAGGAGCACCTGTGGAGTGCTTCCCGGGAACCCGGAAGCGCCTCTGCGATGGTGGGTGGGTAGTGGGCAGCCTGCAGGACCCAGAGCATCACTCTGCATTGGAACTTCAGGCCTGACAGCAGGGCCGGGGTCACCACCTTCTGTTGTAGCTGGAACTCTTCGGGGACCCGCTGTTTATGTGGAACCCCTGCTGGGAGGATGTTGTTCTGAGGGCATGGGGGAGACTCATTTTCCCCAACCTGACCTGAGAGGGGAGGACGGGGACCATATGACCCTCCAGGTCTCATCCTTGGCCTCTGGGTGTCATGACCCTGTCCCTGTCTCCAGCCACAGGTCAGGCGCAGAGCCTGGCAGGTCAGAGGTGAGCTCCGCTGGGGTCCTGTCCCCTACCTGATGGGGCACGTCTCTCCCCCTCTCCTCCAGTCCCTGGCCCGGAGCCTGCTGCCCGGCTCCGAGTACCAGCAGCAGCTCCTGGCGGCACAGGCTGAGCTTCAGAGTGGCACCGCTGAGCTCCAGGCCACCCTCCTGCAGAGTCAGGCCCGGCTGGCAGAGCTCGAGGCCCAGGTGAGGGGCAGAGGGGCAATGGCTTCCAGGGCAGGGCTAGTGGGACGGCTTCCCCAGGCAGCCTGAGGGACTCTCCACTCCATCCCCTCCCTCCATGCCATGGCCCAGGTGCGGAAGCTGGAACTGGAGCGGACCCAGCACAAGCTGCTGCTGGAGAGTTTGCAGCAGCGGCACCAGGCAGACCTGGAGCTCATCGAGTGTGCTCACAGGTACCCGGCTCCTCCAGCCCGGGCTGCCCCTGGCTCAGGGCCAGCCCCAGCTCGGGTGCCCTAGGGCCCTCTGGCCTCCCCTTCTGAGCCTCACTGTTGGGTGTTCTGTTGGCAGGAGCCGAGTCAAGGTGCTAGAAACATTGTACCAGCAACGGGAAGAGCGGCTGCGGAGAGAGAACGAGGAGCTGTCTGCCCAGTATCTGTCACACTGCCAGGAGGCCGAGCAGGCCCACGCTGAACTCACGGCCCAGCACCAGCGGCGCTTGGCGGCCGCCACACAGGAGAAAGACCAGGAGATGGAGCGGCTCCGGGAGCTGCAGCGGTGAGGAGGTGCCGGGGGCCGGCTTCAGGGCTCCCAGAGGAAGCCAATTGCCCTGAGACCCCAAGCCGTGGGCTCAGCAGCCTCTGTACCAAGGCTTGACCGCTTGCTTCCAGATGAGGACTAAGAACTGAGGCCCACCTCACTGACCCATCTCACGTACCCTCCCACCCCTGGTGGGGATCCCCCGACTCCTTCAGAATAGCGAGGGCATCCCGGCAGGGCCCAAGGTCACTGGCTATTCAAGCAGGGCCTGGCAGCAGCAAGCAACCCAAGCACTAATTAAGCACAGGTGAACCAACCCATCAGCTGGACCACTCGAAGCTAGTGACTGCATCAGCCCTGGAAAAGGTTGTGCCTGGCCTGTGGATCTGATTGCCTTTCCAAAGGAGAGCAGAACTAAAGAAAAGGCACATGAGGGGGTCGGCCAAGGTGGGCTGAGTCGGCCTTTCCCCACGGCTCAGATTGGCTAGACACAAAAGGCTTGTCGGGCCCCCGTCAGGTGTCCTTGGCTGAATAACAAGGAATCTTCCCCAGAGAGAGGATGTGGCATCGAGGCAGCAAGACAGATAAGAAGACGTAGGAGCCAGGGAAACGGAGGCAGTGCCTGGTGCCGGGGAGGAGAGGCCACAGAGCACGGACCGTCCAGAGCAGCCCCCTCCCGGACGGAGCCGCCCAGGGTGTTCACTGCGCTGCCCTCCCCCCGACCCCATCCCCTAGGGCCTCCATCCTGGAGATGCGCAAGGACCACGAGGAGCAGTTGCAGCGGCTGAAGCTGCTGAAGGACCGGGAGATCGACGCCGTGACCAGCGCCACCTCCCACACACGGTAGGCTCACCATCAGGCTCTGCTCCCCCAGCAGGGCGGGGCTGGAGGACCAGGCCTTCATGACCCAAGCCCCGCCCCCTGCACCCCAGGTCCCTGAACGGCATCATCGAGCAGATGGAGACGTTCTCCAGCAGCCTGCACGAGCTGTCCTCCCGCCTGGAGGCCTCACACCTCAGCAGCTCCCAGGAGCGGGAGCTGGGGATCCGGCAGCAGGACAAGCAGCTCCTAGGTACTGGGGCCCCGGGCTCCTCCGTCCTGTCCCTGCCGACGGGAAGGCAGGTGGGTGGGCAGTGAGCACCCTGTGGGCCACCTCCAGCGCTGCAGGAGAGGCTGAGCCAGCAGCAGCGGGACATGGAGGAAGAGCGGAGTCGGCTCCAGGAGGTCATCGGGAAAATGGAGGCACGCCTGGGCGAGCAGAGCCGGCTGCTGGAGCAGGTAGGGCCCATCCTCCTGCCCCTGCTTCGGGGCCTGTCTACCCGGCACTGGGCAGCTGTACTCTGCCCTGGCCTCCTCGGTGCTTTTCTTTGTCTCTTCTGCCCCTTCCTGCCTTTGCAGGGACTCCCACCTCCCCAGCCTCCAGAAGTGCCCCCAGCCCACCCCGTCCAGCCCCTACCTGCTCATCACTGATGCCATCACTGATGTGCCTTTGGGAGAAATGCTCTTGTCTCCTGAGCTGTCTTTAAACTTCCTTCATCTCTTGCATCTATAAGAGCAGGCTTTGTGCTTTTAAAAAATCATGCCCTTTTGTGCTTGTTTCAGCAGCACATGTGCTAAAATTGGAATGACATAGACAAGATTAGCATGGCCCAGTGCAAGGACAGGCAAATTGGATATAATCTAATAAGTGGTGAAAACAATTGGCTGCACTTGTGGGGAAAAAACAACTCCCATTGACCCCTACCAAACAAAAAAGCAATTCCTGAGAGAATTGATACAGTAAATATTTGATCAATTCAGAAATAGTAATAACCTTTTCTTTTTTTGTACAAAGTTCTAAGATGATACGTTTCATTGAAAAAATTAAAATAACTGGCAACAGTAAAGAAAAATTATCCAGTAGCCCGAGGTAGCCACTGATGACATCACAGATACCCTATAGACCTGTCAGTATGTGGACACAGATGTTTTTATATCCTGAACCATGTTTATTCAGCCCTGTCAGCGCTTGACTCAGTGCCTGCCTCAAACCAGTCCCCAGGCTCCTTCCCATTTTTACTGCTCAGGAAAGGCGGTGTTTGTGGCATAGCGTGGGAAAAGCCAGATGAGGGTGGTTTGCCCAGCTCCCCGGGGAGCATTCAGGCCTGTCTTGGGAGCTGGTGGAGCCTCCAGGGGCTGGAGCGCTCAGCCCTGACCCTGCCGGGCCTGCAGGAACGCTGGCGGGTGCATGCCGAGCAGTCCAAGGCCGAGGCGGCACAGCGCGCTCTGGAGGAGCAGAGGAAGGTCATGGTCCAGCAGATAGCCATGGAGCGGGAGGAGCTGGAGAGGGCCAAGGTGAGTCCAGATGCACCACGTTTGGCTGCGTCCCTGCCATCAGGCCCAGGGATGCTCACCGGGGCCCTCGCCCCCTCGCCCCAGAGTGCCTTGCTGGAGGAGCAGAAGTCCGTCATGCACAAGTGCGGGGAGGAGCGGCGGCGCCTGGCGGCCGAGTGGGCCGAGTTCTTCGCCCAACAGAAGCTGAGTAAGGAGCGGGCCGAGCGCGAGGCGGAGCGGGCGCTGCAGGTGGACACCCAGCGGGAGGGCACGCTCATCAGCCTGGCCAAGGTAGGACCCAGAGCCTCCCGGACGGTGGGAACCCCGCACAGCCCTGCCTCTCTCCCCACCCTGGCCCTCACAGTCTGATCCTCCTCAGGATGGTCAGCTTCAGAAAGCACGCAGCGGTAATGAGTCACCACTGCAGGATTGAAACAACCACAATCATCATAGTAACAACTTGCTTTTACTGCTTCTTTATACTCATTTGCTCTTTTAATCCTCATCACGTTCCCATGACTTAAATATTCTAGAAATGAAGAAACGGATTCAGAGAAATTGAGCCTGGGGTTTGGCCCCAGGTCTCCCGCCACCTCCTCCCAGAGTCAGGGTGGAGTTCAGCCCCAGCAATGAGGCAGGGTGACCTGTGGGTCCCCAGAGCCCAGTTCAACTCCAGGAAGGAGAATGCAGCCAGGCTTTGCCATCTCCAGGAGCAGGCAGAGCTGAAGATCAGGGCCAGTGAGCTCCGGGCCAAAGAGGACCAGCTGGCAGCCGAGAGGGAGGCCCTCGAGCGGGAGCGGCAGGAGCTGCGTCTAGAGAAGGAGAGGGTCAGTGCCGCTGCCCAACGCATCAGGCTGCGTGCGGAGGAGGTGGAGAACATGAGCCAGGTGCCACGGTGCAGCTGGGGGGTCGGGGGGCGGCATGCTGACCTCTGCCAGCCCAGCTGACCCAGCCGGGCTCCCCACAGGTGGCCTCGAAGAAGTACGAGGATGGGGAGCGGGCCCTGCGTGATGCCCGGCAGCTGCAGTCGGAGCAGCAGGCCCGGCTGCAGCTGGTGCAGGAGCAGCAAGAGCGGCTGCGGCAGCAGGAGCACCACATGCACCAGGCAAGGCGCCTCCCAGAGGCTCTGCCCCCAGGACCCCTCCCCAGGACCCCTCCCCCACCTTCTGCCCTCACTGCGGTGTCCTCCTCTCTGGGCCCGGGACAGGAGCATCTGAGTCTGGCCCAGCAGCGGCTGCAGCTGGATCGTGTCCGACAGGACCTGCCCTCCAGCCCAGTGGGGCTGCTCTCCAGGGCCCAGGATCCCGCAGCCTCCGGCCTGAGTGGTAAGTAACTCCGGGAGGAGGGGACATCGGCTCAGCCCGCCCACTGGGCAAAGCATGCCAGCCACATCCTGCCCAGCCTCCTGTGTGCTCAATATAGGAGGCAGCTGAGTTTGTTTTTTTAAAACCTAAGTTAGTTATTTTTATTTCATTTTTTTTTTTTTTTAAATTTTGGCTCTGGTGGGTCTTTGTGACAGCACACAGGCTTAGTTGACCCGTGGTATGTGGGATCGTCCTGGACCAGGGATGGAGCCCATGTCCCCCGAATTGGAAGGCAGATTCTTGACCACTGGACCACCAGGGAAGTCCGCAGCTTAAAGTCATCTTGTTATTTCTTTTTTTATGCTAGTAATGCATGTTATAGAAAAACAGGTCAAAAATAGAAGAAGGGAAACTAGTTTTTAAAATATTTCCCTCAGGACTTCCCTGGCAGCCCAGTGTCCAAGACTCCAAGCTCCCAGTGCAGGGGGCCGGGGTTGAAACCGTGGTCAGGGAGCTAGATCCCATGTTCTGCAAATAAGACTCAGCACAGCCAAATAAGTTTTAAAATGGACCATGCTTATATTAAAAAAAAATACCTTCAACCCACTCTCTAGAACCACTTTATAAACATTTTGGTGCATAATATTCTAGACTGTTGTGTATATGTTTTTAAAAACAAAATTGAGTTCTTGAGGCGCTAGCCCATACCCCCTTTGCCTGGTAAAGAAATAAAGTTACTCTTTCTCCTCCATTAAAAAAAAAGAGAGAGATTGCATCATAGATTGTTTTGTACCTTTATTTTTTCCATTCAGAAATATTCAGATGGAACATATTTCATGTCAGTAATTACACATTTAACTCTTAATCCACATAATTTTCATTATGAGTTGTCCTATATTTTTACTAATTTCCTACTGATTTTTTTTGTTGTTGTTAAGGTAACTAGTACTTCAGTGGCAATTTTTGTATAATACATACATCTCTCCCCGATTATTTCCCTCAAATAAACTTTCAGAATTGGACTTAGCAGCTGAGATCCCATGAGCATTTTCTGAGGCTTTTGAAAGCTGGATGTGCCCGGAAGGTCGGTCGGGTTGCACCCACCTGCAGTGGTGAGAAGGCCCCAGGATCCAGCTGTGGCTGTCCTGGTCTCCCGCCACGCTGCCCTCTGATCCCGCCCTCCTCTGCCTTTCAGCCACGGTGGCACCTGCCCCCGCCGTTCCTCGGTGCAGCCAACCGCCAGTCAGCCTGGGTCCCTCACACCTCTACGCCAAGCTGGTGCTGCTGAAACACACAGCTGAGCAGGTAAGCGTCCTGGAGCAGAGGCCACCCAGGCCCACCCGCTGCCCCTGGACTCAGGGCTCCTCGTGTTCACAGTGGGGACAAGAAGCTCAGGCAGAGGAGGGAGAGCACAGCCTGGCCCCGGGGAGGGCCGAGCCCACCCCACTCCCGGCGGAGAGCAGCACGGCAGGTAAAGGCCAGGCCTCGCAGACGCTCGCGGTGTCACTGAGGGAGCATTTCCTACCCGCCAGGCTCTGCGCTGAGCCTTGTGAGCCTCCCCTCGCACAGCCCTCCCTGGCAGGTACTGTAATTTTTTCCAGTCTGCAGACAGGCCAAGCGGGCCCATGTCATGTGCTGACACGTGGCCTCCCCCGGAGGGAGAGCTGGTGCGTTCCCTGCCCTACCCCCTCGGATCCAGAGCCAGGCAGAGCCAGGACGTCAGCCGGGAGAGGACTGATCGATCCGCTGACCCCCAGGGTCCCCTCACGCCCAGTCCAGCAATCCACATCCCTGTCCACAGAAGCCGGTGCAGGAGGGAGCCGGAGGGCGATTGCTCACCCAGCTCTGCCTTTCAGGACCGCGACTTTCTGGAGAATGAACAGTTCTTCCTGGAGACCCTGAAGAAAGCCTCCTACAACATGGCGTCCCACTCAGCCTGAAGGCTCAGCTGCCTCCTCACCAGAGGCTTCAGACCCTGCAACAGACCCTTTGGCCGCCAGCTCATAGCAGGGGCGCCTGGGAGAGCCCCTCAATGCCCAGGGCCTAATTACAGCTCTTCCTGTGGACAGGGTGCCGGCGGGTTCTTTGCGAGCCCTCCAGCCCATGGCTGAGGCAGGTGGGTGCGCCCAGGCCTCTCAGACACCCCAGGAGGCAGCAGCCTCTGGGGAGATGCCGTCCTGAGGGCAGGCAGCCCCACGACACTGTCAGCGGCAGCAGTGGATCTGCTATCCACAGACTTCTACCTCAGGACCCAGGGTCTGACTGGGCTCTGTGGGCCCCTCAGCCCATGGATGGTTTTAGAATCTTTTCATCTGGGCCTCTCCTGAGGCCGGGGGCTTCTCTACCCCCTTGCCACAAGGAATGGCCGACAGAGAGCATGGGGTCTCCCCGCTTTGGGGATGTAGAGTCAGGCCACACATGTTACAGGGCCTCCTGGCCTCCTGGCTGACGAGGTGGGGGAGCTGCAGGGACAAGGAGGGCGCCGTGCCTGGTGCTTTTACCTCGAGTTCTGACGTGCTCTTGGGGCTCAGCCAGCCCGTCCTGCTCTCAGGCTGGCACACAAAACCTGCGTCTCGTTCCCAGCTGCCAGGGCAGCCAGCTCACTGGCACAGACCCTGGGCTCATCGGCTTCTTCTGATACACTCCCCAGAGGGTGACGGGGTGCGGGGAAGGATGGAAGGCTTTTCTCCGTGCTGTTCACTGGCCGCAGAAGCCCAGCGGTGGGAATGAAGATGACAGAGCAAGCCCCTGTCTGGGAGTATACAGAGCGCTGGGGATCAGAAGGGGCCGCACCCTGGCTGCTGCCCGAGGTGGGGGGCTTTGCCCTTCTCCATGTACAGACAGTGGGCCAAGGCCTTCTAGAGGGGCACCAGGAGAGGGCTGAGGGGGTTGGTAGTTGTCTGCTGCAGACCCAAGGACTCAACTAATAAAATCGCAGTTATCAGAACTTCCCTGACAGTCTAGTGGTTAAGACCTGGCACTTCCACCGCAAGATGCGCAGGTTTGATCCCTGGTTGGGGAAAAAGAAAAATAAGCAGTTACCTCAAGAGCGGCTTCTCTCACCTCCCATCAGAGAGAACTGTCCGAGGAGCAGGAAGGTGGAGGAGGGCAGTGCCGAGGGGATCGTGAGGGCCCAGGGGCGTCTCTGCTCTTTGAGATCAGCCTCCAGCAGGATCTTGTGTTATTTACAACCTTCTTCCTGGACCCACTGAACTGCTATATCCTTCATGACTGGGTTCGTAGAATTTGCCACGGCTCATCAGAGTTGGAACCTATTTTTCAGAAATGTTTGTTCTGTAGGGCTGTTATTTGCTCTAAAACTGACTGGCTGGGACCCTCCAGCCGCCCCTGCTCTCCTGGCTGGACCGCAGGCCAGAGGAGGTTGTGATTACCACCCTTACTTCACAGATGAAGGGACTGAGACTCAGAGGTTAAATAACCTGCTCAAGGCGGCAGCAAACAGCCAGACCTGGGTTTGAGCTGTCCTTGGGCAGTTTCCAAAGCCCAGGGCGCTCAGCCATATCACAGCTGCCTCCTAGAAAAGTGTGCTGTATCCAGAGCTTTTGTGAAGTAGAAGATCCCCTACTGCTGCTGGGGGTGGTGCCCACACCCAGGAGGGGAGCATCCATGTGCTATTCAAAGCCTTGTTGAAGTTTGGGAATTCAGTCCTCTCAACACTCTTAATGAGTTCCCACCTGTGTGGTGAGCTGGGGGCGTGGCCTAAGGTTGGGCGTGGCCTAGGAGAAGCTGGCATTTAAGCAAGCACTTGACAGATAGATACATTGGTGATCACAGGAGGGGATCACATATGATGACATGCTGGAGGCTGTGCAGAAGCCCACAGTGAATGAGCTTAGAATTAGGGGGCAGTTGATGAGGCTCTGAATACCTTGTTAAAGTTTGAGCTTTTACCTCCAGGGCAATGGGTATGCAATGAAGGATTTAAAACAGCATGGAACCATACTTGTGGGTTTTTTAAATTAATTTTTTGACTGTGCTGCTGAGTCTTCATTGCTGCGTGCAGGTTTTTCTCTGCTGTGGTTCATGGGGTTCTCCCTGCGGTGGCTCCTCTTGTTGCGGAGCCCGGGCTCTAGGGCGCAGGCTTAGTGGTTGTGGTACACAGGCTGAGTTGCCCCATGGCATGTGGCATCCTCCCAGCTCAGAGATTGAACCCGTGTCCCCTGCACTGGCAGGTGGATTCCCAACCACTGGACCACCAGGGAAATCCAACCATATTCGAATTCATGTTTTAGAAAACCTGCTGTGGGTGGAGCCCAGACTGACTAGAGCGGGCAAGAGTGGGGACAGGAAGGCACTGCGCTGGACATGGCACGGGGACCCAGGGTCTGACATGGAGGGTCAGGAAGGAGACTATGCCAAGGAAGACCCCAGCTTCCTGGCCTGGGCAACTGGGTGCCCATGAAACAGCCACGTAGAGATGTTCCAGGGGCACTGAGTCATTCTGACTCACCCAGTGCCTGGAACTGCTCTGAATCACCGTCCCCAGCATTAAGGTGTGGCGGGTGGCTTGCTCATCCCCTTTTCATTAACGTTCTCCTAGGCCACAGGCGCGGAGAAGGCAATGGCACCTCACTCCAGTACTCTTGCCTGGAAAATCCCATGGATGGAGGAGCCTGGTGGGCTGCAGTCCATGGGGTCGCTAGGAGTCGGACACGACTGATCGACTTCACTTTCACTTTTCACTTTCATGCATTGGAGAAGGAAATGGCAACCCACTCCAGTGTTCTTGTTTGGAGAATCCCAGGGACGGGGGAGCCTGGTGGGCTGCCGTCTATGGGGTCGCACAGGGTCGGACACGACCGAAGCGACTTGGCAGCAGTAGGCCACAGGCGGGAGAAGGCTGCTCACAGGAGTGTTATGTATGTATGTGCTGATCTTTCTTTTTCCCTTCATAATGATAAACAGCTCCTCAAGGTCATAACCTAGATGTTCCCTGCTAGAGAGAGAAATATTGGTAGAGAGTAACAGTGATAAAAGACACCGGTGGGGCTAATACTTCCGGTTTCAAGAGTTATTCATGTTTATTATTTGTTTCAAGTTGACGCAATTGGGAATCCCTGCTTGGGCTTTTGAATTAGAACCCAGTGAACCCCCTCTTAGAAGGTTCTAGGACAGTGAGAGAACAGAATGTTTTTCAAAAGTAAGGAATAATTGGAACTACCCTGTTGGTCCAGTGGTTAAGACTCCCAGCTTCCACTGCAGGGGCATGAGTTTGATCCCTGGTCAGGGAACTAAGATCCCCCATGCTGTGAGGTGTGCCCCCCCCCAAAAAAATGCAGAAATAAATCATCTTTTAAAAGAAAGTAAGGCATAATGGAGAAATAGGAGCTACCTGATTGACCAGCAAGCTCTGTGCCTCTGCCCCTGGAGGTCCCATGAGTCTTCAATTCTAGAGGGCGGGGTGGGGGTTAGAGGCCAGTAGAAGAGGATTCAGAGCAAAAGTAAAAGATAAAATAGCAAAGGAGCCAGGTGTAAACACACAGGACGCTAAGAAGGTAGGAACCCCTGTGTTCCTGGCCTGAGGCATGGTTCTGCTCTGTTTACAGAACCTTTGGCTATACTGTTGATCAGCTGCTGCTGCTGCTAAGTCGCTTCAGTCGTGTCCGACTCTGGGCGACCCTGCAGACGGCAACCCACCAGGCTCCCCCATCCCTGGGATTCTCCAGGCAAGAATACTGGAGTGGGTTGCCATTTCCTCCTCCTGTTGATCAGCAGGATTTCACAAATTAATAAGCAATGACTCCTTCAGGGCAGAACTGGGTCTTACTGGCCTTAACATACAGCAGCTGTGCACTGATGGTGAGTTCAGCTGTTCAGCTGCTATTGATGAAAACCAAATTCAAGGTGTGGCCACTTCCTGCTGGATGAAGAGATCCCTCACACCATTTCTGTGTGAATGTGAGGGTCAAGCTTCTGCTAGTACCAGAGCAATTGAATGGGTCACCAACCCTGGTTGGGACATCAGGGAAGCCTTCCTGGAGGGACAACTTCACTGGATCTAGGAGGTAACTTAGCAACAGGGGGGAGAGGTAAGGAGGGAAAGGCAGAAGGATCAGCACATGCAAAGACCCTGTGCAGGGGAGAAAAGTGCTAAGTAACTGAAAAATGTGAAACCAAGTCCCCGTAAAAACGTGTTCCCTTATAAAGTTTATAATTAATCTCTCAGTCCAAAACTTTATTCCCTTTCCTTTACCTTCTGACCTCAATCCTGTGCTAACTGGACACTAATCAGAGTCAGATGACTAAAACTGCTGCTGTTGATAACATCGTTAATATACTAAGATTGCTACTAGAGATATCACCGTTAATGTGCAAACTGTGTTTCTCCAGGACAAGATGAGGCAAAAGACCCCCTCAAGCCATGGACCACCTGGCTAGAGAGTCGTAAACCAGAAACATCCAGATACCCAAAACTTCAACTAAGAAATGTCATGGGGGGTGGGGTGGGGAAAAAGTCACAAAATGATGACCCCAGCTTCGTTCTAGCCTTAAAAAAAAAAAAAAAACAAACCCTCCGAACTCAAAGACCAAGTTGGGGTAGATCTGAGGCTTGTCTCCCACTCCCCTCCTTGGTGTCTGGCAGTAAGTCTTTACTTTGCCACAAACCAAACCCACTGTCAGAGTCTGGCTCTGCATCATGGGCACACGAGCCCTTTGCTGGGTTACCAAAGGGTTGGTGACATGGAAGCCTGAATTCCAGGACAGAGGAGCCAGAGCAGAAGCCACTCCAGGTCACCTTGGGTATCAAGTTTTATCTTGTTAGAACCGGATCCCAAGAACAACACAACTCTGAAAAGGTTTCAGTTCAGTTGCTCAGTCATGTCTGACCCTTTACAACCCCATGGCCTGCAGCACGCCAGGCTTCCCAGTCCATCACCAACTCTCAGAGCTTGCGCAAACTCATGTCCACCAAGTCGGTGATACCATCCAACCATCTCATAGGGCAGAGGCAAAAAACTGGAGGTAATCAAAAGCTAACACACATACCACAGTTTTGGAGGAGGAAATGACAACCTATTCCATTATTCTTGCCTGGAAAATCACATGGACAGAGGAGCCTGGTGGGCTACAGTCTACCAGGTCGGAAAGAGTCGGACACGACTAAGCAGCTGAGCACACATACCACAGTTTAGTCTTCCCTGGGGGCTCAGACAGTAAAGAATTCACCTGCAAGGCAGGAGACCCAGGCCCCACCCCTGCGTGGGGAAGATCACCTGAAGGAGGAAATGGGAACCCACTCCCGTATTCTTTCCTGGGAAATCCCACGAAGAGAGGACACTGGCAGGCTACAGTCGGTAGGGTCACAAAGTGTAGGGCAGGACTGAGCGACTAACACTTTCATACCACAGGAAATGCTTTATGTTAATTCATTTAATCCTTAACACCCTCTGAGATAAGCACTACTACTACCAACTTTCTTTCCAAATGAGGAAAACTGCAAAGGCAAAGGGAAAGTCACATCCTAGAATATGAACCCAAGCAGGGGGACTCCTGAGTCCCTGCTCACAGCCCCTACTGCTGCTCGTGCTGCTACACCACTGCGGGGCTGAGGACGCCACCTTCAGGAGTTAGATGACCCTTGAGAACAACACGTGTCCGACTTTGCGACGCCATGGACTATCCAGTCCATGGAATTCTCCAGGCCAGAATACTGGAGTGGGTGGCCTTTCCCTTCCCCAGGGGATCTTCCCAACCCATGGATTGAACCCAGTTCTCCCACACTGCAGACGGATTGGATTCTTTACCAGCTGAGCCACCAGGGAAGCCCGAGAACAACACCCAGAGCCCTGCAACGGGCGGACCTTCTCCAGCAGAGGCGGCTACAAGCCCGCCCGACCGCCCCCAGTCTGTGTCGCCCCCTGGTGGCCGACGGCAGGCATGGGGCGGGACCGCTCGCAGGTCCGCCCTGCCTCCCACTGGGTACTTCCGAAGCCGGGGAGCCGGATACCCGCAGCCACCTCCAGCCCGGAAGAGGAGGACTTCGGGCCCAGGACGCGGGGGGCGGGGCTCCCAGGACGCGGGGGGCGGGGCTCCCAGGACGCGGGGGGCGGGGCTCCCAGGACGCGGGGGGCGGGGCTCCCAGGACGCGGGGGGCGGGGCTCCAAGGACGCGGGGGGCGGGGCTCCCAGGACGCGGGGGGCGGGGCTCCCAGGACGCGGGGGGCGGGGCTCCCAGGACGCGGGGGGCGGGACCTGCGCTGTGCGCTCAGGCGCCGCTCCGGCCTCCTCTGCGGGGTCCACAGAGCGGCGGCGCGCCGGCCTGAGGGAAGATGGCGGCACCCTGGTGGCGGGTCGTGCTGAACGGGAGTCGGAATTGGCGGGGCTTCAGCACCTCAGGTGAGGGCTCTGCGGGGTGAGGGGCTCTTGGAGGTCCCCGTCCAGCCGAACCTTGAGGCTCGAGCCGGCTCCCGCTCCGGGTCTCCGCGGGAGCCGGGCCGGGGCCAGCCTGATGTCCTGCTCTCCGCCCGCAGCCGCCCTGAGCCGCCGGGCCGCTCCTCTGGGGCCGATGCCCAACGAGGACATCGACGTGAGCAACCTGGAGCGGCTGAAGAAGTACCGCAGCTTCGACCGCTACCGGCGCCGTGCGGAGCGGGAGGCGCGGGACCCGCACTGGTGGCGAACGTACCGGGAGCATTTCGGAGAAGAGTCAGGTGGGGGTGTCCGGAGCTGGGCGGTGACCCCACCGCCTTGGGACTCGGAGGTTGCGGCGGGGGTGGATTCCGCCAGCTTGGATTCCCCGAGGTTGATGGAGAAGGCCTGCTCACGTTCCTGTGTGCACTGGTGGTGGCTTAGTCCCGCCAGCATTTTTCATATCTTTTGGTCCCCCTCCTTGGAAAATTCTCTTCCTTTATCATTAGATTTCCACCTTTGATGTTTCTACACCGAAAGTCTTTTCCTGACCAACTGCCCCCGTCCCAATTCTGGGTTGGAACGCCCCTCTGTGTTTCTGTAACACTGTTGATGTCGCCTTGGCCACACTGCATCCTGACGCTTCGCTGCTTCCCTCCCAGACTGTGAGCTCTCTAATAACGGGGATCCTGTCTGCCTTGACCACCACTAGATCTCTACACCTGCCACACATGACCAGTACTTTGCTGAGTTAAATTGAAAACCCTGGGGATGGTGACTCAGGGACCCTGCACGGCCAGCTGTGAACAGGCTTGAAGGTGATCCTAGCCATAATTAGGTCACCATCCGTCTGGGTTTCCCATGACCTAGACAAATAATGCTCTGGAGGAGGACATGGCAACCCACTCCAGTATTCTTGCCTGGAGAATCCCATGAACAGAGGAGCCTGCCAGGCTACATACAGTCCATGGGGTCGCACAGATACTACTGAGGTGACCTAGCACGCATGCACGCAGACAGATGTAACCTTGGTTAGGGATTAGAAAACAGAATCTCACGTTGTATCCAGTTTACTTAGTGACTGGAACAAGTCCAGATCTGTGAAGCTGACAGCACAGTATGTTTTAGTCTTGTGAATTAAAGGCTAAGCTTTAGTAGCAGAGTTTGCCCTGTGAAAGGAAAAGTATGGACAGGGAGCTTAGCGAAGCCCTGATGCCACTTTCTCCAACACATCTTCCCTCCGCAGATCCCAAAGACACGGTTGACATTGGCTTGCCTCCACCTAAGGTCTGCCGGACCCAACAGTTGCTGGAACGGAAACGGGTCCTGCGGGAGCTGCGGACCAGTGTGGAGGAGGAGCGGGCCTCTCGCCTCCGCACAGGTAAGCCTTCCTGAGGGAGGGGGTCCTGGGTGTGTCCCTGCCCCCACTCCGCATCCCCACTGGCATCATTCCTTTCCAGCGAGCATCCCCTTGGAGGCCGTGCGAGCCGAGTGGGAGAGAACCTGTGGCCCCTACCACAAGCAGCGTCTGGCCGAATACTATGGCCTCTATCGGGACCTCTTCCATGGGGCCACCTTCGTGCCCCGAGTCCCCCTGCATGTGGCCTATGCCATAGGCGAGGACGACTTGGTACCTGTGTACTATGGCAATGAAGTCACTCCAACTGAGGTAACTGTTGGCCTGTGCCCCTCCCTGCCCTGTGTGCACAGACACATCCCACATGGGGCCAGAGACAGCTCCTTTTTGAAAGCAGTTACAGAGGCGGTTTTTATGGTGGTCAAGGGCACAAGCACATGTCTGTGTAGGCTCACCTGGGGTTTTCTTGTTCTCTGTCTCTTTTTGATTTCCCAGTAAACAACACCATGACAAAGTAATCACAAAGAAGGGAATGTAAAATAAAAAGCTCCATCAGAGTGCCCTCCCAGCCCCTAGCCATTGGCCTTCTTGGGGTTCAGATCTCTGGACAGGCAGCTCAGTAGGGCTCTTTTGATAAGTCTTTGCTCATTTGCCTCTCAAGGGGCTGTCCAGGGTACTTGGTCCAGAATGGGCTCTCCTTTCTCCGAGGCTCCCTCAGGCTCCTGCCCTCCAGAATAAAGGTCTATTTAGAACAGCTTGTCTGTCCCTGATGGGGTGACAGCGCCCTCGTTCTTTCCCCACCAGGCTGCCCAGCCCCCGGAGGTGACCTATGAGGCAGATGAGGGCTCCATGTGGACGCTGCTGCTCACCAACTTGGGTAAGGGTCTGGGGGCTCACGGGGATGTCTGCCTCCCTCATCTCCCTGGGGAGGCCCTGGGGAGCTGGGGGAAGGGCTAGGTGGAAGCTCCAGCCCCAGCTCCTTCCAGGGGAGGAGGAGGGAGGGGGCGGCAATGCCCGCAGTCAGTGGGGTGTATTTGTGTGTAGATGGACACCTGCTGGAACCGGACGCCGAGTACGTGCACTGGCTGGTGTAAGTACTTGGGATCGGGGTGTGGCTCAGCTTTGGAGGAGGTTCCGGCATCCTAGAAAGAGCTGCACTTGAACTTGAGTCTTGGCTCCACCATGGATTAACCACCACCTCCCAGCCCTAGAGGTGGTCCCTCACCTCTGCTTCCTGAGGGTGTCAGGGGCCCTGAAGGATGATCAGGGGCTGACCCAGGGTACAGAAGCAAAGCAGGCGGTGGGTTCCGGCCCCTCCTGCAGGGCCCTCTGTCTCCCTGAACTCATTTCCTCACCTGTGAGACTAGGGTCGTGCCGCCACGTGCCTCAGCCACTCAGGGGCTCAGTGACAAGCAAGTGGGAAAGGAGACCATGAGAGGCCTCTGGCACCCATGGGCTGCCTTTTGTTTGCTCAGCAGCCCTTGGTTCTGAGCACCAGGCCTGGAGGCAGAGGTCATGCACTTTATTCGACTGCAGTTACCACCCTGTGCAGCAGGCCCTCTGGCGAGTTGTACCTGGGGCAGGTACAGTGGCCATCCCAGTGCCAGGCTGGGCAGACACTCCCTGACAAACCCAGAGCCTTCGGGACATCAGGAGAGAAGCCGTCCCAGGTGGCGTGGCTCTCCCGCCTGAGCGGCCCTGCCGCCCCACCAGCCCCCCGGCGCCAGGAAACCAGCTGCTCGAGCTTGCTCTCATCCTGACAGTTCCTGGGGCTCTTGTTGGCCTCTGAGCCCCTACTTTCCCTGCCCCCCACACGTTTGCTCTCCATCTGAGGGTGTACAAAGCTCTTCTTCCTACCTGACTGTGTAGTGGAGATCATCTTAGGGTCCTCCTGGAGAGTTGTAGCAGTCTCTAGGGAGCATTGGGTGGGGATGTTCCTACTGCTGCCTGCGGTGAGTGGCAATTAACAGATGCTTGTTCTCCCTCCAGCACCAACATCCCGGGCAGCAGGGTGGCTGAAGGAGAGGAGACGTGTCCCTACCTGCCCCCCTTTCCTGCCCGAGGCTCCGGCTTCCACCGCTTTGCCTTCCTTCTCTTCAAGCAGGACAAGCCAGTCGACTTCTCTGGGGACACCCGGCCCTCACCCTGGTAATCTGTGCCTCCCCACCCCTGGGCTCAGGCCAGCTTCCCCCTGGGCTCAGGCCAGCTTCCCAGTAATGGGCAGTCTTCCTCAGGTCTCCTCTCTCATCACTTGGGCCTTGAGGCGAGCAGAAGGGTAGTTGTGCTGTGCTAGGCAGACCCGTAGGGGCTTCTCAGCATTGCCTGTGGGACCAGAGGTGGGGTGTGGGGCTCTGGTCCCCCCACAACTCTCAAATGCTCACCTCCTCCTACAGCTACCAGCTTGCCCAGCGGACCTTCCACACTTTTGATTTCTACAAGAAACACCAAGATGCCATGACCCCAGCTGGCCTGGCCTTCTTCCAGTGCCGCTGGGATGACTCAGTCACCCACATCTTCCACCAGCTCCTGGGTAAGGGCAGAGTGGGCAAGGGGGAGGGGGCGGCTGGTCTGAGCGCACAGACCTCCCCTGACATGCCAGGAGAAGCGCCTGCAGGAGAGGGCCAGCAGCAGGCATGCTATTCCTGGGGTGGGCTGGCTGGGCAGTCCCCTGGAGCAGACAGACGGACGGGCTCAGGCCAACAGCAGTCCACACCTGTGTCTCTCCTTCACTCTTCTGCAGACATGCGAGAGCCTGTGTTTGAGTTTGTGCGGCCGCCCCCTTATCACCCTAAGCAGAAGTGCTTCCCTCACCGGCAGCCCCTGCGCTACCTGGACCGATACAGGGACAGTCACGAACCCACCTATGGCTTCTACTGAGTGACTGGAGTGCCCCCCACCTCAAAGAGTGAACGGGGCTTCTCAGGCCACCCTGCCAGGCTCTGCAGGCGGGGGCAGTAGAGGGGCCAAGCAGTGGGGTTCTCCTGCCTAAGGCTGCCCTTCTGCCACCCTCCCAGCAGGCTCAGGGCTTGGGAGGGAAGAAGGCTTAGGGGGTAGGGTTTCCAATAAAGATTTTTGCTGTAGTTGGTCTGGGTTTGTGTTCTGGGCACCCCCTGGTGGAAATCTGTTGCTTTATTGGCTGGCAGAGGGCTGCCTCCCACCCTGGGAGGTGAACCCTCGGCTGTCAGAGGCCCTGTGGTGCAGTGGCTGAAGACAGGTACAGAAGAAACGCAGGTGGTGGCCCTGGCTGCTCCCACAGGCCTCGTGAAAGAAATTTGGCAGCCCTGGGCATTGTCCCCTTGCTGGCTTTCCTCATGCTCCCAGCCTCCATGTGCTTTGAAGGTTTGTCAGGTGGGGCACAGGCAGGTCTCTGGGCACACCGCCCTGCTCAGGGCCCTGGAAGCTCCTGCATGCTTGCTGGGTGGTTAGGGTATCTCTCTTCTCTAAAGGAGAAGACTGCTTAGGAGCCAGTCAAGAGATCAGGAAGAAAAACTATACACATATTAAAAAACAAGACAATATGAGGTTTGCTGCATCGAAGTGAGAGGATGTCCTGCCTCAAAATTAAACCAGCTGGGTCAGAAAGAAAGGAGAGAGTTAACCCTGCCTCTCGCACTGGCCCAGCACACTGCCCCAGGGATGGTGGGCTAGTGGTCAAGACCCCCTCTTGCTCGGCTGCAGGGGAACCAACTCTCTTAAGAAGTGGGGTTCCAGAACAGTTTGGACCTGCAAACCAGGGACTCTCACCGGCACAGTATTCTGATGCAGTTGAAGACTGCTTTGAGTTTCCATTAAAGGGGGTAGGAAGGAACCACTATTTTCTGGTCTCTGTCTCTCGGTAACCAGACATTTCCACCTCACTGTTTACTTTAAAAGAACCAAAATTAGGCATGGCCCAGAGAAGGGAGACACCCTAGTCTGGCAAGTGCTGAAACTCAGCTCAAGGAAAAAAGTGCAGCAGAGCCCCATGGTCCAGAGGGCATTTAATGAGCACCAGCTGTGTGCCCCTTGCTCCTTGCCAGACACTCCCACGTGCTGTCCTGATTCATTTAATGGCCAAACCCCCTGGGAGGTAAATAACGTGTTGTCAGTGTTACTTGTATTAGATTTTCAGATGAGGGCTTCAGAAGAGGTTCTGGTGGAGGCCCTTGGCCAGGAGGAGGCTTGGAAGCCCAACGGCTTTCCCAAGGCTCTAGTCTCCAGAACCTGGGGCCAGATCCCCTGCACGGGAGCTGTTGGACTGAGGATCTCGGGAAGTGGGATGAGGTCCCAGGGTGGGACCAGAGAGAGCTGGACCCCATCTCCCAGGCTGGGCAGTAGAAGGCAGGCAGGAGTACCTCGGAGCCGGAGCCATCGGCGCTGGGCGGAACGGGCGTGCTGCAGCGGGCAGGCGCTGGGAGTGGCGGCTGGTCTGGTCGGTGGGGAAGAAAGGTTGTCATCCCAGCGGGTCCTCGCTCCGCCCGCTCCACCCACACCCCGGCGCCCGCGGTCCCTTTAAGAGGCCCCGGCCTTCCTTCCGCGCGCCCGGGGCCGCCCGCGGCAGCCATGGCCGCGCAGCAGCTGGAGGACAAGCTGACCTGCTCCATCTGCCTGGAGCTCTACAAGGAGCCGGTGACGCTGCTCTGCGGCCACAACTTCTGTGGGGCCTGCATCCGGGACTGGTGGGGCCTCTGCGAGAAGGTGTGCCCCGAGTGCCGGGAGCCCTTCCCGGACGGAGCCGAGCTGCGCCGCAACGTAGCTCTGAGCGGCGTGGTGGAGGAGCTGCGCGCCACGCCCGGCCCCGGCCCCGATCCCAGCCACGGCGCGCGCTGCCCCCGGCACGGCCAGCCGCTCGAGCTCTTCTGCCGCACCGAGGGCCTCTGCGTGTGCTGCGTGTGTACCGTGCGCGAGTGTCGCCTCCACGAGCGGGTGCTGCTGGACGCCGAGCGCCGGGCGCGCGAGGTGACTCGCCGGGGACCCGCACAGCTCTCTGCGCCCGGGCGGGGGCGGGCGGCTTCAGCCGCGGGCTTGGCCCTGTTTTGATTCCGGGTTGAGAGGAGGTGGCAGTCAGGACAGCTTGAATAGAGATGGCAGGGCCGGTGCCGGGTCTAGGGTGAGGATATGGGAGTGAGTAGCCGGGATGGAGTGAGGAGGTCAAGGAGCCGAGTGCTGGAGCACAGACAATCCCTGGAGCTGCTGAGGACGCAGTCAGGACAAGAGGTTACTGCCTTGGGGGCTGAATACAGTGCAGGGGGTGTGGAAGTTTGCCGGGAGGACTAGGTGGTGCAGCTGGACGGCAGAAGCACTGAAGGAGCTAGAACTTGGCTATCGAGAGGGGCAGTGATGCTGGAGTGTGAGGGTAGGACTGTGCGCCCTTGGGGGAGAGTCAGGGTGAACCAGGAAACTCTGCCCTGCCCCTTCCTACCTCCAGCACGTTGTACTGTGCTGGAGGCTCTGTGGCTCGGACCGAGACGCAAGCATTGCACTTGGGAAAATCCAGTGACCTGGCCAAGTTATGAACTTCCCTGACCTGCTTCCTCTTCTGTGAAGTGGGGATAACATGGGTCCCTCACTTCAGGGTGTCGCCGGGAGGAGCAGAAGCAAGACAGGCTCTTGACCGGGTGCAGGGCCCCAAGTCCTAGTGGGGGTGCCGTCCTGCAGTCCTGAGGGTATAGCAGCCGTCTTGCTCGTGTTCAGCCCGAGGTTTCTGTACCACCTGGGCACCACTCTGCTCCCCGCAGGGCAGGGGCTTTGTCCAGGCCTCCCTGGGACCCTGACCCAGTTCCCCCAGGGCTCAGAACCAAGACTGGTGCCCTGTGTGCGGGCCTCACCCGGGTGGCACAAGGGGAGGCTGAGCATCTGCAGGTGCTTGCTGACTGGCTGAGGGGGCTTCACAGCCAGTCCTGGCTCCCTCTTGTCACTTGTCCCCTGATGGGCCCACAGGCCCAGCTGAGAGCCACGCTGGAGGTCACCCAGCAGCAGGCCGCCCAGGCCCAGAGGCAGCTACAGGAGCTGCAGCAGCGAAGCAGCCAGATCCAGGTACCAGGCCTGTCCCCCCGCCACCCCCAACGTGTTCTTGTGCTGTGTCCTTCAGGCGGCCACCGGCAGCCCCTGGGACACTGGGCAGTAGGTGTGAGCCACCTTGAAAATGCCTCCCGGCATCAGGAAATGAAGGGCCGGGGGGTGGGGGGCAGAGAGACCTTGGCTCCCCACCCCTCAGCCCAGTGGGCAGCCCAGGGCCCTAGCTGTCCTCAGCTCCTCCTGTGCCCACCCAGAACTCAGCCTGCACCCTGACCTCCGTGATCTCTGGCAAGTTCAGCTGCTTGCTGCAGGCCCTGGAGATGCGGCGGGTCAGGGCTCTGAGGGACATCAATGTGGCCAAGACCCAGGCCCTGGAGCAGGCCCAGCAGGAGAAACAGCGCCTGCAGGGCCACCTGGAGGCCGTGTCCTTCTGTGATCGAAGGATTCGCCACCTCCTAGAGCATCTGGATGACTGGACCTTCCTCCAGGTACCAGACCTCAGGGAGGCGGGCCGGGGGGCCGGTGCGCCTGCCCTTTGTACCCAGGCTTACTGCAGCTGTCCCCTGCGCTCAGGAATCACAGCAACTGGTGCCCCCAGGCCCTCTCGGGCCACTGACTCTCCCACAGTGGGACGAAGATCAGCAGCTGGGCGGCCTGAAGGAGTCACTGAGCCAGCTGTGTGCCCTCCTCCTGGAAGAGGGGGCTCACTCCGGAGTACCAACCGAAGCCGCTGACTTGGGCTCTGTGGGTAAGGCTGATCCCAGACCTCTGCCTGCCCCTCTGGGCCCAGCTGTCCCTCCCACTGGGAGTGGGAAAGGAGTCAGTGGCCTGGCCCCCCATGAGCGCTCCTCCTGATGACTCCCCTAAACCCCTGCTTTGCTCCGTAGAGTCCCCAGGTCCCCTGGCACCAGTCCTGAGCCCAGTGTGTCCACTGAGGAGGAGACTCTGGCAGAGTAAGAAGGCCTAGAGCACACGTGTGTCTGCACCTGTGTGAGCATATGTGTGTGAGTGCATTGTATGCACACGTGGGTATGTGTGTGTTCATGTGTGCACTGTGAGCACATGTGTGTGTCCCTCTGTATGTGTCGGGGGGCACCTACTCTTTCCTGACTATTCTGTCCAGGAAACCTGTTTCACGCCCCTCCCTGGGGCCGGCCTGGCCCCGCCCCCCCATGTACCTGTTGCAGGGTGCACACCTCTTACACATGCTGCGAGTGTAGTGTTTAAGGAGATTCTGGGTGCACGAACCTGGGATCGACCACGATTCTTCCACTCACTATGAAGTTAGCTTTCTGAACCTCAGTTTTCTCATCTGTGAAATGAGGCCGATGGAAGGTTCCACCTCAGGGGTCGCGTGGAGGATCAGATGCTGAGAGGATGTCCGCGTTTGCTCAGCTTCCAGTGACCCCCGCAGATATCTGGGGGTCCGTCGATGGAAGTTCAGTTGCTGTCTGTCCCCTCTGACAACAGAGTGATGGCTAGACGCAGGCACCCTTGCTCAATCACCTTCCATCTGCCTCTGCCCAACAGATTATCGCAACCTGACCTTCGACCCTGTCAGCGCCAACCGCCACCTCTACCTGTCCCAGCAGGACCAGCGGGTAAAGCACCTTCTAAAGCCCCGGGGCCCAGACGGGCCCGGCAGCTTCGAGCTCTGGCAGGTGCAGTGTGCCCAGAGCTTCCAGGCTGGGCAACACTACTGGGAGGTGCGTGCGTCCAGCCACTCGGTGACGCTGGGCGTCGCCTACTCAGAACTGACGAGGCGCAGGCAGGGGCCCCACACGGACAACATCGGCCGCGGGCCCAGCTCCTGGGGGCTCTGCATTCAGGAGGACTGCACCCAGGCCTGGCACGACGGGAAGGCCCAGCGCCTCCCAGTCGTGTCGGGGCGGCTCCTGGGCGTGGATTTGAACCTGGCCTCTGGCTGCCTCACCTTCTACAGCCTGGAACCCAAGACCCAACCCCTGCACACCTTCCATGCCATCTTCACCCGGCCCCTCTACCCCATTTTCTGGCTCCTCGAGGGTCGGACCCTGACCTTGTGCCATCAGCCCGAGGCCACCCTTCCTCCAGGGCTCCAGGAAGAGGCCTCGGGGCTCAGCGGAGGAAGGCAGGGGACAAGTGCCACCCCGGTGGCCAGGTGCCACCATTCCCATGGGCCCCAGAACCGCCCCAGCTGCTCCCCTGGGGACCTGAGGCCACAGCTCTAGTGGGACCAGTTGTTGGCTGGAAGACCAGCTCAGGAGCTGGCTGGGCCACTTGGAGAGAGGTGGGAGGAAGCCTCCAAACTGGAGTTCACCTTCCCCTCCTCTCTGAAGGGGGCGAGCCTCAAGGGAGGAAGATGGGAGCCCAGTTCTAGGGCTGCCTGGACCTCAGAGACCAGCGCAGTGCCCAGGTCTTGCAGGAGCGCACGTGCAGAGCAGGACACACCATAGCGGGACAGAGTCACTTATAGGGCAACACCAGTTTACCTCCTACCAAGACAGTGTAGACCTCGGAACAGAGGATTCCTAGAGGCAGTCTTGAGAAGGTTGATTTTTATCTTCTCCCTCCTCATCTCTTTTCTATTTTCCTTCACATTTTGGTATATTTTCATCTTCTCTTTTACTTTGTACGTCCTGTGCTCATATTCTATAAACAATTGTGTTTTTCTGCATCTTTTATTTAACATAAGCATTTTCCACATTGTTCAAATTTTCTCCCTGAATGACGCAACATAAATGGTCATCCTAATGACAAAGCCAAATTCTAATCAGAATTTATTTACCCATTATTGGACTTCAAAATGTTTTATTTGGGGGCTATAAAAATATGGCCGTGATGACTTTTTGGGAGGAGGCCACACCCTGCAGCATGTGGGATCTTAGTTTCCCCAACCAGGGATCAAACCCTTGCCCCCTACAGTGGAGAGTCGGAGTCTTAACCACTGGGCCAGGGAAGTCTTGAGATGACGATTTTTGAGCCGGAAGTTTTGGCCATATTTATTACCCTGTACGTGGGCTGCATTCCCTACAGAGGAGTCACTCAACAGAGACACAATGGAGACTTGAAGATTTTATTCTTATACAAGGGACCGAAATGAAGAAACCTTGCATCAGGCCAACTGACTCCTGCCCCCCAGGCCGCCAGCCAATCGTCACGGCAGAGCCTCAGCTGCCATCATTCTCCCCTCATCCCTACCCAGGTTGTGGGCATCAAGTGTAGGTGCCAGCACAGCTCCCGCTCCTTTGATTTTGGATTTTGCCATTCAGAACATGTTTCCCTGCAGGTCCTTGTACATGTTTTATCTTGTGTTTCTGGAGATGAGGGTGCTGGGTCATTGGGGAGCAGTAATTTTGTACAAGAAAGTGCTTCTTGATCAGGGTAGTGGTCCCAAGGGTGTCTGCTTTCTAATTTTTTACACTGTACATGCATGTTTTATAGACTCGTGTGTATTTGACAATAAAAACTTTTTTAGAAAAGAATAACATGCAAAAACACTCCAAAAATTAGAAAATATTTTTGTATTTCTATAAGACAGATTTCCCTCCCCACATTGTCACTGGTCCCTGCTGGTGCCGCGGCTGCAGACTCCGCCTTGTGGCCTCACTCGTCAGGTCTCGGTTTAAGGGCAGGGCCAGGCCTCTCATCTGTGCAACCTGGGCAAGGAGCTTCCAGAAAGATTCCTAAGGTGGGGAGATCCCCAAACAGGGTAAGATGGTTCTGAGCCTGGACAGTCAGTGTGACAGTCTGACTGTGTGACAGTCTGACAGCTGGGTTAACAGCAGGAGTTGAAAGCCCCAGGAGGGTAGATACAGGATTGGGCTGGCCAGGTAGCCATTATCACTGGCTACCCCAAGCGGACAGATTCTAACCATCCCTCCTGATGCCAGAGCCCCTACACAAATGTCCAGCTAGCCAAGCCCACAGAAAAAGCGACAGAGACAGGAAGAACAGCCCCTTCTCTGCTTCCATAGTGCAGAGTGTCTTGGGTCATTTAATCTATGGATGTACTTTTTTATCGGGTTGTTGATCCTTTCCACATTGTCCTGTGGGAATGTTCTATACTGTGACCACTAACTTTTGTTTACATGACACTACTGCCTTTTTGAGGGGGAGGGCGAGTGCCATGCCATGTGGCATGAGGGACCCTAGTTCCCTGACCAGGGGTTGAACCCACTTCCCTGTACTGTGAGCTCAGAGTCTAAACCACTGGACCACCAGGGAAGTTCATATTTATATGAACTCCATAGAGTGCTGTGGGGCAGTGCTTCCCATGCCAGTGTGAGGGCGAGAATTAACTCTCCGGGACAGTTCCTTCAGATTAAATTCTCTCAGCCCTGCTGATTCTAACAACTCTCCACCTCCTCACCAGGAAAAATGCCTTGGTGCAGAGGGAGAAAGAAACATGGACTCTGGGGCATAACATTTGTAAAGGGGACTCATCTGATGAGCCTGGGAGTGTTTCCAGCATGTCTGCTCCAGTCCTCACAGTTTCTGGGCATCTCTGAGGCAGAATCAGGAGGGTGGGTGCCGGGGTCCAGCCCCGGTGGATCCAGGGAATTTGAAGGGGGGACAGCGTCGGCGATCAGGAAACAATAGCTTATTTAAATGTTAATTAAAGATACAAACAGCGGTTAAATAGGGATAGCTCAGTGAAGAAATTCAGTGGAGAAAAGAGGCTGAATAACTTGGTTTATGTGGAAAACCAATAAAATTCCAAGACAAGGAATTTGCGCCACCTACGTAGGCTGCAGGCGTCCTCCCGTTCTCCTGAAGGAGAGCAGACACTAAGGCCTCCCCGGTCAGATCTTAGAAGCCCAGGCAAAATTAGTAGGCTTGATGAGCCTCCACGCTCCAGATGGGAATTCAGCCAGAAGATGAGAGAAAGAACGACATGGGGAGACCAAGCTTCAGTGAGCAAGGCCCGTAGCTTTATTTTCAACAGGGGCTTTTATACCCTAAGTTGCACATAGAGGATAATAGGGGGTGTGAAATCATGCAAAGTCAGCAGTCTTTGATCCTTATCGAAACCAGGGTTTCTCTTCTGCAAACTTATCATATACAAATGGTTTAGGTGATTTACATCATCTTCTGGCCAGAAGGCCTGTTAACATTTTATGACTCTGATAAAGGTTTGTCAACCATAAGACTTACTTTCTCTAAGACTAATCATTTTAAAGTTTGGCGCCATCCTCTGAAGGTGTTAGAAAAGTTGCATTCCTATAGGGCAGAGGTGCAGTGGGTTTACAACAAAGGAAAGAATTTATTACCTTAAGATCTAAAGTTGTTAACACCAAGGCCACTACTTATTTTTTCTACATACCAACTATATTAATTAATACACTTCCAAGGATACAATACAGGAGATGTGGAAACTTGGCAGCAAGCATTGGCTCAACAATGAAATCTTCTACTAGTTCTATTCTGACAATTTCTAACTCTCCTAGAGGCTCCATACTATTTGAATATCTTACGCTTCCCGTGCCTCTCACGGTTGGGAGACTGTAAACAATCGTATGCATAGCTGTAGGAGCCCGGGTAAGCCTGTCAGGCAAGTTAGAGAGCCATCTGAGGGGTTTGGATTGAAACACTCCTATTATGCCCAGGAGGCTAATTAGCTAGAGCTCTAAGTTGATTTCCTTCAGAGAAAAGGTGGTCGGGGATAGCCCCCCCCTGACCCGCCCCGTGACTGTCAGAGGAGTTGGTGAAAGTCATGAAGCAGTAAAACAGACAGACTCTGGTTTTGGGGTAGACGCTCAGGCAGACCCAGAGGGGCACCCCTCGAGTTCTGGCTCGCCTTGCCCACCAGAACTCTCCCACATAACCTTGTTATGGGTGGGGACTCCCGTGCTGGCTCCCGGCAGGTGTGCATAGGAACAGAACAAGAGAAGGGAAGGGCGGGAGAGATTTTAAAAGACAAGGACCTCTGGGGCTGGTGGATTGGCGGCCAGAGAGGGGAGGGGTAAAGAGACTCAGAGGCTATCCTGCCTGTGGAGGGAGGAACGGAAAGGAGCAGCGTGGTGACTAGGAAATGTGTCTTGAAGTAACGCAGGGCTGGAAACTAGAAGACAATGGAGCCAGGTCTTTGGGACTCTGAGGGAGGAAAGGATTTCTATTCAGAATTCCATACCCAGCCAAACTGTCAATCATGGGGAAGCCTGAACAAAGACATTTGCAGACACTTCCGCATCCATTACCAGGAAACTCCCAGAGGATGTAATTTTCAAAAATAAAGAAATAAATCAATGAAGGGAAGGGAAGCCCCGGGATCCAAGCAATGGGGAATTTAACATAAAGGAGAAATGATAAGGAATCAAGATCTTGCTTCCTGACAGTGACGACCTTGCCATGAGAACATGCCTCTTGCAAAGGATCTCCTTTGTCCCTCTCAAGAAGAGGAGAGGAAACCCCAGCAGAAGCACCTCGTGCAGAGCTCCAATTCCTATTTCATGGATGTGAGATGCCCAGGATGCTATAGAATCACCAACAGCTTTAGCCATGCACAAACGGTAGTTTTGTGTGCTGGTTGCTCCACTGTTCTCTGACCGCCTACAGGAGGAAAAGCAAGCCTTCCAGGAGGATGATCCTTCAGATAGAAGCAACACTGAAAGTACCCTGTATCAGAACGCATGGGAAAGCATCCCAATAAACACATTTTGGATATCAAAAAAAAAATCTGGATATCAAAATCTCCAGAAACACAAGCACAAACATCCAGATGTTCAAGCTCACACCCGTGTGCTTTAGGCATATGGAGGTAAGTGCTAGAAGAGACAGGAGGGTTGAACCTAGTTGTCCATGGAACCCAGAATCTGAAAAAGGTGGGATACAGGACTGCAGCTTTTATTATACACCTCACTAAATTGTTTATTTTTCAGATACTCTAGATATATTATTTTGAAATAAATGCATATGTTTTAAAGTACATCAAAAAAAAGAAAAACAAAATAAAAATAACAAAAAAAAAATAAAGTACATCAGTAGCATAAAGAAGAAGTGCTGTTGTGGGATATGGCTTGGTTCCCATTTCCTTTTTCCAGAGAGTCAAGCAAAGCTAAGCTTGGCTTGCTGAGTACTATTGTTTGTTCCACTGCCTTTGCAGTTTGTTTTTGTTTCTGCTTGACTTTTTTTTTTTTTAAGCAATACTGCAGCCAGACACAGAGAAGGCAATGGCAACCCCACTCCACTACTCTTGCCTGGAAAAATCCCATGTATGGAGGAGCCTGGTAGGCTGTAGGCCATGGGGTCACTAAGAGTCGGACACGACTAAGCAACTTCCCTTTCACTTTTCACTTTCATGCACTGGGGAAGGAAATGGCAACCCACTCCAGTGTTCTTGCCTGGAGAATCCCAGGGACAGGGGAGCCTGGTGGGCTTCCGTCTATGGGGTCGCACAGAGTTGGACACGACTGAAGCGATTTAGCAGCAGCAGCAGCAGCAGCCAGACAGGGTCATTTATGAGGTTTAGGATTATTTTCAGGGTGCACGTTCTGGGTTTAAGTTCTGCCTCCTCTGCAAGACTAGGTGTGTGGCCTCTGGCAAGATACGTAACCTGTTGGAATTCCATTACCCCTCCTTCATGAGAGTCCTGGAGAGGACAGAGTGAGATGCAGCTGTGAGCAGAGTGTCAGTTACTTAAGAGCCAATTCATTTCACGAATAATGAATATAGGGCTTCCTTGGTGGCTCAGTGGTAAAGAATCCAGCTGCCAATGCAGAAGACACGAGTTTGATCCCTGATCCGGGAAGATCCCACATACCGCAGGGCAATTAAGCCCGAGTGCCGCAACTACTGAAGCCCAGGAACTCTAGAGCCCATGCTCCACAGCAAGAGAGTAGCCCCCGCTTGTGCAACTAGAGAAAAGCCTGCACAGCAACCAGCACAGCCACAAAAAGAATAATTAATATATTGGGCAATTTTAAAAGCTTCCATAATGGAGATGAGATATCAAAATGCCACCACCCTGACAAATCACATCTCCAGGCATTCCTGGAGGAGTACACCTTCCTGAACAGGCTGTGAGGTGGGGAGCGGAGGGCGGAACTTGTCCCCTGTATGTACCCCCAAACCCGAGTGGCACCTCCTCTCCCTTCCAAAGCCAAGTGGGTCTGTGATCTCAGCAAGCCCAGGCAGCCTGACTGCCCAGCCTCTGATGTCTGAGCCTCTGAACCATCTCTCATCTTGGCAAACAAGAGACAATCAAGATCAAGTGCTCTTGTGGAACTCATTAGACGCCTCTCTGCCAAACCAGGCACGCCCAGGCTGGTCCACCCACTGCTCTGCCCAGAAGGTCTTTTCCCACCCTAGTTTCTGCATGCTTCCGAGCCCTAGCAGACTGTGAAAGCACAACTCAAATGACACTTCCTCCATGAAGGCCTCCATGACTTCACCCCCACCCACGTCCCACAAATTCCTCAGGAGTGGATCCCACCCCTCTTTTAATATTTAATAGATCTTAGTTTTCTTCTCTCCTTCCAGGAGGCTCTGCACAGCATGTTTTTACATCAGATTTTATATTTTTATTGGAGTGTAGCTGTTTTCCAACGTGTTAAGTTTCTGCTGTGTGGCAAAATGCATCAGTTATATGTACACGCATATCCCCTCTCTTTTGGATTTCCTTCCCATTTACTGAGTAGAGTTCCCTGTGCCGTATAGTAGGTTCTCATTTTATGCATAGCAGTGTATACCCTTTACATTGTACACGGTGAATCCCAATCTCCCAATTTGTCCCACCTCCTTCCCCCCAGTAAGTTTGTTCTCTATATCTGTGACTCTTTCCCTGCTCTAGATTTTTTGTTTTTTGACTGAGCCTCATGGCTTGCAGGATCTTAGTTTGCCAATCAGGGATTGAACCGGAGCTACAGCAGTGACAGCACCAAGTCGTAACCCCTGGACCACCAGGGAATTCCCCCTGAATTAGACATGTTTAACCCAGGGTTTTGAGGAGGTGGGAATTTTCTTTGTTTTCAATGTCCTCTAATGGTAATCTAGTGTTTCTTTCTATTACAAATGGAGAAAAACACCACAGTGATATTAGCCATAGCTGTGACTTGTCACCAATAAAAAATGACAGATTTTTCATAACGTATTACAGAAATGACAGAGAACTTGAAATATGTTTACATTCATCGCTGTCTCAAAAACGCAGGAATTCTTAGGCCTCCATCAGATCTTGTTACTTGTTCTTGTGTTAAAGAAACACAGATATAACTTTATCACAAATCTGTTTTCTTTATATTTTGCACCTGTATTTCAATGTAATTGATTGCCATGGAACCCTGCGCATTTTATTTTGTGCATTTAAAAGCATTACTCTGGGGATTTCCCTAGTAGTCCAGTGGTTAAGACTCCACACTTTCCCTGCAGGGGACATGGGTTCGATCCCTGGTCAAGAACTACAATCCCACAGGCAGCACAGTGCGGCCAACACATAGAAAAATAAATATATAAAAATAAAAACATTACTCTGGAAAGACGTCTGAGACTACACTAGCCTTTGAGAAGGGCCCTAGAGGAATAAGAAAGGCTAATCCCCACCTCTATGTGGATCAACCCTCTCCATCTGTGTATTCCTCCCACTTTGGCCTCTCATTAGCAGGAAGTCTGCAGGCCTGGGTGTAGGAAGCATCGCCTCGGCTACTTTATTTTTTTTAATGAATTAAAAAAAATAATTTTATTTATGTATTTTTGGCTGTGCTGAGTCTTCACTGCTGCTCGGGCTTCTCTCTAGTTGCAGTGAGCAGGGGCTCCTCTCTAGTTGGGGTGCACAGGCGTCTCTCGTTGCAGAGCACAGGCTCTAGGGGGCTCAGGCTTCAGGAGTTGTGGCACGTGGGCTCAGACATCGCAGCTCCTGAGCTCTGGAGCACAGGCGCAATAGTTGTGGCGCAGGAGCTTAGTTGCTCCGTGGTATGTGGGATCTTCCTGGATCAGGGATCAAACCTGTGTCTCCTATACTGGCAGCAGATTCTTTACCACTGAGCCACAAGGGGAACCTGTTTTATGAACTTTTAAAATAGTTACACGTTTACAGAAAAGTTGCAAAGATCACTCAGAATTCCCCTACACCTCCCTCCCAATTTGTCCTTTTGCTCATATCATGACTATGGTATATTTGTCACAATGAAAGAGCCAATATCAATACATTCTTATGAACTATATTCCATAACTTATTTGCATTTCCTGTTTCCCCCTAACATCCTTTTTCTCTCTCAGGAACATGTCCAGAATACACAGGACATTTATTTATCACGTCTCCATGGACTTCTCTTGGCTGTGACGATTTTTCAGACTTTCCCTGCTTCTGTATCAGAGAAGGCAATGGCACCCCACTCTAGTACTCTTGCCTGGAAAATCCCATGGATGGAAGAGCCTGGAAGGCTGCAGTCCATGGGGTCGGGAAGAATAGCACACGACTGAGCGACTTCACTTTCACTTTTCACTTTCATGCATTGGAGAAAGAAATGGCAATCCACTCCAGTGTTCTTGCCTGGAGAATCCCAGGGACGGGGAAGCCTGGTGGGCTGCCATCTATGGGGTCGTACAGAGTCGGACATGACTGAAGTGACTTAGCAGCTGCTTCTGTTTGACGACTTTGAGAGTTTCAAGGGGTTCTGATCAGGTGCTGTGTAGACTGTGTCTCCATTGGGATCTGTCTAAAGTTTTAATAATAATTAGAGTGGGGCTGTCGGAGAAGGTAATGGCACCCCACTCCAGTACTCTTGCCTGGAAAATCCCATGGATGGAGGAGCCTGGTAGGCTACAGTCCATGGGGTCACTAAGAGTTGGACACGACTGAGCGACTTCACTTTCACTTTTCACTTTCATGCATTGGAGAAGGAAATGGCAACCTACTCCAGTGTTCTTGCCTGGAGAATCCCAGGGACGGTGGAGCCTGATGGGCTGCCGTCTCTGGGGTCACACAGAGTCGGACATGACTGAAGCGACTTAGCAGCAGCAGCAGCAGCAGAGTGGGGCTGTGGGTAGGAAGACCACATCATATCAATGGTACTTACTGCCGAACATGACATCACTGTTGATGTTGACCTTGATCACCTGGCTGGGCTGGTTTTCATCACTGTACCCTGTCAAGTTACTCTTCTGCTCCCCTTGGAAGGAAGTCACTCTGCACCCTCCACACGTGCGGAGTGGGAAGCCACTCTCCATCTTGGAGAATGTGCCAAAACTGCTCACACTTCCTCTGAATGGGAAATTTGTCTATTCTCCCTCATTTATTTATTTATCCAGAGATTTATTTAGAACAGCATGAACTCATGGAAGTTTGTTTTATACTTAGGGTTACAAACCAGTGCTCCTTTAGTCATTTTGTTGCCATTCTATTTTTTTAAATTTAACATTACGGAGGTATAGTTTACATATACTAAAATGCACCATTTTAAGTGCGTGGTTAGACTAGTCTCAGAGAACACCTCCACTTGGGGAACCCGCAGCCTGAGCCCCTGGCACATTGCGCGAGTGTCCACGGGCTGGAACCGAATTCCCAGGGCAGTGGACTTGGAGGATGACATCAACTTCCCATTTTAAGTTTAGAGAAGCCCAAGTTCCCCACTGGAGGTAAACAGAGTCACTAAGAGGCAAAAACATATGCCCATCAGCAGTTACTTTTCCCTGCAGCTCAGCAACTTTGTCTTTTTTCTTTTTATATTTGGCTGAGCCGGGTCTTAGTTGTGGCACGCAGGATCTTTGATCTTCGTTGTGGGCATGTGGAATATTTAGCTGCTTAGTTGCAGCATGTGGGATCTAATTCCCTGACCAGGGATGGAACCCAGTTCCCCAACATTGGGAGCACGGGGAGTCCTAGCTATGGGACCACCAGGAAGTCTCAGCAGCTCAGCAACTTGGCTAAAGGTGCTGCGGAGGGGTCTGGAGCGCAAAGGTGCCTGCCTGACACCGTGCGGTCGCCCAGCCCCTCTGGAGGCCCTGGCTGGCCATGGGGTGGACCCCCATCGCGGGTCATAGAAGGGTGAATTCCTCTCCTGCTTTCAGTGTGGCCCCTCCAGTCGCCTTCTCTGCTCTCTCTCTCTCTCTCTGCCCTTTCCTCCAGGAGCCCCTAGGGGTCAGACTGGGGCCCAGAGGCCACCCCACGCTGTCCGGGACGGGGCAGGGTACAGGCCGGCCTTTTGTGCTGGGGGGCGGTCCGAGCTGGGGGCGGGCGGGGGCCGGACCCTTGGCCTCTGTCCCAGGGGGCGGCGCCGCGTCGCCAACGGTCCGGGTCCCTCCCAGGCGAGAGCGGCGCAGGCGGTGCGCCGCGGCCGCGGAGCCATGGACGGGAGTGGACCCTTCAGCTGCCCCATCTGCCTGGAGCCGCTCCGGGAGCCGGTGACACTGCCCTGCGGCCACAACTTCTGCCTCGCCTGCCTGGGCACGCTCTGGCCGCACCGCGGAGCGGGTGGCGCCGGCGGCCCCGGAGGCACGGCACGCTGCCCGCTGTGCCAGGAACCCTTCCCCGACGGCCTCCAGCTCCGCAAGAACCACACGCTGTCCGAGCTGCTGCAGCTCCGCCAGGGCTCGGGCCCGGGGCCCGGCCCCTGCCCGGCCCCGGCCCCCAGCCCCTGCCCGGCCCCGGCCCCCGGCCCGGCCCCGGCCCCCGAGCCGGCAACACCCAGCGCGCCGCCCAGCGCCCCGGAGCCGTCGGCTCCCTGCGCGCCCGAGTCATGGCCGCCCGGCGAGGAGCCGGTGCGATGCGATGCGTGCCCCGAAGGCGCCGCCCTGCCCGCCGCGCTCTCCTGCCTCTCCTGCCTCGCGTCCTTCTGTCCCGCGCACTTGGGTCCGCACGAGCGCAGCCCCGCGCTGCGCGGACACCGCCTGGTGCCGCCGCTGCGCCGGCTGGAGGAGAGCCTGTGTCCGCGCCACCTGCGGCCGCTCGAGCGCTACTGCCGCGCCGAGCGCGTGTGCCTGTGCGAGGCCTGCGCCGCCCAGGAGCACCGGGGCCACGAGCTCGTGCCACTGGAGCAGGAGCGCGCGCTCCAGGAGGTAGGGCGCGGGCGCGGCGGGCGGGCTGGGGCGGGTGATGGGGCTCGCGCGCCGGCCGAGGACCCCTCATTGCTTTGCCATCCTTAATTCCCCTCTCTAACCTGAAGACCTCTGCGGTGCCTTCCAGCCCTGACCGTCATCCGCTCGCTGTGGGACATTCTTTTCGGAATGAGAATGAGGGTTGGAGGGACCCAGTGAGAACTCGAAAAGGATGCAAAAATCGGGCTGGAAGACTTGAGGCTGGGGCGGAGCCCATGGTGGGAGGGTGGTTAAAGGAGCCTGGTGGGGTCCGCAGGGTCCCCGGCGGGCGGCCGGTGCCTTGGCCGGGCTCCCGCCTGTCCCGCTCAGATCTGCCTGGGCTGAGGGTCTGGATGGGTGTGGCAGACGACAGGAGTGCGGCGGAGGGTGGACTGAGCACACAGACCGCTCTGTCCGGCTGTTCCGGGGGCTGGTGGTGGGCGCATGTACTGGCTGTCCAGCCCTGTTACCTCCGCCCCCAGTTTCCTTTGGCCCCAGGCCTGGTCTTGGCGCCTCTGGCCTTGGGATTTTCCGTCTCTCCTGCCTGAAGTGGTGACTCATAAGACCCAGGGGATTTGCCCGGAATCCCCATTTTTCAGGCTTGGATTGGGGACACAGATTCTTGAGGGACGGTGATTCTCAGACCTTGCGCAGGGCCCCTCCTCACTTTCTGCTTCTTTCCTGCGGAGGGAAGTTCTCAAATCACAGTGAGCAACATGGAGAACCCAGAGGGCCCTGGACTTGCTCACCAGTCAAAGAGGGGAGGCAGGCAGCCCATGGCCCACCAGCCTGCCCTCTCCAGGGCATTCCGAAAGGGCACCAGCCTGGGCTTGAGGCCCCTCTGGTATATCATAACCACTCCCAGTCCACCTGGACCCAGATACCACTCCTGGTCACCCCCACCTCCCCCTTGGTGAGGCCTGGGACACTACTTCCAGACCCCTTTCTCCTCGAGGGTGTCGTCCACAGGCCGAGCAGCCCAAAGTCCTGAGCGCCGTGGAGGACCGCATGGATGAGCTGGGCGCGGGCATTGCTCAGTCCCGGCGCACGGTGGCCCTCATCAAGGTCAGATCTTGTCCAACCCCGCCCCCATCCACCCCTGCCGCAGGCTCCCAGCGCTGTGAGCTTTCAGCATGGCACCCTCCACCCCAGAGAAACCTGTGCCCAGGGTGTGGCCCAGCTCCACTGAGCACGCCTATCTCCCCCCTGACCTGGCACAGACCCAGGGCAGTTCGGGCTTGTGCCTCTGTCCACCCCCCCACCCAACAAGACATGGTGGGAAGGCGGGGGTCTGAGAAGGTGGCCAAAACGTCTTTGGGGTGTTCTCTGTCCTCATTGCTTGCCCCCCACTGTCCTGTGCAGAGCGCAGCCGTGGCAGAGCGGGAGAGGGTGAGCCGGCTGTTTGCCGAGGCTGCGGCCGTCCTGCAGGGGTTTCAGACCCAAGTGCTGGGCTTCATCGACGAGGGGGAGGCGACCATGCTGGGCCGCTCCCAGGGCGACCTGCGGCGGCAGGAGGAGCAGCGGAGCCGACTCAGCAGGGCCCGCCACAACCTCAGTCAGGTCCCCGAAGCCGACTCGGTCAGCTTCCTGCAGGTGAGGGCGGCTCCGTGGGTGCAGCGGGCACCGAAGCTGCAGGAGGAGGCTGCGGGGGGCTGCCTTCATGGCTGTGCCGGCCTCCTGGCGGAGCTGTCTGTCTCCTGCCCGGAGGAGCTGCTGCGGCCGGCTCAGCCTTAATGGGCATCTGTTTGGCACAGGAGCTCCTGGCACTCCGGCTGGCCCTGGAGGAGGGGTGTGGCCCTGGGCCCGGACCACCGAAGGAGCTCAGCTTCACCAAGTCCTCCCAGGCTGTGCGCGCGGTGCGAGCCGTCCTGGCTGCAGCCTGTTCCAGCCAGTGGGAGCAGCTGCGGGGGCTGGGCGGTGACGAAGACGGGCTGCAGAAGCCGGGCACGGAAGGTGGGCACCCCCCGCAAGTGACTCACCCTTCCCCAGGCTCCCCGAATGGGGCCCCAGGCCCGGTGCCCGCTCAGGAGTGGAGGATGGAAACTGTGCCTAGCACAGGGTGGGACCCCAAACCCTGCCAGGGACTCGAGCCACCACCCTGTAATCACGAGTCAGCCCCTTTGGCCGCAGCCCGGGGGGCAGAGAGGGCCTGTCCTGGCACACCCTCTAGCTTCAGAGGGGATGAAGCCCAGGGAGGACATGGGGCAAGGCGGGGGTGGGGAGGGGACGTAGAATGAGGACCAGCATGTGTGTGGACACAGGGTACCGTATTTGGGCATGTGCCTGTCCCCAGGTGGCCTGGGGTGCTGGGAGGATGGAGGAGGAGGAGAAGGATTTCAATCATAGGTTCAGAGCGGGGTTGCCTTGTGCAGCCCAGCCACAGGCAGCTAAGGAGACCCTCACCGTCTGTCTCCTCTTTGGCAGCAGACGCTGAGTCCCAGGACCCTGACAGCACCAACAACCTGGAGAGTGAGGCTCCTAGGGATTACTTCCTCAAGTGTAAGTTGACACCTGGGCTCGCCAGGATGCTCACCTGGGCTCTCCCAAGGCTGCTGGGCTGGGCCCTAAGTGCCCATGGGCCGGGATTCCTGTCCCCGGTTCAGAGGGTGAACTAGGTCAGCTCACGGGGGTCTCCCCGTGATGGCTGAATTGTGCCCGTTGCAAAGGACAGGAGAGGTGTTTGGGGGAGGTGGGCCCCTCGGGGAAAGGCTGCCCTGCCTGACCTTGGACCTGAGCCCTGCGTTTCTCTCCGGTCCGTGGGGGCAGTTGCCTACATCGTGGACTTGGACAGTGACACGGCCGACAAGTTCCTGCAGCTGTTTGGAACCAAGGGCGTGAAGAGGGTGCTGTGTCCTATTAACTACCCCGAGTCGCCCACCCGCTTCACCCACTGCGAGCAGGTGCTGGGCGAGGGCGCCCTGGACCGGGGCACCTACTACTGGGAGGTGGAGATCATCGAGGGCTGGGTCAGCGTGGGGGTCATGGCCGAAGACTTCTCCCCACAAGAGCCCTACGACCGGGGCAGGCTCGGCCGCAATGCCTACTCCTGCTGCCTGCAGTGGAACGGACGCAGCTTCTCCGTCTGGTTCCACGGGCAGGAGGCGCCCCTGCCGCACCCCTTCTCGCCCACCGTGGGGATCTGCCTGGAATACGCTGACCGAGCCCTGGCTTTCTACGCCGTGCGGGACGGCAAGATGAGCCTCCTACGGAGGCTGAGGGCTTCCCGGCGCCGGAGTGGCACGCCGGCTTCCCCCGTCGACCCCTTTCAGAGCCGCCTGGACAGTCACTTTGCGGGGCTCTTCACACGCAGGCTCAAGCCCGCCTTCTTCCTAGAGAGTGTAGATGCCCATTTGCAGATCGGGCCCCTCAAGAAGTCCTGCATATCCGTGCTCAAGAGGAGGTGATGACCCAGCTCCTGGGAAGCTTGCTTCTCTGCACCCCTGGTTTGAACCAGAGAAGGCACCAGCCTCAGACCCCCACACATTCCCCAGCCTTCTCATTCCTAGAGGCCTCCACCTTCTGTACCCAAGGCCTTCCACCTCTCAGGGAGGAGGCCCCCCAGACCCTGTTCCCCTGCAGGCCTTGTTTCTGGGAGAAGGAACCGCAGCTTGGACAGTTCCAGGCTACCCTGACCCCTCCTCTCCCAGGTTCCTGGGACAGTGCCTGGCACATAGTAGGTGTTCAATAAATGTTTGGTCTCTGAACGACTCCCTTTTCTACCCTTCTCTCGTGAGTGCGTGCTCAGTTGTGCCCCACTCTTTGTGACCTCATGGACTGTAGCCCTCTAGGCTCCTCTGTCCATGAGATTTTCCAGGCAAGAATACTGGAGCAGGTTACCATTTCCTCCTCCAGGGGATCTTCCTGACCCAGGGATCGAACTCGCATCTCCTGTATTGGCAGGCAGATTCTTTACCACTGAGCCGCCTGGGAAGCAACCTTCTCTGCATCCACCAAGAATTCCCCGTACTTCTCATCTTTCCTGAGCTGGTCTTGAAAGGCAGGAGAAGGGAGCAAAGCCCTGGTCCCAGGATTCCTACTGGGCGGGAGAGCCCTGACCCAGGAAAAGGAGGCTGAAACAGGGTGCCTACCCTTTGCACACCCCCTACTCCCAGGTTCTGAGCAGGGAGAGCCAGAGGTGGCTTCTCCCAGAGGGGTACACCCCCACAGTCATTCTGGCTGCCCGTGTGTCTGCTTTGGATGGTCTGGTGCCCACCAGCTATTTTCATCCTTGTTGCTATAGCCTAGTTCTGGAACCTGCCGGAGAGTGTCTGCCCAAGATTCAGCGCAGACCTCACGCTCCGCAAGAGCAGGGCAGGACTCCTGGGCGTGGGCAACAAAGTCTGAGACGAGAGCTGTTTTCATTCGCACACCTTCTCAGCTCATGAGGGCTGCGGCTGAACCGACCCCAGGGTGTGGCTGGAGCTGGGAATGTCTTCCCTAAAAGGACCTGTCTCTTCCTTCAGAGGCTGCCTGACATCTCTGCACCAGCTGGGTGGCTGGAACCAGGCTCAGCCTCCACGCTGGGGAGACCCTGGGCTCTGTGCCCCAGTAGAGCCTCTGCCTCTCTCCCAGGAAGGTCCAGGGCCCCCTGCGGCCCTAGGACCACCCCCCACCCCACCCCATCCCAGCTTGGGACGCCTGCATGCTGATTTCAAGGCAGAGAACTTGCTCCCGAGGCTACAAGGTGTGTTCCCAGGCCAGCCTCCGCCGCCCGGGGGGTTCTCAGTGGCTCAGGTGCACCCCAGGGAGGGCCGAGCCTGGAGAGCAGGGGCAGACAGAGGCCTCTGAGCCCCGGGCCTAAGGTCAGGCCGGACAATGGCTGAGTTATACAGCCAGACAGCAAGGCCATACAAGTCCTGCCCGGGCTGCCTCACCAGCTAAAAATAGCCCCTCCCACAGAGCCTGCTGGTGCCCTACAGCCAGGATGTTGTTTTTCCGGGCGGGGCCTGCTGGCTCCTGGGGCTCTGTGTTCCCTGCACCGTTTCCTTGACAGCCAAGGGCCCCAGCTCACCGGGGCCGGGGGGCGGATGGGGGAGGTTGCGCCTCCACGTTGCTGTGGTAACGTAGACCAATGGAGAGTCCCCTCACCTCCGGAACCCTCCCACCTTTCACAGAGCCCCGCCCACCCCTGCCCTGGAACGCCCCCTCCCACTCCTCTTACAGAGAACACTCAGGCCCCGGATTCTGCAGGGTCCCGGCATGCCACCGAAAGTGAGTTAGATGGACGAGGCGCCTACACAGGACTGGTGCTTCCTTCCTGCAGTTCAGGCCTGACTAGTCAAGTCTGCAGCCACAGTGTCCCTGCCACTTGCAGAGCGACTTTGTTGATGTTCAGTCTTTGCGACCACATGGACTGTAGCCCACCAGGCTCCTCTGTCCCTAGGATTTCCGAGGCAAGAATACTGGAGTGGGTTACCATTTCCTCCTCCAGGGGATCTTCCCGACCTAGGGATCGAACACGCATCTCCTGAATTGGCAGCCGGACTCTTTACCACTGAGCCGCCTGGAAAGTTACCAGAGTGACTGCCAGCTTCGAGACTCACAGAACCTTGTACACCTTAATCTCGGATCCCAGGGTTAACATTTACAGCTCAGAGCAGGGGACCGGCTCACCCAGGGCCGCATAGCTCACAAGATTTTGGCTGAGGCTGACCCCAAGTTTCATTGTCATCCTCAGTCTAGAGTATTAGCTGCAACCCTGCACTTCCTCTCTGATTGTAGGATCATACTAGAGCTGGAGAGATGTGGTGTATGTGAGCGTCTATGTGTTTCTGGGTGTATCTCTCTGCCTATGTATGTGTTTAGGTGTCTGTGTGTGCCTCTGGGTGTGTCTGTGCTTGTATGTTGTTTGTGCATTAGTGTATAGGTCTGCGTGTCTGTCTGGGTGTAGTTGTGTGTGTGGATCCAGCCTAGTGACTTTTCAAACATGCTCTGAGAACATCTGGAATTCTGAGGAGGGACACTGAGGCAGGCCAGGCTGGCGGGGTGGGAAGGGATACCAGGGGGCCAGCCCTTCATCGGCCCTGCCAACGCTTTATAATCAGAACAGATTTTATACAAGATGACTTGCGAAAAAGAGAAGCTGTTCAAAAGACAAAGGTTAGAAAACCATCGATCTAGTCCAAACCTGCTTTTACCACCACCATTTGCAGATGAAGAAACTGAGGGTTGTGCTTAGATATGTCTACACACACACACACACACACACACACACACAGAGGCTGCTCCCCAGTGCCATCGCCTGTGGAAGAGCTGCTCCCAGCCCAGACCCCAGTTTCCACAGCCACCAGAGTCCTTTCTTCCAGAGTGGCCTGAGGCCCTGTGGTTGCCGAAGCTCCCGTGGGAGCCGGGCCAATAACAGACATTGGCAGTGTGGGAAGAGTGTGAAGGGTCGTCGGAGGCTGCGTTGCTATTAGCCGAGTCTGGCTCCTTTGGGCCAGGCGGGGAGCCAACCGCCACTTGAGCTTTGTTTCTGTGGGAAAATGAGCCCCAGAATTCCAAACAACAGGCTGATCAACGGACTCAAGCATCTCTCCCCGCTTGGCAGCTAGGTCCTCCACCCCTCCCTGCTCCCACCATCCCCCCACCCCCGATTCCAGGAGGGAAGGGGTAGACACATCCTCCTCCCTCCACCTCCTCCCCCTCCTCCTTGTCCTCCTCCTCCAGCCCACTCAAGGAACTCACAGAAGTGCCTTTCTTCACTTCCCAGGCACAGGGTGAGGCTGGACTGAGACTGTGGCTAAAAGTGAGGGCCTGGCCAGGAAGATGGGGCTGAACTGGGAGGGGCGGAGGCTTGCAGTTGTCTCTGCTGTTGCTGGGTTTTCTCCCCTGGGAAGAAGACAGCATTTAGCTGCAGGGTCTGTGTCCCATTCAGCCCCATATCTGTCCCCCAGATCTGCGCTCCCTGTCCACCGATGCCAAATAGAAACATGGAGACAGAATTTGGAGGAAATAGAAAGATGGCTTACAGGCTTCCCTGGTGGCTCAGTGGTAAAGAAGCTGCCTGCAAGGCAGGAGACGTGGCTTTGATCCCTGATCCGGGAATATCCCACATGCTGTGGAGCAACTAAGCCTGAGCACCACAGCTATTGAGACTTTGCTCTAAAGCCCAGGAGCTGCAGCTACTGAGCCCATGTGCCACTTCTGAAGCCTGCATGCCCCAGAGCTTGTACTCCTCAACAAGACAAGCCACGGCAATGAGAAGCCCGCACACCGCAACTAGAGAGCAGCCCCTGCTGTCTGCAACTCGAGAAAAGCCCGCGCAGCAACGAAGACCCTGCACAGCCAATAAATAAATTAATAATAGCAACAATAAAAGGAAGATGGCTTAATTCCGCTGCCATGCATGGGGAAAAGACACAGCAGGATAGCATCTCAAGGACTGTACCCCCTTCCTAGGAGAATTGAGAGACGTTATATAGCCTGGATTTCATGGTTTTAGGGTAAATAATAAACTCAAAGTAATGAAGGTCTTGTGTTTTTCTTCTTCTTGTGTTATTTCAAAACAGTCCGGTAACTGGGTTTATTTGTCTCTGGGTCATTTGCATTTGACCTTCTTTCTGAAAAGCAAACAGCGATAAGGGGTGATTTGCTTCAAGAGAGTGAGGAGAGAGCTAACGCCAGGTGCAGGATGCAATAAACATAGCATCAGGGGGCGATAGGTTAGCTTTGTGAAGGACGAATCTAACAGACACTACAGATTAGTGACAGGTGAAATAAAACCAGGAGTGATTAAGTCTTTCAGGCCCCTTTACATTTCTTCTCTAGCCTGTTCACCATTCTCTTTACTTCCTTGTTCTCAGGAGAGGAAACACTTCATTTCCATTTTTGCTGCCACACACTCAACATTTGATGCCAATGTTCAAAATCTAGAACACAAGGTCACTCCTTTTCTGCACCATCATGTCTTCCAGGAGATGCCTAAGAACTGCAGGAGGTCCTGAGTAGTCCTTTACGGGCCCCACCTGGGTGCAAGCCTCCATCTGCTTCCCAGCATCCTCAGCGAATTGGCCGGGGAGGCGCTCACAGCCCGAGCACGGAGACAGGTAGGAGGTAGTCTTTGAGGTCCTGGGTACTTTGTCTGTAAATGACACTCAGTTTTTAATTTTACTCTGTAATATCTCTGATTGGCTATAACGTAAAGAGTAGCACTTCTCTGCTCCAGCAGTGGAGAAGAATGGTTTTGTGTGTGAGTTCTGGAATCAGAAAGTCTGGGCTAAAAATTCCACTTTGGCCATTTCCTAGCCATATGCCTTTAGGCAGGGTACTTAGCCCCATCTCGGAGAAGGTAATGGCACCCCACTCCAGTACTCTTGCCTGGAAAATCCCATGGATGGAGGAGCCTGGTAGGCTGCAGTCTATGGGGTCGTGAAGAGTTGGTCACGACTGAGCGACTTCGCTTTCACTTTTCACTTTCATGAATTGGAGAAGGAAATGGCAACCCACTCCAGTGTTCTTGCCTGGAGAATCCCAGAGACGGGGGAGCCTAGTGGGCTGCCGTCTATGGGGTCGCACAGAGTCGGACATGACTGAAGCGACTTAGCAGCAGCAGCAGTTAGCCCCATCTGTACCTCGATTTCCTCACTAGTAAAATCAGGATAATAATAGAAGCGCAAGGACTTCCCTGGCAGTCCAGTGATTAAGACTCCTCACCTCCAGTGGAGGGGGCACGGGTTTGATCCCTGGTCAGGGAATTAGGATCCCACATGCCGCCCAGGGAAGCTGAAAGAATAACAAATAAGTAAAATAAAAATCTGTGAATCTAGACTGCTAATGATTGGTAGTGGATTTTAAAAATAATAGTAGTAGAATTCAAACACAGATACAGAGAACAAGCAGGTAGCTGCCAGAGGGGAGTGGGTTGGAGGAGGCAAAAAATCAGGTGGGGGAAATTCAGGGGAAAGTGCATAGTGTTTTTTTGGAGGATGAAATGAGCTATTTAGATAAAGTGCTTGGCACAGTCTGGCACAGAGTGAGCCTTCAATACATGTTACTGGTATTATTATTACTCTCTTGAATGGATACTGGAGGGTTGTTCCTGCTGTTATGTCCACAACGAGCCTCCCTCTTTCCCTACCCCACTGATGACTACGATGCTCCCCAAAGCACTATTATTTATTCTCCGTCTTTCTTCACCAGGACCACTGGCCGCACGGTAAATGGTTCTTGGAAACGTACCGGTGAGGCTGTGGTCTGTGTCAACCATGCTGCTTAGTCATACATGTACATGTCCTGACTCTAAAATATGAATATATCCTTAAAAATAAATGAAAACGTGTATACTTATATTTCAAAAATAAATAAAATTGATACTCTTGGAAATTTTGTCAGTCCTTGGGGAACTCCATGAATTTGTTCTTTGGGAGCTAAGATTAGCCCAGACTACATGTGTCAGGACGCTCCGTGTTGCTCCACCCACTAAGATGGGGCACTTCCCTCACTCAACTATGCATTCAGTGCGATGTGCTGTACTCAGGGCTGGGGATACCGTGGTGAGTAACCCCAGCGGAGATGCCTGAGCCACGCCACCGGCCCCGTGATAGTCGTAGCCGTAATAAGTACTGCACAAGAAAAGGGCAGGGACTCCACCCCTGGGACACATCCAAAAGAACTAAAAGCAGGGACTCAGATGCTTGTAAACCCAAGTTCATAGCAACATAATTCACAACAGCCTAAGGGTGGGAACAACCCAAGTGTTCATCAATGGACGAATGGATAAACACAGCGTGGTCTGAACACACAACAGCCTTAAAAAAGACTGAGATTCTGACACATGCTACCACATGAATAAACTTTGAAGACATTATGCTAAGTGAAATAAGCCAAATGTGAAAGGACAAATCTCTTGTGTTTCCACTTATACAAGGCACTGAGAATAGGCAAATTAATAGAAACAGAAAGTAGTGGTGGGGGGGCAGGGGCTGGGGGGCAGGGGGATTGAGGAGCTAGTGTTTACTGGAGCCAGAATTCCCACTTGAGGTGTTGCATAAGTTCTGGAGAAGGATAGTGGCATAGTCTCACAATAATGGGATCATGCTTAATGCCACCGAACTGCGTACTTTAACGGTGGTAAATTTTGTGTGATGTAGCCAGTGTATTTTTACGCTGAAGAAAAGTTTTGCCTCTGCGATATTACAAAACGAAACGAGACACAAATTTTCCAGGGACAGAAATTTTTTTAAAAAAGGAAATTAGATAGCGGTCTTGAGAAGGGGCCCTAGTGGGGCTGGCGGACAGGCATTTTCAGGAAAGACCTCCCTGAAGGGACAGCTGAGGCCTGGAGGGCAAGGAGTGAGCAAGATGGAGAGGATGGGTGTGGGCTCGGGACTGGGCCAAGCACCCAGGGACCAAAGTATTTTAAGGAAGACAAGTGGTGGTGTGAAGTGGCAGCCAGGCCTGGTAGGGCAGAGCCTGGTAAGGATTCTGGATTTTAATTAGGAGGAATGGCCAGCCCATGGCAGGGTTTCACATGGATAAACAACACAATCAGATTTGAAAGTTTAAAATCACTCTATAGGGAGTTCCCTGGTGATCCAGTGGTTAGAGCTCCATGCTTCCACTACAGGCAGCTTGGGTTAGATCCCTGGTTGGGGAGTTAAGATCCCCCATGCCTTGCGGGATGGCCAAAAAAAACCCCAACCCAACTCTATTATTTAAGTGAAAAATGGTTTTAAAGAAGGAAAAAAAAGGGGATGAGAGAGATCATGCATCTTTCCAGGGAGATGGAGAGGAGCCTCCCTGCCTCCCACCCTCTTGGAAGGAAGACCCAGAAATAGCAGGAAGGGGCCCAGAGCCACAGGAGCCCCTCCAGACACCTCCCTGAGCTTCCTCCTATACAAGGGTCCCTCCAGGCACAACTCCTCGGTGCTGGGGTGGAGACAACGTCAGAGGTGATGCCTGGGTCTTCCTGGCTTTCTGGCATGTGGGAGGCACAGAGGGGAACTTGAGAGCAGGGGCGTTGTGTAAACACTCCCACAGCAGGAATCGCTCAGAATCGGCCTTGCAGCTGTGCCTGGGATACTGAACTCCACAGAGCAGGGAGGTCTGGATGGGGAACCGCCGGGTGGAGCTCATCTCCATAGTAACCAGAAACAGCCCCAGACAAGCCCTGGCTGGGCTTCCTGATGGAGGAGCAAGGAACCTGTGTTACTGAAATACCCACGGCCAAAATGACATGCCCTGAAACAGCTCACTTCCCATCACTGCTGCCCCACGTGGCATCTACCGCTCCAGCTTCGAAGCCCAACCAACCAACAGCAGATGGCGGAAAGTTGAGGCTTACCAAGAGTTTTCTTTCTCAAGAAGATGACTGGCTGACTGAAGGAAAAAAATGCAGGTTATCGAGTATGAAAAGGTTCCATAATGCTCAGGTACAAGAAATGTCAATTTTGGTATTTTTCCTAAATCATAAAATTTGATTATGAGCTGCTCTTCACCAAGAGGGTAAGAAATTCAATCTCGGGAATTTTTTTTTTTTTTTTTTTTTGCAGATTTGGGGGGTCTTCCCCTCAGTAGAATGATAGTCTGCGTTTATACAGTGCCATTGGAGAAGGAAATGGCAACCCACTCCAGAATCCTTGCCTGGAAAATCTTATGGACAGAGGAGCCTGGTGGGCTGCAGTCCATGGGGTCTCAAAGAGTTGGGCACAACTGAGTGACTAACACTTACTCACACTATACAGTGCCATGGGGTAGAATGGGGCTTCCTGGATGGCTCAGCGAGAAAAGAATCCATCTGCAATGCGAGAGATGCAGGTTCGGTCCCTTAACCCCTGGAGGAGGAAATGGCAACCCACTCCAGTATTCTTGCCTGGGAAATCTCATGGACAGAGGAGCCTGATGGGCTACAGTCCAAAGGGTTACAAAGAGTCAGACACGACTCAGTCTCTAAGAAAAGAGCATACACATGGGATAGGAAAACGTCCAATGGGGCAGCAGCTGAGATGCCCGTGGTCTGGGCCCCAGGGGTCCTTGTATGGTGAGCCTCCTCTCCCCCAAGGATTTGGAGATTGTGACCAACTGTTGTCTTTCTGCCCCAGCCCCACCTTGTGAGTCTGCTTGGGTTGAGCAGACTGACGAAGTAACACAAACTAGGTGGCCTGAACAACAGAAATGCATTGTCCCCCAGCTCTGGGGAGGCCGGAGTCTGAGATCAAGGTGTTGGCAGGATCAGCCCCTTCTCAGGGGAATGTGTCCCAGCCTTTCCCATACTTCTGGGGGTTTACTGACGGTGTTTGGCAGTCCTAGTGGCACTCTGCCTTTGTCTTCACATGACAGTCTCCCTGTGTGCATAGCTGTGCCCAAATTCCCCCTTTTTATAAGGACACTAGTCATGTTGGACTAGGGCCCACTCTAATGACCTCATCTGAACTAATTATATCTACCACAGCCCTCCTTCCAAATAAGGTCACGATTTAAGGCACTAGGGGTTAGGATTTTGACACATGCATTTGAGGGGGGACACAGTTCAACTCACAACATCCACCCTGTAAACGGGGCTCTGTGGGACAGGGGCTTGTTGTTGTTCAGTCGCTCCATCGTGTCTGACTCTGCAACCCCGTGGACTGCAGCACGCCAGGCTTCCATGTCCTTCACCATCTCCCGGAGTTTACTCAAACTCATGTGCATCAAGTCAGTGATGCCATCCAACCATCTCATCCTCTGTCGTCCCCTTCTCCTCTTGCCTTCAGTCTTTCCCAGCATCAGCGTCTCTTCTGAGTTGGCTCCTCGAATCAGGTGGCCAAAGTATTGGAGCTTCAGCTTCAGCATCAGTCCTTCCAATGAACATTCAGGATTGATTTCTTTAAGATTGACTGGTTTGATCTCCTTGTAGTCCAAGGGACTCTCAAGAGTCTTCTCCAACACCACAGTTCAAAAGCATCAATTCTTCTTTATGGTCCAACTCTCACATCCATACATGACTACTGGAAAAACCACAGCTTTGACTAGACGAATCTTTGTTGGCATAGTTATGTCTCTGCTTTTTAATACGCTGTCTGGGTTGGTCATAGCTTTTCTTCCAAGGAGCAAGCATCTTTTAATTTCATGGCTGCAGTTGCCATCTGCAGTGATTTTGGAGCTCAAGAGAATAAAGTCTGTCACTGTTTCCATTATTTCCCCATCTATTTACCATGAAGTGATGGGACCGGATGCCATGATCTTCGTTTTCTGAATGTTGATACAGGGGCTGCTACTGCTACTGCTAAGTCGCTTTAGTCGTGTCTGACTCTGTGCGACCCCATAGACAGCAGCCCACCAGGCTCCCCTGTCCCTGGGATTCTCCAGGCAAGAACACTGGAGTGGGTTACCATTTCCTTCTCCAATGCAGGAAAGTGAAAAGTGAAAATGAAGTCACTCAGTCGTGTCTGACTCCTAGCGACCCCATGGACTGCAGCCTACCAGGCTCCTCTGTCCATGGGATTTTCCAGGCAAGAGTACTGGAGTGGGGTGCCATCGCCTTCTCCGTGATACAGTGGCTGCTGCTGCTGCTGCTAAGTCGCTTCAGTCGTGTCCGACTCTGTGCGACCCCATAGACGGCAGCCCACCAGGCTCCCCCGTCCCTGGGATTCTCCAGGCAAGAACACTGGAGTGGGTTGCTATTTCCTTCTTCAATGCATAAAAGTGAAAAGTGAAAGTGAAGTCGCTCAGTCGTGTCCAACCCTCAGCGACCCCATGGACTGCAGCCCACCAGGCTCCTCTGTCCATGGGATTTTCCAGGCAAGAGTACTGGAGTGGAGTGCCATTGCCTTCTCTGGATACAGGGGCTAAGACGCTGCAATTCTCCAGTACCTGCTGCTCCCTGTCGGGTTCTGCCAACAGGGGGCGCTAGAGGGCCTGCAGGGCGGGGAGAAGCGGGCCGACTGCTTCCCAGTTGCTGGCTGTTTCCTCATCACTGGAAGGCTTCCTCACCCCGGAAGCTGCAGTTCCTTTGTTTAGTCGTTTAGTCCTGTCAGACTCTTTTGCCACCCCATGGATTGCAGCCCCCCAGGCTCCTCTGTGCATGGGATTTCCTGGTTAAGAATACTGGAGTGGGTTGCCATTCCCTTCTCCAGGGGATCTTCTGGACCCAGGGATGAAACCCATGTCTCCTGCATTGGCAGGCAGATTTTCACCACTGAGCCACCAGGGAAGTGCAGCTGCAGTTCCTTAGCAGCAGCTAAACGCAGTTTGCCAGTTTCTCCATCCCTTGCAGAACTAGCTACCCTGAGCCCTGTTCAGAGACACCACCACCAGCGAGCATGTACCCCACTCAAAGCATTAGGTTTTAGTCCCCAGGGGCATTTCCTTCACACTCCTATGTTTTATTATAATTATTCCGACTTTGCCCTTTGGCTCCTCCAGTCCTAGGTTCAGGTCCCTTTGGGACACCTTAGAATTATTTATTTTCACCTTTTCTGTAACCTAGCAACCTACCTTTAAAGCAACATTCCTAGCTTTATTCCTATGTTAATTCTTTATACTGAATTCTCTGTTCAGATAGCTGGACAATTTCACACAACCCCCCAAAGCACACTTCAGGACCCTGATTGACCACAACCCACCTCTTCGGATTGCCATGTGGCAGCAGGACAGATAAGAGGGCAGGTTGGAGGGGTACCACTGGAGAATTCCCCAAACTCTGCTCCAGTTCAGGGCTCTGGAAAACACCCCTTCCCTCTCTATGCTATGCTATGCTAAGTCACTTCAGTCGTGTCTGACTCTGTGTGACCCCATAGACGGCAGCCCACCTGGCTCCGCCGTCCCTGGGATTCTCCAGGCAAGAATACTGGAGTGGGTTGCCATTTCCTTCTCCAATGCATGAAAGAGAAAAATGAAAGTGAAGTCGCTCAATCGTGTCCAACTCTTAGCGACCCCATGGACTGCAGCCTACCAGGCTCCTCTGTCCATGGGTTTTCCAGGCAAGAGTACTGGAGTGGTCCAGTCATTCTGTTATCTGCAATCTCCAGCCCCTACAGCCCCCGTCACAGATAGTAGGCTCCAGGCAAGAGCCTGGGGCTGTGTACCTTCAGGCTATGTGACAATTTCTGTGTTCAGCCAGAGCTGGGAACTATTATTAAGGAACAGGAAGGCTTGCCTGCCCTCTTGGTTGAGAAAGGGAAAAAAGCCCCTCAGTCTTTTGAGTCTCCTAGACACGACTGAGCGACTTCACTTTCACCTTTCACTTTCACGCACTGGAGAAGGAAATGGCAACCCACTCCAGTGTTCTTGCCTGGAGAATCCCATGGACGGAGAAGCCTGGTAGGCTGCAGTCCATGGGGTCACACAGAGTCGGACACGACTGAAGCGACTTAGCAGCAGCAGCAGCAGCAGGCCTTGAAGGGTGAAACAAAGATGTGACATGTAAAAAAAACTCTCAGATGTGCTCGGTGGTACAGGGAATAAGAATCCACCTGCCGATGCAGGGGACACAGGTTCAATCCCTAGTCCAGGAAGAGTCCACACTAAAGCCTGCGTGCCACAACTACTGAGTCTACACTCTATAGTCCGAGAGCCACGAATAAGGAGCCCGTGTGCCACAGCTAGCCTGTGCACCTAGAACCTGAGCTCAGAAACGAGAAGCCCACCACAACAAGCCTGTGCACCACAGCAGAGTAGCCCCCACTCATGGCAGCTAGAGAAACCCTGAGTGCAGAAAGGAAGACCCAGTGCAACCATACATAAATAAATAATTTTAAAAAGTACTAAGAGAAACAAAACTCTCCTCCTCACCAAGAGGATGAGAATGACCTAAATCTCACTGACACACCCTTTAGTAAACTAATCCGGGAACTGTAAACAAGCTCCAGGAGTTGGGCGGATGCAGGTCCCATCTCTGGCGGGGTGGCGTGGGGAACGTGGTGGGGTATTGCTGCTGCTAAGTCGCTTCAGTTGTGTCCGACTCTGTGCGACCCCGTAGACGGCAGCCCACCAGGCCCTGCCGTCCCTGGGATTCTCCAGGCAAGAACACTGGAGTGGGTTGCCATTTCCTCCTCCAATGCATGAAAGTGAAAAGTGAAAGTGAAGTCGTTCAGTCGTGTCCGACTCTTAGTGACCCCATGGACTGCAGCCTACCAGGCTCCTCCATCCATGGGATTTTCCAGGCAAGAGTACTGGAGTGGGCATCAACTCCAGCACTCTCCTGTCCTCTCCTCCGCTTCCCCCACCCACACTACCCTCATCCTTCCTTTTGGAATAGGAGTTTTCAAAGTGAGGATTACGAAATCAATTTAGGGCACAAGGATTAGCAGATTTTAAAAGACAACGTATTACAGAAAACCTCAGAGGACATCACAATATAAAATTAAAATTGTCTCAATCCTGATCTGTGACTCTTTTTTCCTTTTTAGGTGATACACTTCACAGTCTCCTTCTGGGGAAAAATAGCATTCATGACAAAATGCTTAAGCAGTTTTTGTTTTATTTACTTTATTCTTGAGGTACAGTTAATTTATAATGTGTTAGTTTCAAGTGCACAGCACAATGATTCAGTTACACACACACACCCATATATTCTTTTTCAGATTCTTTTCCATTATAGATTATTACAATATATTGACTGTAGCTCCCTATGCTATACAGTAGGTCCTTTCTGTTTGCTGCTGTTTGCTGTTTAGTCGATAAGTGGTGTCTGACTCTTTTCGACCCCATGGACTGTCACCCCCGAGGCTACTCTGTTCAGATTTCCCAGGCAAGAATACTAGAGTGTGCTGCCATTTCCTACTCCAGGGGATCTTCCTGACCCAGGGATCGAACTTGTGTCTCCTGCTTGGCTGGCGGATTCTTTACCACTGAGCCATCTGGGAAGCCATACAGTAGTATATGTAGTATACGTTAATCCCAAACTTCTAATTTATCTCCACCTCCACCCCTGACATGGTTCAACAATGAACTGCCCTTGAGTCCCTCAGTGTGGTCCTGGAAAGGATCTGCCCTGTCCACCGCCTGGGAGCAGCCCTAACAATGCGTTCACATGGTCACGTGTTTTATGAAACTTGCAAAAGTTGGACACTTAAGCCAGAATGGGTTAAGCCTGCTATCTTGCTCCACTCAGACTTCCTCTTCATCACATTTCCCCTCCTGTCATGAGGCCTCAGTGTGGCCACAGCATGGTGTGTTTATAATCCTGTGTTTTAGTTCTTACAAAGGGCCTTCAAAACGGGAGGCTTCAGGCTTCAGGCTCCACAAAACGAGACTCTCCCTCTTATGGTACTTACAGCAGCTGTTCTTGCACCCCCATTATTGGGGGAGTTTTCTCTTTTTTCCCTCTCTTTCTTTTTGAAATGTATTATTAACATTTAAAATGCACACAATAGGGACCTCGCTTGTGGTTCAGTGGTTAAGACACCGCGCTTCTACTGCAGGGGACACGGGTTAGATCCCTGGTGGGGGAACTGACAGCCCGCATGCTGCATAGACAAAAAATAAATAAAATGTGCACAGTAAACAAACAGGAGAAAAGAGCATGAGAGTGACGCCGCTCAGTTGTGTCTGACTCTTTGCAACCCCACGGACTGTAGCCTACCACACTCCTCCATCCATGGGATTTTCCAGGCAAGAGTACTGGAGTGGGTTGCCATTTCCTTCTCCAGAGGATCTTCCCGACCCAGGGATCAAACCCATGTCTCCTGCATTGTAGGCAGACGCTTTACCATCTGAGCCACCATGGAAGTCCTATAAAAGAGCATACAACGCACAAAAAGCAGCCTGCCCACCCCAATTCCCAGAGCTGAGCTTCAAAGCAGTAATGCCCAAAACTATGCCTGGTGGATCTTTCAAGAGACTTAATACCTAGATCTTATGTTTTAGACAAATGTAAGTATATTTATACACCATTTGTTCAGACGAACCTTAGCAGTCTTTTCACTTCAGCACACAGAATTTGACTTCATTCTTTTCAACGACTGCATAGATTCCATGTGTGGATTTTTTTTTTTTTTTTGGCTGTGCCAGGGATATAGGCTTTGCTCTGCCTTTACCACCTGGTGGCTCAAACCGTAAAGAACCTGCCTGCAATGCAGGAGGACCCGGGTTTGATCCCTAGGTCCAGAAGATCCCAGTATTCTTGCCTGGAAAATTCCACGGCAGAGGAGCCTGGCAGGTTATACAGTCCATGGAGTTGCAAAGAGTCAGACACGACTAGGAGACTTTCATTAACTCCCTGACCAGGGATGGAAACTGTCCCCTGCAGTGCAAGCAGGGAGTCTTAACCACTGGACCCCCAGGGAAGTCCATATGTATGGAATTTAACCTAACCTTCAAGGGCAGATTTCATCATGTCCCCTGATGTACTACTTCATCGCACTTGTCCTGCAATGTCCAACCTGGTTTTACACAAGACCTTATAGAAAACTGTTACCTGCTTCATAATATTTTCTAGTTTTTCACCCTTAACCTAAGAAATCTCACTCAAAACGAAAGTCAAGCAGGTGGATCACAAAGTTGGCCACCACGTGTCAGGAAATTAGCAGTGTGCTTCAAATCAAACTCTGATCCCTTAAAATCAATGATGCACCAGCACCGCCCCGGGGGGAGTGAGACACCACCACCACCCCCCTTGCCCCGCCCCAACTCCCACTCCCACAATTCCCGGGGAAGACCCGCCTCGGAGGTGGGGGAAGTTACAAAACTGTGCGGCCGAGCGGGGACCGCACAGTGCCGGGTCACAGTGAGTCAGCCTTAAGCATTCGGTCCCGCGCTGTGCCCAGTTGCATTCAGTTCCTCCTACTCTGGTTTAAAATCTTCGAGCCTGGAAAATGCTGGGAGGGCCGGGCGGCAAAGCCATAACGTTCTAGAGGGAGCAGCGCCACCGCGAGGCTAGCTGCTGTGGACGAGGCGATGAGATGCAGGCGTTGGGCTCGGGTTCTCCTCCCCGCACCGAGATTCCCACCGCCCACTTCGGAGGGTCTGAGTTTGATTTCATGGGAGCGATCGTAGTTTTTCCTGACTATTCTCTGCCAAACAGAGACTGGTCTTGCACTCATCTGTCTGGCTCAGTGATTACTCAAGTGTGTGTGTGTGTGTTGGGGTGGGGTGGGTGAAGTTCTCCCCAAACGTCTGTAGACGGAATGAAGCTGCCCCACTTAGTGATCAGCGCTCCTACAGCTGGGGTAGGTTACAACCCCCGTCCTGTGGGTATGAGCTTTTGCCTCCAGCGCCTTTACGATTAATTCCTCTGTGGCGAATCGAACATTCGGCTCCCTGGGAGGACGGAGTGGAGGTGGGTGGGGATTAGTTATGCAACTCATGGAGTCAATCGGGGCCTGTCGTCTCGGAGACTACAAGTTCCAGAATGCATCCTTCCGCTAGCGTGTAGGGAGAGGTCGGGGGTTGAGGGAGCGTTGCCTTCTGGGAGTTGTAGTCTTGAGCTTGTTTGTGATGCAGGCGCTACTCGGGGAGTGGGGAGGGGGCGAGGCCGTAAACTATTAGCACGTGACGCCCGGGATCAGGCGGTAGGGCCAGCTTCCGCACGGGAGCTGTGATTGGCTGGCACTTATCTGAACGACGCCACCAGGGGCGGGCAGAAGAAGGGCGCAAGCGCACTGCGTCGCCAGGTTCGGGACCCTGTTCCGAGGGACTATGGCGCTCAACAAGAACCACTCGGAGGGCGGCGGAGTGATCGTCAACAACACCGAGAGGTGAAGACAGTGCGGAAGAACCCTAGAGGCCCGCAGGGGCGGGCGTCGAGGGTGTGGGCGGTGGGCGGCGGGGCGTGAACCCGTGGAGAGGGGAAACTGATGGGTGTTGGGGGGGTAACGGCTGGGGGCGGGGCTGCGGGAAGCTGAGTGGGTGTTGAGGGAGGGGCCGGGATGTTTCGATCAGGTGTGGGATGGGGTCGGGGCGGCCGGATGGGGCCGGGGGCTTGCAGAGACAAGTGGAGCCCGCGGGTCGTCCTCGAACCCCTTGTCCGGAGTAGGAGACATTAGGATACACGGAAAGCTTTAGACAAAAATAATTGCCATTTGTTTAGGCGTTTACTGTGTGTCGGGGAGGGGCTACATCTGTTCTGCCTTTTTTCAGTGTGTGAATCCTGTGCGGCAGATGCTGTTACTCTACACATTTTACATGTAAGGAAACTGAGGCACAGGAAAGTTGAGAAACTTGCTTGAGCTCACAGAGCTGTAACAGCAAAGGAGTCTTGATTCCAAAGTCAGTAGCCTTAACTACCAGTATGTAGCCTTCCAGTATATTCCAGAACTGCTCAGTTTCCAGGCGAGAAACTGAGGCCCAGAGGTGAAATTACATAGTTAACGATCGTCAGATGCCTGACATATTTCCTATAATGGTCGATCTTTGCCTCTTTCCCTTGAATTCCTGTTGGCTCGGGTCACTGCCCAGAGCAGTCTCCCACCTGTCCTGCCCACCGCCCACTCAGTTCTGTCTCTCCTCCTACCTTCCACTCCTTGAATGGCTTCTCTCCTCTTGCTCCTTGGGCGTTGAGAATCAGACCAGCCATCCCTGGTTGAGTGACCCAAAAGCACCTCTTGAAGGAGCAAAGAAAGAATCCCCAGAAGAGACTTGGTGGGATCAAAGCCTAGACACTGGTTAAGGCCAGCACTCAGCCCAGGGCTATAACCCGGCATGCTTGTTGAGTCAGAGGAAAGCACTCAGGGAGCCCAGAATACTGACTCTTTCTCCATGTTACCGGCTCAGGGCCTGCCAGACCCAGCCTGTTCCTGATGATGACCTCTTCTCTCTGAGCTTTCCTTGTCTTTTCTGGTACTGGTCCTCTTTCCACTCAGCCCTCCCCAGCGAAGGAAGCTGTGATATCTGGGAGGGGAAAAAAGACAAACAGAACCATGTGAACTTGGACTGCGTTGTCTTGTAATCAGAGAAACCTCACATTGCCCTGGGTGTGTAGCCTCTCTGTGTGCGAGCCAGTCCCAGGGTGGACAAACCCCGCTGATGCCATTTGGTACCATCTCCTGGGACTGTTCTTTCTCTCTCAGTGGGGCTTTTCCAGGACAAGAATGTTATCTTGAAAACAAAAAAGAATGTTATCTGTCCTCCTGGGCCTCCTACCTGGTTTAGGACTCAGTGCTGCTGCATAATGGTGTGCCTTGTTTTTAGCAAATGCTTGAGCCCATTTCTGAAGAAGTTGTGTAAACAGTAACTGAAGTCTCCATTCAGCATATAAAGCTTAAATAGTGAACCTCACTCTTCAAATCAAGAATCCCTGTGGGAGCGATGAGAGCTGTGGACTGTCACAGGAAAAAGCACGTGTGTGATCATCTCAAGGACTCATGGACTGGTACCCCTGCAGACTCAGCTTAGGCACCCCAAGTTTAGAGGAACCCTCAAGTGAGCCCTTTGGTAAGGTGGAGAGTCATGTCTTAAAAAGTTAGGCATCAGGCTTAAAAAGGCAAACCAGCAGAAACAGAGCACCTGCCGTAAGGATCTGGAAGAAAAACAGAAGAGTTAACCCAGATGGTCTAACCTGATTGGAGGGATTATGGTGTCTGCAAAGCCCTGCGCCTCTTCTACTGCACTGGTCACTTTTTTTTTCCTGGCTGTGCCCTGCGGCATGTGGGATTTTAGTTCCCCGACCAGGGGTTGAAGCTGGGCCTTCCGCAGCAAGAATGGGGAGTCCTAACCACTGGACGGCCAGGGAAGTGCCTACACTGATCACTTTGGGGCTGTGTGGGTGGGGTTCCGGGAACCCAGCGTGCTCATTTTTTCCCTGGCTATGTTGTTATGCTCCTCACAGCAGTGTTGAAACAATCACATGCTGGCAGCTACTCATAAGCAGCTGCTACCCAGGAGGGTTCAGTCCTTGGGGGTGACAGATGGTGACTCCAGCGGTCTCATCAGGGCCTGTCCTCTTTTCTCACAGCATCCTGATGTCCTATGACCATGTAGAGCTTACGTTCAGTGACATGAGGAATGTGCCAGAGGCCTTCAAGGGGACCAAGAAAGGCACCGTCTACCTTACCCCGTACCGGGTAAGTTGTACAGTGAGACAGCTGGTTTGGACACTCGTGGCTCCAGGAGGCTGATGTGAGAGCCTTAGGTCAGCCTCAGCCTCGTGAGTCTAGTGGCCTCTGAACCCTGGTGAATGTCAGCATGTTTCTGTCACATCTCCCTGGTTCTCGAACCACCAGGCTCTTTGTGCAGCAAACCTGACGGCTGGACAGTGAATCCATGCAAATTCCTGAGCGGCTGCTGCAAGCAGTCAGGAGTTCAGTGCAGCTGGTGGGATGACCTGGGCCTGGGGGAGAGGCCGTGGTTACTTTGAGTTCTGTAGGAGTAGCCCGTGAGGCCCTTGTGCACGTCCAGAGTGATAAGTGTGGTCCACAGGATTCAGTAGCACAGCCGCAGTCTCTGGGCTGGGCAGAGAGCCCAGCCAAACCCAGCAGAGCAAGAAATGCCAGCCTGCAGAATGGGCCTCACCTAAGAGTACCCCGGGCACACTCAGAGAGACTTCCAGAGAAACACAAATGATGTTCTTGGAAGAAGATGGCTGCCTGGGGCCACCCGAGAGCTGACTTAGAGGTGGAGAGGCGAGAAGCGCACAGGCCTTAGAGGAGACCCGGGTGGGGGTGGGGAGGGGTGTCTCAAAATGCTGTCTCTGGGGGTTCAAGTTGGCATCTCCAGTCACAGATTAAACTCATGGATATAAAACATCAGGTTCTCTGCCCTCGGGGTGAGAGCCTGGCTGATTGGGCAGAGTCCACGGGCGGGTTAGTGCTGCCCCTTCTCCTGGGGTCTGCCACCCGCTGCCATTGCCCCCTTTCAGTTCTGTGGAGCTCAGGGGACCCCCGCTTCGGGAGCCCTTCCCCCACCTCTGCCCTCGCCTCGCAGCCTCTTCACTGAGGCTCCGCGTCCGCCGCCTCCTCACCACCCGTGAGTGACAAGAGCAGGCCGTCCTGTTCACACATGTGGCCTGAGTCTCGCGTTTTTCTTGTGAATTCACACATCTGGCCTCCCCAGTCCAGCTGCACATGGGGCCTTTTACTCCAAAAGGCACCCTCCAGGGGTGGCTGTTGCAGAGAGTGCCCTGGGGCTGCTGGGTGCTGGCTGTGGCCACCCACCCCAGCCCTGGGAGCGGCGGCCTCACACAGAGGAAGCGGTAGCCAGGCTGGCTGTAGTCTGAGCGGTGATGGCCCTGGTCTCTCCTTGCAGGTCATCTTTCTGTCCAAGGCGAGGGATGCCATGCAGTCCTTCATGATGCCCTTCTATCTGATGAAGGACTGTGAGATCAAGCAGCCTGTGTTTGGGGCAAACTACATCAAAGGGACAGTGAAGGCCGAAGCAGGAGGTGGGTGACGACGGGGCTCTGGGCTCCTGAGTAGCTTCCAAGACCAGCCTTTGGGCTGCCAGCCATTCAGCGGGGGGCTGAAGTTGCCAAGAGCTGGGAAATGCTGGCATTCAGGATGACAGCTCAGATCAGAGAGAGAGCGAGCGAAGGCAGCTCAACGACTGCAGACCCAGTGAAAACGTGTCAGACGTTAGGTGTGGGAGGGAGCCGTGTCAGGTGCGCGGGAGGCAGGGGCCTTTTCCCTCAAGCCCGTCTCTCACGCCCAGCCTGCTTGCAAGCAGGCTCTTGGCAGACCCCAGAGACCCCGGCGCCATTCTCACTTTCCCCCACACTCAGCCCGGCCTGAGCCTTGCTGAGCTCACAGTTCCCCTTTGGACAGAAGCCAAGCTGGAGGTGCAGGGGTTTGTTCTCGGCACCACCACCCCCTCCCCTGGGAATGAGAGATCTGCTCTGAACTTGAATCAGCTGTTGCTGCTTTATTGGGGGCGGGAGGCCCCAGTGCAGCTGTGCTTACAGGACTGCGCAGGAAGTGCACGGGGTCGGCCTGGTCGCAGCGCTGGCTTGCGATGTGCGTGGCAGGCCATTGGATGGGGCCTGGAGAGGACGTATAGCCATCTCTTCAGATGGAACGCTCTTCTCCTGAGCTGTTGATGCGCTGTTCTCTTCTCAGGTGGCTGGGAAGGCTCTGCATCCTACAAGTTGACCTTTATGTCCGGGGGCGCCATCGAATTTGGACAGCGGATGTTACAGGTGGCATCTCAAGGTACCGAGGCTCTCGGAATCCGGGGCTGAGGACACGTGGAATGTGTGTGCTATTTTGTTCATTTGGGTTTGTTTCCTTTTAGTTCTGCTTTTTAAGCAGTCAGGAGGTGAATTCCTGGGCCCCGGGCTGCCCAGGGCTGGGAGTTGGGAAGGGGAAAATGAAAGTGTTAGTCACTCAGTCCTTTCTGACTCTTTGCAACCCCCTGGACTGTAGCCCGCCAGGCTCCTCTGTCTATGGAATTTTCCAGACAAGAGTACTAGAGTGGGTAACCATTGCTTTCTCCAGCGGATCTTCCGACCTAGCATCGTAGGCAGATTCTTTCCTGTCTCAGCCACCAAGGCGATGGGAAGGAAACCTGTAATTAACATCACCGCCCTGTACCCCAAAGGCTGAGGTTCCTTTGCCTGGAGCAGGTATAGGACAATTTGCCAGAGCCATTCTGCCTCCAGGACATTTGGCCTCACAGAAACAAACCCAGCCTTTGTGCTCCTGTGAGGCAACCTGTGAAGTCCCCAAGGGCTGTGTTCCGCAGACCTCCTCACCTTGGCTCCAGGCTCCCCCAGCTCTGTTCTTGCCCCTCCCTGAGCCTCCTTCCTCCCATCCCTCCCTCCACCCCATGCCCTCCGCCCCATCTCTTCTGCCCCAGCTCTGACCTCTGTCCCCACCCAGACCTCTGGCCCTGTCCCTGCCCGAGGCAGCCTCGAACGAACGGGGAGGGCTGAGGCGCGTGGGACCCTGCAGCTCCCCGCGCCCGAGGCCGGAGACACTCACTTCTCTCTCCCCTTGTACTGTAGCCTCCCGAGGCGAAGCCCCCAGCGGAGCCTATGGTTACTCTTACATGCCCAGTGGGGCCTATGTCTTCCCCCCGCCAGTCGCCAATGGAATGTACCCCTGCCCTCCTGGCTACCCCTACCCACCGCCCCCACCTGGTGAGTGTGTCCTTTGCTGCCCACCCCGCACCCCCGCCTCCCGCCCCCACCCAAGCCAGGGGGTTGCAGAGGGGAGACTTGTTCTTAGACCTGCTTCAGGACGGATGGAGCAGCTGGAGGGGCCTGGGAGGGCACTAGCCGAGGGGCCAGGGCAGCGCCGCTCACTGGGTCCCGCCCCTCTCGCCGAGCAGAGTTCTATCCGGGACCCCCCATGATGGACGGGGCCATGGGGTACGTGCAGCCCCCGCCGCCGCCCTACCCTGGGCCCATGGAGCCTCCGGTCAGTGGCCCTGATGTCCCCTCCACTTCTGCAGGTGAGCTCAGCCCCTGGGCTGCTCCCCACGGGTGCGCAGAAGCCCCAGATAACACACGACCACTGGCCTAGGGACAGTCCCAGGGGACCAGCCGCGTGGTGGCCGGTGGTGAAGAGAGATCAGTAGATGGCAGCCCACTCTCTTGTCTTTAGCTGGCCGTGCTCCCTGGGAAAGGTTTCCCTCTGTACCTCAAGTCTTCTCATCCGCAAAATGTGCCAACAGAACCACCTGGGGGTGTCATGGTGAAGATTGGATGGGGGGTTGTACAGGGGGTGTCTCAGTAGTGCCGGAAGCACTCAGGGAAGGTTAACCACTGCTTGATTCATGGAACCGGGTCCTTGGCACCAGCCACCTGAGCACTGGGGGGCCGGGGTTGCAGGGGCGGCTGGAGGCAGCGGGGAGGCCTGTTTTTGGGGCTCATCTAGAGTGTGCGTGTTCTCACAGCTGAAGCCAAGGCCGCGGAAGCAGCTGCCAGCGCCTATTACAACCCGGGCAACCCACACAACGTCTACATGCCCACGGTGAGTGGGGCGGGCACACGCTGGAGGGGGACCCGCAGCCCCAGCTGCTGGTGTTCAGAGGCGGGAGAGACCTCTCCTTGTTCGGACAGTCCTAACGTGATCTTTCCTTTCTTCCTCAGAACCAGCCTCCACCACCTCCCTACTACCCCCCCGAAGATAAGAAGACCCAGTAGACCCCGCCACCCCATCCTCCTGCCTCCCCTCGCTCTCTCCTCCCCTCCCCTTGGGGCTGAATCGGGGTTGTGGGGCGCAATGGGAGGGCCTTGTCCTTCCTCCAGCTCTGATATAAAACAGTTATCAGGAACTCGCCTCGAGAGAAGGGGGAGCCCCTTGACTCGGGGCGGTGCCTCCCAGTTTCCCACGCAAGCCCGGAGCCCACCGGCTTCCCACGTCGTCCCATGGTGGGGTGGGGGGCGCCCCCCGCCCCCGTCCCCATCCTGCTCTCGTAGCTTCTGCCCATGGAGGGACTCTCTGGCCACCTCCTCCGCCGCAGTCCAGCTCTCTGATTTTGTAGCTGCTTTACCCCCAGCCTCACAAGCCCTGCCCGCGCCCCTGCCCCCTGCCAAGCCCCACTCTCTTTCCGTCTGCCCTCGTTTGTGCTTGGCTGAGGAGGGCCTCCTGCCCACCGACTGTCCACCTGCATTCCATCCCCAGCCGGCCACGCACCTTCACACTAACCTTCCTGTCGCTGCCTCGTCCTGGGTCTTCCTGTCGCCTCCGCTTTCGACGTTTGGGGTTTCCCACCAGCCGCCAGGGGTGGGTGGTCTGAGGGCAGCCATGGCTGGGGGCAGAGCCGTCTGCTGCCTCACTGTTTTTTCTGGAATTTGTTTCCATTCACCTCTCCTTTCCCTCTAGAGGGGGCCTCTCGGACTGGAACTGGAGAATGCATATCCACTTGGGGGCTGCCGGGTGGGCTGGGAACAAGACCCCTGGGGCCCGGCCTGGACGTTGACCGTGAGCTCTTGCCAGCCCCTCAGCCTGCCTTCTTCCCTTTAAGCTTCGTACCTGGTTGGCAGTGTGTCCCCTGGATGCACTAACATTTTGCTCTCACTTGGTCCTGGACTGGCTGTGAAGAGAGGAGATGGTTATTTAGAGGATTCCCTATTTATTTGACCAAAAAAAAAATTCAGTTAATATATTAATGTGAAATAAATCCTGTTTGCACCTTGATTTGTTTGCTGAAAATGTGAACTAGTAAAAATGAAGTGACTGGACCCCTGTCTGGCTCTGTGTGGCGAGGGAGGCGCTCTTGGGAAGGAGAGCTGTCTGGCCTGCAGCCGGGCCAGGAGGGCGGGGAAGGCTCCTGTATGATGGCGTTCCCTCCCATGTGAGAGTCCCTTGTTCACTCGGCCCGTTTGGGCCTAGGATGCAGAGCCTCTCCTGTGTCCATCTCATGGGGGTTGCTCAGCAACAGTGTCCACCCACGGAGTGCCCCAGGGCCCAGCAGCTGCCTGGAGTGGGAGGCCTGGGACACAGGAGCTGGGCTGGATGGGTGTTTGTTCCACGCCCCTGGCTGGCATTGTCACTGCCCTGCCCTGAGGTGCCGGGTGGGTCTAAAGGGCGAGGCAGCCCTGGGGCCCTCCTTGAGAAGAGCCTCTGTGCCTGAGGTGGGAAGGGTGGGAATCGGCCACAGCCCACATCCAGGCCTGCACCCCCAAGGACCCTGACCTGGAGGGAGGTCCTGGATGTGCTGAAGCCCAGCCTAGCCTGAAGCATCGATTTTCCTGTGCCTTCTTGACCAAGTCACCTCCCCAGCCTCTTCCTTCTGGCCAGCCCTGCCCAGCAGCCCCTGGGCCTGGCAAAACCCTCTGCAAGGGCATTTGAAGAGGACGCCCTCCCTGTGGGGGCAGGGCCATGGGGCCGTCCCCGCCTGGCACAGCCTGGTCCCGTCAGCTCGGTGGAATGTCACCTGTGGGGCAGAGCAGGTTGAGCAGTTGGCTGGCCCCAGGGGGAGATGCCTCTCCGGGTCCCCACCCTGTGCCCTGCCCACTCCCCACCCCAACTCCAGGTCTGCAGCCCATTCTGGGGAAGCTGCGGGTGAGGACCGGCCAGGTGAGCCTCCCTCAGTCACCTGGGGGGCTGCTGTTCCCCTGCCCTCACGCCCCTCGCTGGATGGTGCTGGACAATCCCTGGGCCCCCTGTGTGGGAGGCTGCGGCTGGGCAGTCTGCCTCTCCCTGCAGTCCGCCCAGGTTCCTCCCAGCATCCCAGCCAGCCCCAGGGAGGAAGGTGCAGGGGCCAGGGGCCAGGGAGCCAGGGGCCCCCACCCCGAGGTGGTGAAACCCTGACCTGACCCTCCCCCGGGCCTGCCCTTCCTTCCCCCTCCCCTGGAACCGGGTGGCAGCCCTGGGCTCTTTGCATAACCCTGCGGCTTCGCTATCTTCCCCCAGGCGAAGGGGAAGGGCTGGGCTGTACACCATGGCTATGCTCTTCTCCCGGCCCCAGCGGCGCCCTCCCCTCATGCGCCAGGCCATCAAGATAAGGCGCCACGGGGTCAGAGATCTGCAGGATACCCGGCCCCCACGGGCTCAGGAGGTAGGAGGGACCTCAGTGGGCAGCCCAGCAGGCCTGGGTGGGGCTCTGCCGGCTCTGGGTACTGGGCCCCACCTCTTGCGGCTCTACTCCCCTTCCTGGCCCTACCCCAGCCCCGGGCAGAGCCTTTGGGTCAGCGGAACAGTTGTTCTCTGGGCTCCCCAGAGCCTCAGGCCCAGGGTCTGAGCCTCCCTGAGACCCCTCCCTCTGGTGGGCCCCCGCCCACGGCACCTGTCCCTACCCCTGCTGGCCGTCCTGAGCTCCTCCAGTTCCATGGGCTCCATTAGGCAACGAGGATCGCTGCTGTGGACTGGGCTTTGGGGGACCCCCTGAGCAGCCCCCAGGCCCGCTGGGCATGACCCCCAGTCTCCTACCTCGCTGCTGGGCCTCACTTCCGCCGCTGGGGTGCGGAGCGGAGCCGCCGATAAGCAGCCCTATTTCCTCTGGGGAAGGAAGGAAGGTTGGGGCCACGGGCCGTGCTGAGCTCACGCTGCCGAAGGGCAGCTGAGAACTGATGGACCCGAGCCATGGCAGGCCAGGGGACAAGGAAGGTGGCCCAGGGGCTGGACCCCCAGGAGGCCTGCCGCAGGAACAGGTGCGCAGCACCACTGGGCTGGACGCCGGATGCTGGGGCCCCTGAGCCCTCGGGCTGGGCCTGCCCTGGGGGGAGCCGTACGGGCATCCAAAACCCGGTCCTGGCCTCTGGGACACCCTGTCTTTTTGCCTCACTCTCCAGATCGAGCCTTCATCCCACCACTTGTCTCCTGAGGAGGTAAGAATCTCGGTGTTTCGGGGGTACAGAGGGGCACTAGGAAGTGGGCCAGCATCCTCCCAAACAGCCCCCTGCCCCCTGCCAAGGCTGGGTCTCAACCCTCTCCCTTCCCTGTGTGTGCAGACACCTGGTCCCCGCTTCGGGCGTGTGCCCTGGGTGCCAGGGTGGCTGGTGGTGCTCAGACCTTGTGGTGGTGGGTGGACGGGGGATCCTGCGGTGACCCTGCTGTGTCTCAGCGGGCCCTGCTCTACGAGGAAGCTCTCTACACCGTCCTGTACCGGCTGGGGCAGCCAGAGCCCAACCATGTGGGGGAGTCCTCCGAGCTGCTGCGGTACCTGCAGGAGGTAAGCCCAGCCCCTTCCTGCCCACCTCCCTGAAGCCTGGCCGCCCCCACCCTGTGCCCCCAGCTTCCCACTCCTGCCCCACCAGGCCTTTCGCATGGAGCCCGAGGAGCATCAGCAGATGTTAAAGAGGGTCCAGCAGCTCGAGGTAACCCGCCAGGGCCACCCTGGGCCAGCAGAGGGGCTGGGAGGGCCAGCTCCCTCGGGGACTCAGCCCCTACCTCCTGTCGCTCCAGAAACCAGTCTTCTGTCTGAAGGCAACAGTGAAACAAGCCAAGGGTATCCTGGGCAAGGATGTCAGCGGTGAGTAGGCAATGGGGACCCTGGGCCTTCTTCCTGGCTCCTTCCTCTCCCCGTCACAGCCTGTCCCAGAGTTACCATCCCCCAAACGTCCCCTGGGGCTCAGCTGGGGGCTGCTGGCCCCTGGCCCTTGGAGTCTGGGATGGGGAGGGGGTGATAAGGACTCTCCCTGGGAGCCTAGCCAACACCCTGACTGCTTCCTCCACCCCCTCCTCCCCAGGGTTCAGTGACCCCTACTGCCTGCTGGGCATCGAGCAGGGGATGACGGTGTCCGGGGGCAGCCCAGGGCTCCGGCGCCGGCAGAAGGCCGTGGTGAGGCACACCATCCCCGAGGAGCAGACCCACCGCACCCAGGTCATCACCCAGACACTCAACCCCGTGTGGGACGAGACCTTCATCCTGTACGTGGTCCTGCCCCAACTCCTACTCGCTCTGGTTGTCAGGGGCTACTCGGGTGTGGGGTGGTGCCCCCCATCAGTGAGATCAGTGGGACTTCCTGGCTTGGGGGAGAGCGTGGCTTGACTGGAGGTGGAGGCTGCTCCCAAGGCAGGGAAGACAGATCAGAGGCCAGACAGGGCAGGGCAGTGGCATAAATGCCATGTGCTGGGGGAGGGGGGTCAGGCACGGCTGGGTTAATGGGGGTGCAGGAGGGGGCGATGCATTTGAGAAGGAGGAGGAGTTTGCAGGCAAGAGCTAAGACTTGAGGATGGGTAGCTTTGAGAACATGGGTAAACTCCGGGAGGTGGTGATGGACAGGGAGGCCTGGCGTGCTGCAGCCCATGGGGTCGCAGAGTTGGACACAACTGAGCGACTGAACTGAACTGAACTGACTTTGAGGATGGCAGACTTGGGCCTGGGGTCCAGTGGTCTGGTCAGGGGGCCTAGCCGTCCAAGCCCCTCAGCCATGCTCTTTTCTCACTACAGAGAGTTTGAAGACATAAGCAACGCCAGCTTTCATCTGGACATGTGGTGAGGGGCGGGCCCCGCCCAGGCCCCGCCCATTGGGGTGGGGAAGAGAAGGGGCCGGGGGCTCCCAGGACACCCTGTCCCCTTCCCGCTGAAGCCTCTGCCCACACCAGGGACATGGACACCGTGGAGTCCGTCAGACAGAAGCTCGGGGAGCTCACAGACCTGCATGGGCTGCGAAGGTGAGTGCCGTGGGGTCCTCCCTGGGGAAGGAGTCGGGACTCCTTCTGCCTGCACACCCCCGCCACGTGTACCCCGGTGGCTGGGCTGCAGGTTCTGGCTGCGCCCAGGTGGCCAGAGGGAGGGAGCAGATCCCAGCCTGACCTGGCCAGGCTCTCGGCCCCTCTCCTTGGGACAGGATGTTTAAGGAGGCCCGGAAGGACAAAGGCCAGGATGACTTCCTGGGGAATGTGGTTCTCAGACTACAGGTGAGTGGAGTGGGGGTAATGAGGGGTCCAAGGGAGGGGTTCCAGGTCTGCACTGGGCGGAGCCTGGGGTCTGCCTCCCATCGCCTCCCTGGCCCCCAAGCATTAGCGGCTCCTGCGGCTCAAGGGCGTGGGCACCTCTTGCCTGCCTGGCCTGCCAGGATCTGCGCTGCCGGGAGGATCACTGGTACCCCCTGGAGCCCTGCACAGACACCTACCCAGACCGTGGTCAGTGTCACCTCCAGTTCCAGTTTATCCACAAGCGGGTAGGTGGCCCGGCTGGGTGGGGAGGAGGTGCTGTCCTGGGCGTGGGGTCCTCTGCTCACAGCCATGCCGGTCACCCCCCGCCCTGCCTGCAGAGAGCCACCAAGGCCAGCCGCTCCCAGCCCAGCTACACGGTACACCTCCACCTCCTGCAGCAGCTGGTGTCCCACGAGGTCACCCAGCACCAGGTACTGCCCTGCTAGGGCCGGGCGGGACCAGGGCCTGCCTGCCAGGTCCTGACTCCCCTCCGCCTGCCTCCTCAGGCCGGCAGCACCTCCTGGGACGGGTCATTGAGCTCCCAGGCGGCTACCATCCTCTTCCTCCATGCCACGCAGAAGGACCTGTCGGACTTCCACCGGTCCCTGGCGTGAGTGCCCAGCCCAGCCAGAGCGCCCAAGGGCTGTCTGCACTGCGCCCCCCGCTCCCTCCCTGCTTGCCCTCCTTCAGGCTGGCAGCCCCAAGTCTAACCCTCCAGAGATTTCTGTTTGGGGCCCGAACTGTGTATTTTCAGTTTTGAGTCAGTTGGCAACTGACTCAGCTTTATTTGTTTTTTGCTACCCTGGGTCCTTATCTCTGTGTGCGGGCTTTTCTCTAGTTGCGGCGAGCAGGGCAAATACTCTTCAGTTGTCATGTGCGAGCTTCTCACTGCAGTGGCTCCTCTTGTTGCGGAGCAGGGTTCTAGGGCGTACGGGCTTCAGTAGTTGTGGCAACATGGGCTTAGTTGCATGGGGCATCTTCCCAGACCAGGGATCAAACCTGTGTCCCCTGCATCGGCAGGTGGGTTCTTAACCGTTGGACCACTAGGGAAGTGCAGTCGCCAACTTCTAAAATCTGGAGATTTCCCGTGCAGATTCACATCTCCAGCTTCCCATGAAAGATTCATGCCGAAGCTGCGGGACTGTCGCCTTGCTGGGCGGCAGGGGGTCAGGGCAGGGAAGCCTAGCTTCCCCCGTCCATCATTCATCATGGCTGCCTTCTGGACACTTCACTCCTGACATCACCTGAGTCCTTCTGGGCAGTTGAGTCTGCAACCCCAGCCGCAGGGCCCCAGCAGGAGTGCTGGCAGCCGCTGCGTCCCTGGATGGCGGAGGCCTGTTCTGTGCTGCTGTGCTGCCCCAGCCTCCTTCACCCTCCCACTTGTTGCCACTCGGCCCCCTCTGTGAAGTCTCCCCTCAGCTCTCTAAAGGGATGCTCTGGCTGACTTGGACTTGGACTTGAAGGCTCAAGTCTCCAAATCTGATTTTTCGAAAGAAGCAAGAAGTCCTGAATTTTAAAATCACAAATATTCTAATTTAAGAGACGGGGCAATTCATTTACATGTTTTGAAAAACTCTCATGGGAACAAAGGGCTTCCCTGGTGGCTCAGATGATAGAGTATCCCCCAGCAATTCAGGTTCGATCCCTGGGTTGGGAAGATCCCCGGGCAAAGGGAATGGCTATCCACTCCAGTATTCTGGCCTGGAGAATTCCATGGACTGTATAGTCCGTGGGGTTGCAAAGAGTCGGACATGACTGAGCATTTTCACTATGGTAACAAAAGCAATCCCATGGGTTACTTTCAGTCACTGGTTTTCAGCCTCTAAAGGCTGATGAGAAACCCTGGGAGGTTTTGGGGTGGAGCAGGGCTGGGGAGGTTTGGGCACTGTCCATCCCTGACCCCCTCCCCCAGGCCAGGCAAGCCGTGGGATAGGAGGTCCCCCAGCTGGCTGAGGGCTTCCTGTCCGCCACAGGCAGTGGCTGGCCTACAGCCGTCTCTACCAGAGCTTGGAGTTCCCTAGCAGCTGCCTCCTGTTCCCCATCACCAGCATCGAGTACCAGTGGATCCAGGGCCGGCTCAAGGCGGAGCAGGTGGGCTGTGGGGAGCTGTGGGGGGAGGTGTTGGGCGGGCAGGGCTCAAGGAATGGCTTCAGCCCCCTAAAGCAGCCCCTGCCTCACGGAACCTTACGGGCCTTGCAGCTGGAGGAGCTGGCCACCTCGTTCAGCTCCCTGCTGGCCTATGGCCTCTCCCTCATCCGGAGGTTCCGGTCTGTCTTCCCCCTCTCGGTGCCTGACTCCCCAGCCCGGCTGCAGTCCCTCCTCAGGTCGGTGGTGACCCCTGCCCCCATCCGGGGGCACCTCTGGGCGGGGTGGCAGTCTCCTGGAGGAATGAGGGGGTCGTAGGGCAGCGGCATCTTGGACACAGCTCCCCATCCCCACAGGGTCCTGGTACAGATGTGCAAGATGAAGGCCTTTGGGGAACTGTGCCCAAACAGCGACCCCCTGCCCAGCCTGGTGTCCGAGGCGCTGCGGGTACGGCGCCTGCCCTGGGGGTGGGGAGGGCGCGTGCCTGGGCCTGGCACCCCTCCCTGCTCACGGCCTCTCTGCCCCCAGGCTGGCACCGTGGGATGGTTCCACCTGAAGCAGCAGCACCATCAGCCCATGGTGCAGGTGAGGGGCTCATCCCAGGTGGTAGGTGGTGGGACCGGATGCCCACCGCTTGAAGCCCTGCCTGGCTCATTTCTGTCCCTGCCAGGGGCTGCTGGAGATGGGCAAGGCCTTACTGAGCCTGGTACAGGACATCATTGGCGACCTGCACCAGTGCCAGCGCACGTGGAACAAGATCTTCCATAAGTGAGCGGGCGGCGGGGCGGGGGCAGTGCATGGGGGCTCGCACGGGGTCCAGAGGGACCCGGCTGTGTGCCGCCAGGTCACGCCTGCTGCCTTTCCTCCAGCGTGCTCAAGATCGACCTTTTCTCCATGGCTTTCCTGGAGTTGCAGTGGCTGGTGAGGCTCCCCGTGTCCCGCGGCCGCGCCTCTCGCGCCTGCCTCTGGAGCTCCGCCCACCACGCCTTCCCTCCGCAGGTGGCCAAGCGGGTGCAAGACCACATCGCGGCGGTGGGCGGCTCGGTGACCCTGGAGGTAGGCGAGAGCCTGTTCCAGCTCTACGTCAGCCTCAAGGAGCTCTACCAGCTGGGCCCGCTCCCCTCGGAGAGGTGGGTAGTCGACTGGCTGCTGGGCAAGGAGGGCTTGCAGCTCCCCAGGCTGACCCCCGCTCTCCCCAGGGATGGCGTCCTGGCCCTGGAAGGCTTCCACCGCTGGTTCCGGCCGGCCATCCCGTCCTGGCTGCAGAAAACCTATAGTGTAGCCCTGGCGCGCGTGCAGCGTGCGGTACAGATGGACCAGGTAAGGGTGGGGCCTGCTAGGGGCGGAGTCCCAGATTTGGGGGTGTGGCCTTGCAGCAGGTGCGGAAGCGGGTAACCAGCTTTGAGCGGTGATTTTGAGGCCAGTTGCAGGTATGAAACGCTGTCTCCTGTAATACTCCGGGGTAAACCGTGGCTTCCCATAAAGGCTCATCCTGGCAGCTTGCGGGCTCTGAGCGGAGCCCTGCTTGTGCGCCTTGCAGCCTCCTGCCCAGCTCAGAGCTTGCTGGCTGTATGAACTCTGGATGCTTGCAGAGGCAAGCAGGGAGGAGGGGGCATGGATCTGGCAAGCCTTGAACTCTCCTTTCTACACACTCCCCCATCTCCTAGCTGGTGCCCCTGGGGGAGCTGACCAAGCATAGCACGTCCGCTGTGGATCTGTCCACCTGCTTCGCCCAGATCAGCCACACCGCCCAGCAGCTGGACTGGCCTGACCCAGAGGAGGCCTTCATGATCACTGTCAAGTTTGTGGAGGTGCAGCCTCATTCCCACTCCACCATTTCTCCCAAGTTCTCACCCAAGTTCTCATCTGGTTCCCTGAGCAGGGATCGGACCTGAGCCCCTGAGTTGGGAGAACAGAGTCTTAGCCACTGGTTTCTTTATTTTAGTTGCTCAGTCGTGTCCAACTCTTTGTGACCCCATGGACTGTAGCCCACCAGGCTCCTCTGTTCCTGGGATTTCCTAGGCAAGAATACTGGAGTGGGATTGAAGTACTAGGAGGAAAAAAAAAAATATTAGAGTGGATTGCCATTTTCTTCTCCAGGGGAAGGGCTTGCCTGATAGATAGCTCAGCTGGTAAAGAATTTGCCCGCAATGTGGGAGACCTGGGTTGGATCCCTGGGTTGGGAAGATCCCTTGGAGAAGGGATAGGCTCCCCACTCTAGTATTCTGGCCTGGAGAATTCCATGGACTGTATAGTCCACGGGGTTGCAAAGAGTCGGATATGACTGAGTGACTTTCACTTCACTTTTCTCCAAGGGAATCGTCCCAACCCAGGGATCAAACCTATGTCTCCTGCATTGGCAGATGGCTGCTTTACCATTGAGCTACCTGGGAAGTCCCAGTTCTCACCCTAGCAGCATCCAGAACACTCCACCTTAAATCGCCCAGGACACTGAGGTTCCTGTGCCTTCCCTACCTCCCTCTCCTGGCACCCTCCCCCACCAAACTGATCATCCCCTCCTCACTCCAGGATACCTGTCGGCTGGCCCTGGTGTACTGCAGCCTTATAAAGGCCCGTGCCCGGGAGCTGTCTGCAGGCCAGAAGGACCAAGGCCAGGCGGCTAACATGGTAAGGGCCGGAGCTGGGGGCTGGACTGGGCTGGGGGCAGAGCCGTCCAATGCTGACACTATTCAGTAAAGCCTGTCTCCTTGTGCCCCTGCCTGCCTGCAGCTGTGCGTGGTGGTGAATGACATGGAGCAGCTGAGGCTGGTGATCGGCAAGCTGCCCACCCAGCTGGCATGGGAAGCGCTGGAGCAGCGGGTGGGGCCTGTGCTGGAGCAGGAGCAGCTGCAGAACACACTGCATGCCCAGCTGCAGGGCGCCCTGGCTGGGCTGGGCCATGAGATCCGCACAGGCGTCCGCACCTTGGCCGAGCAGGTAATTTGCTGGACACACAGTGACCCCGCCCCACCCAACCTCAGCCTAAAGTCCTCTCCCAGCAGGACTGGGTTCAGTGCCCTGCCCCCTCCTCTTCCTGAACCTAAACGCAGGCCCCAATCAACCTCTCCCGACCACCGCCCCCCCGCTCCCCGCCGCCCCGACTCATGCCCCTGGCCTCCCTCTTTCCATTTTGTGTCTCTAGCTGGAGGCGGGCATTGCCAAGCACATCCAGAAACTCGTGGGCATCAGGGAGTCCGTCCTGCCTGAAGACGTGAGTGGCCCGCCCTGCTCACTGACCTTTGCCAGCAGCGTGGGTCAGGGATTGCTGAGGGGCTTAGGGTGGGCAGGGGGCTGAAGGCTGTGAGGTGTCAGAGTTAAGCTCCCCAGACGTGGGCAAGGAATGTTCCCTCCTGGCTTCGGTTTCCTCCTTGGATGCTAAGCGGGTGGGGCTGGGTCATCCCACAGGCTCTCCTAGCACTGACAGTGTCGGGGGTGCAGTGGAGAAGGGCTTAGACTTTGCAGCCAGATAGCCCTGCATCCTTCTCAACTGCCTAGTCACATGACTGTCCTGGTTACTCAGGCCAGCTGACCTGAGGGTCCACATCTGCAATCAGGGATAGTAATGTACACCTGTGACTGTTTGGGAGCCTAGTGAAAGTTGCTGAGTCCTGTCTGACTCTTTGTGACCCCGTGGATTATACAGTCCATGGAATTCTCCAGACCAGAATACTGGAGTGGGTAACCTTTTGCTTCTCCCGGGGATCTTCCCGACCCAGGAATAGAACCAAGGTCTCCTGAATTGCAGGCGGATTCTTTACTAACTGAGCTATCAGGGTTTGGGAGAAAGTTACTTATTAATTCATCAACTATTTAAGCACCCACTTTGTCCCAGGTATTGATTTAGACACTGGGGATATATATCAGTGGACACCATGATAAGAATCCCTGCCTTCCTAGAGTTTTCATTCTAGTAAGGGAGGTTAAAAAAGAGCTAAGTATAAGCTTCACTGTAGCCATGATTGGAACTATACATACGTGTGTGTATAAATGTATATATGTCTACGCATGCATACATGCTAAGTCGCTTGCGACCCCATGGACTGTAGCCTACCAAGCTCCTCTGTCCATGGGATTCTCCAGGCAAGAGTACTGGAGTGGGTTGCCGTGCCCGTGTCCAGGGGATCTTCCCGACCCAGGGATCAAACCCTCATCTGTTACGTCTAACCTGCATTGGCAGGCAGGTTCTTTACCACTAGCACCGCCTGGGAAGCTCACACATATTAGATAATGATAAACTCTCTAGAGAAAAAACACACAAGGGAGTGGAAAGGATCAAAGGATTGCTTTTTTTTTTTTTTTTGGCTGCACCATGTGGCTTGTGGGATCTTAGTTCCCTGACCAGTATGGAAACCAAACCCCCTGCGGTGGAAGTGTGGAGTCTGAACCACTGGACCACCAGGGAAGTCCCTGAGGACTGTAGTTTTAGATAGTGGCCAGAGAAGGCCTTACTCAGAGGGTAACAGCTGAGTCAAGACCTCAAGGAAGCAAGAGAAGGAGCCACGAGGATTTCTGTGGGAGGAAATCGCACAGACAAAGGCAGGACCAGGCCTGGCAGGTTCAAGGGCTATAGAGGAGGCCAGCGTAGCTGGAGCCCACTGGGGCTGGGGTCGGCTTTGCAGACATTTCACTGATGGGCAGGAAAGCTCTTGGCCCTGTTTTCTTTCTGGTCAGGGGCGAGGGGACGGGGGTGGGACCCAAATGGGCCAGAGCCAGACATACTGCTACCCCTGCCCAGGCCATTCTGCCCCTGATGAAGTTCCTGGAGGTGGAGCTCTGCTACATGAACACCAACTTGGTGCAGGAGAACTTCAGCAGGTCTGTAGCAGCCGCCTGCCCCACCGTGTCCCACCGCTTCCTCCTCTCCTCCCTCCTGCCCCTCCTTCCCGGCCTCAGCATACCTCCTCGAGGGAGAATGCAACTGGGTTCTTAAAATGCTCGCTGCCCGGGTCAGGGCGCTCAGGACTGCATAAGCCCGTCCACTTCACCTCCGGCTGAGCTGAAACCTGCCTGTGACCCTCCCTTGGCCCTGGGCTGCATCTTCCGGGGGCTGCATCTGCCCTCCCTAATATTCCTGGAAGCTGGTGTTCCTCTCCCATGTTCCAGGAGAGCTTCCCGTTAGTGTCTCTCGGAGCGGGGCCCCGCACACAGGCAGCAGGGTGTAGAGGTCAAGGCCATGGGCTCTGGATGACCTGGGTCCAGATTCCAGCTTCACTGCTGCTTGGTGGACGGCCTTGAGCAGATCACTCAAGTTCTCGTGCAGTTGATCATCGTTCTGGCCTCTGTGGAGGACTAAATGAGTCACGGGAGGAGCTGAGAGCAGAGCTTGCAACAAAGGAAGTGGTCGGTGACTGAGCCGCCGTGATGGTGACGGTGATGCCGACTGGTCCCCAACATGGGGCCGCTGGTCCCTGGAGGCCTGCTCCTCTCCTGCTGGGGCAGCACAGCTTTGGGAGCCCATCTGAGGGCTCCTTAGTTGCTGTGTGTGGGATCTGAGTTCCCTGGGATTAAACCCAGACTCCCTGCATTGGGAGCACAGAGTCTTAATCACTGGACCACCTAGACCTCCCCCATTCTTAAGCACACATTTTTTGTGTGTGTTTCTCTGCCTGACTCTACTTTGACAAGTGAAATTTCCGTTATTTCAGGTCATTATTAGGATGGACTGTGGCTTGGTTTGCTTTTTTTTTTCCTCCCTGCAAGTAGTACCTGCTGATCCATAAGATCCTATTCATTTTGGCCACTCGCATCTTCACTCAAGATTCTGTCATTGGGGGACCACCCCTCCCCCCCTTGTTTATTGGGTTTGAAAATCCCATGAGGATTCTTCACTAGCTTGTAGACAGGACTGGGCCTGACTGCCCCCTTATCCCCTCTTCCCTCAGGAGCCCAGCCCTCCCTCCCTCCCCTGCCTGTGCCTCAGGTCCCAGTCCCACCAGGTGGAGGGTGGGGGCGGGGCAGACCTGGGCACAGGCCCGGGGGCCCTGAGGCCTCCCCTTTCTCAAGAGCATCTCGGCTTCCTTCTCTGTCCTCCCGTCCTGTGTCCTGCGTCCCTCTGCACGTCCCCCCAGCCTCCTGAGTCTGCTCTGGACACACACGCTCACGGTGCTGGCGGAGGTGGCTGCCTCCCAGCGGAGCTGCCCCCGGGCCTGTAGCAGGCTGAAGTTTGCACTACAGGTAACGCCAGTGACAAGAATGATGACCCTGCTGGGTCGAGCGCCTGGGGGGCTCATCTCGCACCTCTTGCCCCCTCTAGAACCTGGAGGTCTGCTTCTACGCAGAGGGATGTGGCCTGCCGCCCGAGGCCCTGCACACCGCCACTTTTCAGGTAGGCCCTTTGGGTGAGCTGGCGGCATTGGGGAGCCTGCCTTCCTGTGCTCGCCTGTGTCCAGGGCCTGCTGCATAATTTACAGGGCTCAGCACAAAATGAAAATATGGGTCCTTTCTTAAAAAAAAAAAAGAAAAAATTTTGAAAAATTTAAGACAGCAACAGCAGGAGCTTAAACCGAGTGTGAGGTTCTTCTAAAGCCGGTTGGGGCAGGGCAGCTGAGACACACCTGCGGAGCCCGCTGCGTCGGTGCCTCTGGCTGTCGCAGGGACAACCCTGGCTTGTGGTCCCAGGGCACCCGGTGCTTTCCACATCACTCTGTGGGCTTCCCCATCGGCCGTGACCTTCTGAAGGGCAGCCCTGGGCTGCGGTTGGGGGTGACGGTTCAGGGTGTGTCCCCTCCTCAGGCTCTGCAGAGGGACCTGGAGCTGCAGGCGGCCTCCAGTCGGGAGCTCATCCACAAGTACTTCTGCAGCCGCCTCCAGCAGCAGGTGAGGCCCGCGCTCCGCCGCGGTCACCGCGCGCCTGGAGCCCCGCCCCGCCCCCTCGGCCCCCGCTGACCCCGCCCCTGCGCCCCGCCCCCAGGCTGCAACCACCTCCGAGGAGCTCGGGGCCGTCACCGTCAAGGCCTCCTACCGCCCCTCCGAGCAGAAGCTGCGTGTGGAGCTGCTCAGCGCCTCCAACCTGCTGCCCCTGGACTCCAATGGTGAGTGGAGGCTGCCCCGGCCGCTCTCCGTGTCTGCTCTCGGGTCCCCCAGAGTTCCTGGGCGCTCGGTGCGTTTCCCCTGGCCCACCACTAAGGGGGAGTGCTAGCGGGCAGGGCACTGCTGCTGGGGGGCAGACTGCACTCAGGGCTTGGGGTATCATCCTTGGCCAACGTCTCCTCCCGGGCCACTTGCCAGGCTCCAGCGACCCTTTTGTCCAGCTGACCTTGGAACCCAGGCATGAGTTCCCTGAGCTGGCCCCCCGGGAGACCCAAAAGCACAAGAAGGACCTTCACCCACTGTTTGATGAGACCTTTGAATTGTGAGTGGTCCTTACACTGGCTGCATTCCCCAACCCGACCGCCTCAGGCCTGCTCCTCCCAGTTGGGGCCCAGGGGCTCCCCTCAGATGACCCGGTGTGAGTCCCAGGGAGGGGGCAGTGGGGACAGGTGTTTGCTGGCACATGCCGCAAGCCTGCACCCCTGTAGGTGGAGTTAGGGGGCACTGTTGGGGAGACTCCTCTCACATGTTGGACTGAGAGGCTTGCTTTCAGGGAAGGGGCATGTCTCCAAGGTCCTCTGTTCCACAAGACGGGGGGCCTGGGTACACAGGGGCCCCTGGTTGAAAGCATCAGCCCACAGTCAGAGCAGACACGACAGCATATGCGCCGAGATACGCCAGGCTGAGAGCTGACGTTGTGATCCTAATCTCCACCCGTCTGGGTGAGCCCGTGTGCAGGGGTAGGTGGCCATGGCACTACGCGGGGCGGGCAGTTGAGCTGACTCTGTCCCCCGCCCAGCCTGGTGCCTGCTGAGCCGTGCCAGAAGGACGGGGCGTGCCTCCTGCTCTCCGTGCTGGACCACGACACCCTGGGGACCGATGACCTGGAGGGGGAGGCCTTCCTGCCGCTGTGCTCCGTGCCTGGCCTGACAGGGATGGAGGAGCCTGGCGAAGTGCCTCAGACCCGCCTGCCCCTCACCTACCCTGCACCCAACGGTAGGCCTGAGCCCTTGGGCAGGGCAGAGGCTGTGAGTGTGGGTCCTGGCCCAGCACGGGGATGCAGGGGAGGGGCTGCCAGGCTCTGGAGCCCCCAGAGAGGCGGCGACGGGATCAGGAACACCTCCCTGGAGGCGGAAGCCTGTGGAGCTGGAGTGGTGATCAAGGACCCGTGGTCTAAGCTGGGCTGGGTGTGCACGCCTCTCCCTGGTGGGATAAGGTCACCGCATTTTGCTTGGGGAGAGGGGCCATCTCTCTGCCCAGGGGGATGTTTCTGCAGAGCAGCCCTCGAACTCGATGAGAGGAGTAGGAATTGTGTCTGAGCACTTGTGATGGGCCTGGACACGTTAACCCTCATACCACTCCCTTACGACCACCCAGCGAGGCAGCTAGCTGTTGCTGTTCTCCTGTTCTGATGAGCAAACCGAGGCACACATTGGTTAACTGGCCCAAAGTTTTCGTATGAAAATGTCACAGTTGCCACCTGAGGCACATCAGCCTCTTGCGCTGCAGCTGGGCTGAGAGTTCAGGCCAGCGCCACTGCCAGACTGTCCTGTGAGCATGGCTGGGTGGGCCAGTCCCTAGGCTCGGGAGGACGGGGCGGGACCGCAGCCCCGGCCACTCGCCAGGCGTTCCCAAGTCTGACCCCCAAATGCCTCTCTTTGCAGGGGATCCGATCCTGCAGCTGCTGGAGAGCCGGAAGGGTGACCGCGAGGCTCAGGCGTTTGTGCGGCTGCGGCGGCAGCGGGCCAAGAAGGCCTCCCAGCACGGCCCGCGGCCGGGACGGTAGCGGTGGAGGCTCGGTCCCTGGGGGGGCGGTCTGGGTTCTCCCACCACAGGGCAGCCCTCCCGCCTGGCCTAACACCCCAAAAGGGCCCTTCGGGTCTGGGGAGCCCCAGCGTGTGGGGGCTCCTGCTGCCAGAGCCAGGCGCCCACAGTGATGGGAGCCCGGTTCCCAGTATTTATACTCCCTCCCTCCTCCCTTCAGTCCTGGCCTCAGCATTCCCTGCAAGCCCCGTCCAAGGGGTGGGGGGACAGCAGTCTGCTTCCCTTACCCCTGCCCCCCTCTTGGGGAGAAGTTACTCTGGCAGAGCAGGGTCTCAGCCCCCATGTCCTGTTCTAGCCGCTGGGGTGGGGGCCAGGCTCCTGGGGCCTGTTGTTCAGTACCTGTGATGGAGGGAACCTGGGTCCTCTCCTGAGGGGCTTTCCGGCACCCAGGCTGAGAAGCCGGGAGCCAGGGACCTTCTCACTCAGAAGGGTGAGAACTGGCAGGCCGTGGGGACGGTTTGGCGTTGTCTGCTGAGGACCCCTCCTCCTTGGGACAGTGCCTACCACCTAGAAACTGTTTTAGCAAAAATAAACAATCTGCTGTCCTCTCACCAAACATGAAGTGTTGGCCTGCAGTGGGCCCCAGGTTACAGTCAGGCCACGCAAACTCCCTCCTCAGCCCTCAGGAGACCTTGAGCTGCCTCAATCCTGGACCCCGGCCCACCCCTCACTCCCCTGTGTTACAGAGCTGCGAGGCAGGCGTGGAGGTACTGATGCCGGGGCAGGGACTGGGGCAACTAGGATCACTGGTATTTTGGCTGAAGGCTTCAAAGAAACCACCCACCAGACATACCAGGCTCTGTGGCCGGTGCCAGCACAGGAACCTGGCACTCTCGTGAGAGCACCTGGAGTGGGGGGCCTCCCCCGGCGTAGGCTGAGCCCGAGGCGCCGCTCTAGACGGCAGGGCTTAGTGGAATGGCACCCCAGAGCTGCCTAGGGGAGTGGCCCACAGGCTGGGAGTCAGAGCCTGGGGCTCACTGTCATTCCCTTGACTGTGGTTGAGTCCCTTAACCTCTGAGTCACTTAACCTCTCGGGAGTCTGCATAGGGGTGATCAGATAAGGTCATCTCCAAAGATCCGGGCAGCTCTGTTCCCCTGAGGCAGGGGGAGGGAGGTAGCCCAAAGGCTCCCTCGAGGGGCAGGCCCACCCTTCTTTTGATGCTTTTATGAGCAGGCACTGTCTGTTCCTGAGAAACTCCTCCGAGCCTTGTCTTTTGGAAGACAGGTACGCCAGTTGCCACTGACGACAGAGCTCTGAAGAGTCCTCTGGCCTGGGCGGTCTCCCGGTCCAGGATTAAAGGCCCCAGCAGGCCTGCGGCAGAGAACACACTGTCTAGGAGCCTGGAGCAGCCCTTGGGCCTGGGTGGGACAGCCAGGCTAGGTGCCAGTCCAGCGCATAGTAGGGAGGCCCTCATTTAGGGCCCCGCTCTCCCGCACCCCCATGTAAACAAGCTGCCATCACAAGTTCATATTTTATTTCCAATATGTTTGGAGCTTTGATTTTTGCATTTTTGTAAAAAAGTTTTCACTTGATTCACTGAAAGCCCTTTCGTGCTAAGCCCAAGGTGGGGCCTGGGCCAGGCCAGACCCTCGGCGGCCCTCTCGCTCCCACCCCAGACCCCCCGTGCGGGGAGTGGGGTGGCCTCCCTCTGCCCACTCTGCCCTCCCACCCCTGCCGCATCTCTCTGTACAGAACAATGTTTAAAATGGAAGCTAAGACACAACATACATCGGACAGGCACGCACACACATGCACACAGGCGCCTGCTCCCCACTGGGGCAGGACGTCAGCTGCACTCAGAGAGCACCACGGAATGCGTACGGAGCCCCGCCTGGCCAGGAGGGCAGGGCCGGGCCCCGCCTTGGTCCTCACGGTCCGCAGCTCCTCCCCACCCACTGCCCTGCTAGCTGCCAGGGGGAGGGCTGTGCAGGGGTGGGGGGCAGCCGAGGGCCGCAGGGGGGTGGAGAGGGCAGTGGCAGCCTCCAGGTGCCCCAGGGCCAGGGAGGCTGCTCCAGGAGCCCAGGGCTAGGGGAAGGGCTGGGGAAGACCCCGGCCTCAGGTACCTGAGGGGTAGAACGCCTGGGCTTTGCCCCTCGAGGAGCGTCAAGGGCCCAGGGTCGGGAGTGGGGCTGGCCCCACAGCTTTGGCCTGCCAGCCCAGACTAAATACACATTTGGTAAACCTACGAGCTCGGCGGGCGTAGACCCCCTCTCAGCCTCACAGCTGGGAACCAGGGTTGCCCCTGAGTCCTCCACACTCTGGCGCTCGCCCTGGCCTGGGGAGGTGGGGTGAACAGGGCCTGCCCTGAAGGCTTGTCCCCTCCCCTCGGCCCCCTCGAGCTTCCCACCTTGACCTGCTCAGGCCCCAGGAAAAAGTTAAAAATAGTTAGTTCCTACATAAAAAAGAGACAGAAACAAATTCCCTGCCAGAAGGCTGGTGGGAGAAGAGGGGACTTTGTCTCTGCAGCAGGAAAGGTAGGGAGCGGGCAGGGGGAGAACTGCAAAATAGTTTTTTTCTTTTAAAAAGTGCTTGGTAAGTCTGTTTTAAAGTGTGTGTCTATATCTATGTACAGATATACACACACTGTTCACACGCTGGCCGCCCACGCATACCTGCATACGTACAGAAGTGTATACATATACATAATCATATACATATACATACATACATACATACATACATACATATATATATATATACTTTAAAAAGTCCTAGGTGAGAAGATCTGAGCCAGGCGAGGGCCGAGCCTACAGGGTCACGACTGGAGGGAATGGGCCCGGCCCGGCTGGCAGACGGGGCACTCACTGCCCTCGGCACAGAGCTCACACAGCACGGCGTGTTGGCACGGCAGCACCGCTCGGTTCTGCTCCTGACACTTAAGGCATTTCACCGACTGCATGTGGAATACGGCCTGCGGAGGAAGGGACACTGCAGTCACTGGCCTGGGCCCGCGTGGGACAAGGAGCTCCCTCAACTCTCACTTCAGCCCCTTCGGGTGAGGAAACTGGGCACAGAGTTCTAGAGCCTGCTCACAGCCCCCAAGAGGGCAGGGTCAGAGGCCAGGCTCATTGCGTTGAGGCACCCAATCTCTGCCTTCAGCTGCCAGTGGGCCCAGTGGGGCCCGGTGGGATGCGGGAAGGCCAGGGCTGCTCTGCAGCTCCCGCTGGGTCAAGCCTTTCCTCGCACCGAGGCTTCCTGCCTCTCGTCTTGTTAGATCTTGTACTGACCCTAGGTCCCCTGTGACGACTCTGGGGTCTGGAGAGGGTACCACTGCGCCTGGCTGCCGGAAGTCCAGTGAAGGGAAGAAAGCTCTTCCCTGCTAGGTCGTGCTCCCAGGACCCAGCAGGGCACTGAGGAATGCCGACAAGAGCCCCAGGGACCTAACATTCTGGAACGTCTGCTGGCGTGCAGAGCTCACAGAAAGGGAAGTGGTCAGGATGAAGCCTAGGGCGCAGGCGCACTATCGCAGCTCAGCTCAGGCCTGCCCTCCAAAGAGCGGGGGTGGGCCCTGGCGCCCCCTATCTCCACTCTCCCCTCCCCAGTGTGGGTGTCCTGGGTCAGCTCAGCTGCAGCAGAGGCTCTCAGGAGGAGGGTAGCCAGCCCCGAGAGGCAGGGACCCATCTGAGTCCCAGCACTGGCCAAGGCCACAGTGTAGCCTCACCCGTGCTCCCTGGGGTGCTGACCTTGTCCACTTGCTCCAGGTGAGCCCGCAGCCGCTTCTGGAGAGAGTGGAGGGTGGAGAGTGAGAGGGCCTCCAGGCCCGGGAAGGCGGGCAGGGCCTGTGGGTCAGGGCCCGAGTGCAGCCGCTCCAGCTCCTCCTGCAGCTTCTTCACCTGCACCTCCAGGGCATCCCGCTGCTCCCGGGCCAGCTCACACTCCGCGCCCGCTGCGCTGGCCCGCTCCCCGGCCTCCTCTGCCTCCTTCTTCCAGGCATCACAAGCCTGTGGGCCCAACACGCAGCACCTTGTCACGATGGCCCGCTACCCTTCTCCCCTGCCCGAGAGTGCGTCTCTGGGGGCCAGTGGGGGCCACCGCGGCCGCGGGGCCTGCTGGGAGCTGGGGCAGGTGTCTGGGAAGGGGGGCAGGGAGGAAGGCTGATGCTGCCTGCAGAAAAGAGAAGTTTCAGGACCTGCGAGAGACCCTCTGTGGGCAGGGCAGGGGGCCAAGCCCAGCGGAGCAGGGGAGCGCCAGGCGGAGCTGGCCAGCACCTCGAGGGGCAATCAGGCCGTGGCCCATCTCAGAACCTAGAACCCTGGACCCAGAGCTCAGGAGTCAGGGCTTCTGGGGAGAGGCACGCGGTACTATAAGACCAGACCAAATGAACAGCTTGGAGAGGGGATTCCAGGCCTGTGATACCAAACACTCCATGGTCCCGACTGACAAGGCAAGTTTTTCCACGGGGGAGAGAATAAACAGCCGCATTCCTGCCCTGCTCTCCGGGACCCCTGGCTCCCCCAGCCCCTGCACCCACTCCACGTAAGGCAGGCTCCGGCTGAATGCCCCGGGCCCTGGGGAAGGCGGGTGGGCCTGGGAGCTCAGTACCTGCTTGGCCTGCTTCCAGGACTCCTCCCACTGCTTGATGGTGCCGTTGGCTTCGTCCAGCTCCTGCCGAAGCCGGGCCAGCTCGGCAGCCCCCGGCCCTGACAGGAAGGCAGGGGAAGTGCCCGGGGAGAAGCTTCCAGAGGCAAAGTGCTCCCAGATGCTGCTGTTCATCCCATTCAGACCTGCCCCAGGAAGGGGAGGGCCATCAGCGCTCTGAAGGGCTTTGGGCCCGGGCCCTGTCAGCCCTGACTGGGGGCTCCCGGGGGCTGTCCGTGCCAGGCTCCAGCAATGCCAGGCTGGGAACTTCACAGGGATGTGTAAGCCCCACGTGTTACTTCTGTGTCTCAGCATTCCTGTCTGTAAAGCAGGGTTCCCCTCACTTGCCTCCCAAGGTGATTCGGGGGACTAGGGAGAGCAGCCAGAGAGCGTGGTGATTTGTGATCCCAACTTTACTTTCAGGCTAGAGGAAGGGAAGCCTTCTTGTGACGTGAGGGCCCAGGAGGAGATTCAGGAAAGCAAGACATGGGTCAGAGCCTCAGACGCTGGCAGAGCTGGAGCAAGAAGAGCTCAGGGAGTCCTGGGCCCAGCCCCCTTGTTTTACAACGAGGAAACTGAGATAAAACATGTTGCCAGGAATCACAGAAGTATAAGCGGGAGAGCCAGTACAGTCAGGACATCTGGCTGCAAAGGCCTGCGCTCTGCGATAGGCTAAGCCATGTGCTCACCCAGCGCCCTCACCTGGCCATTTGGTGGGTGTTTGCTTAAACAGACTGGTTCCAAATCGGGAGAGGGGTACGTCAGAGCTATATATCGTCACCCTGCTTGTTTAACTTCTATGCATAGTACATCATGAGAATCGCTGGGCTGGATGAAGGACAAGCTGGAATCAAGATTGCTGGAAGAAATATCAATAACCTCAGATATGTAGATACCACCACCCTTATGGCAGAAAGTAAAGAACTAAAGAGCCTCTTGATGAAAGTGAAAGAGGAGAGTGAAAAAGTTGGCTTAAAACTCAACATTCAGAAAACTAAGATCATGGCATCTGGTCCCATCACTTCATGGCAAATAGATGGGGAAACAGTGGAAACAGTGACAGACTTATTTTCTTAGCTCCAAAATCACTGCAGATGGTGATTGCAGCCATGCAATTAAAAGATGTGTGTTCCTTGGAAGAAAAGCTATGACCAACCTAGACAGCATATTAAAAAGCAGAGACATTACTTTGCCAACAAAGGTCCATCTAGTCAAAGCTATGGTTTTTCCAGTAGTCATGTGTGGATGTGAGAGTTGGACTATAAAGAAGGCTGAACGCTGAAGAACTGATGCTTTTGAACTGTGTTGTTGTCGGAGAAGACTTGAGAGTCCCTTGGACTGCAAGGAGATCCAACCAGTCCATCCTAAAGAAAATCAGTCCTGAATATTCATTGGAAGGACTGATGATGAAGCTGAAACTCTAATACTCTGGCCACCAGATGCGAAGAACTGACTCATTTGAAAAGACCCTGATGCTGGGAAAGATTGAGGGCAAGAAGAGGGGACAACAGAGGATGAGATGCTTGGATGTCATCACGGACTTGATGGACATGAGTCTGAGTGAACTCCGGGAGTTGGAGACAGACAGGGAGGCCTGGCATGCTGCGGTCCACGGGGTTGCAGAGTCACGACTGAACGCCTGAGCTGACCTGGGCTGCTCATACTGCGTGCCCCTGCTCTGTGACCCCTAAGGCGCCCGTCTTCCAAGGGAGACCTATACCCACCTCTGGCCTCATTCTGCCCACATGTATCACTCTAATGACTTCTTTCTTGCTCCCTTTCCCACTAATCCAGCCAGGATTTTCCAGAACCAAACGGATTTAAGAAAGTCTGTCTTCCAAGCAGCACAAGCATGGCCATGTGACCAGTGTCGTCCCGCGTGGAGACGCAAGGCCCTCCGCCCGTCCTGGAGGTGAGGCAATCCACCGCACCTGTCCACTCGCTCGGGCGGTGTTTCCTCCAGGTTAGGTCCCCCCGTCATCCTCAGTCACAGAGCCGGCCCTTTGCCTCCACACAAGTGAGGGTCTCTAAGTATGCCCTCGTGGCTCGGCGCCTGTGCCTCCCCCAGCAGCCACGGCAGCACGCCAGCAGGGACGCCCGGGTCCACACTGTACCCATACACTTGCTCAGTTAACCATGCGGGGAAGGAATGAGTGAATGCGTGGCCAGTACGGAGGGCTACAGTCAAGATGCCTCCAGAATGTATGAGGCAAGTCAGACAGACATAGCTCTAAGCCTCCGAAGCTGACAGCTCAACGTCATTCCTAAGTGTCTCCAAAGAGATCAGGGCAGAACCCACACCTGGTCAGAAAGTCAAAGCACACCTCAGAGGCTCAGAAAGTCAAAGCACACCTCAGAGGCTCAGTGTGACCAGGACAGCCAGAACCCTCAGGGGCCCCAGGGGGCGCAGCAGGGGGGTTGTTTCTGATTTCTGGGAACAGCTGCTGGAGGGGGAGTCAGAGCAGTGGCTGCTGGTGACCGAGAGGCAGCGGGCTGGATGTCGCCGGTTTGCATCTGTTCCCGCAGTGAACGCTCACCGGGCCCCGCTCACATACGCAGGTCCCCTCCTCGCCTTTCTAGCCCCTCTGCTCTGACCTGCCTTCCAGAGCCCCAGTCCTCACAGTTCCAATGGTGGGTTTGGCAAACAGCCTTTGGGGTTAGAGCTGTGTCTCCCTGGTGCTTCTGCCAGCCAGGAAGGCCACCCTGCGCTGGGGGTGAGCCTGTTTGACCTCTCCCTTGGCCTCTGTGAGCTCTGGGTGATGGGCAGAGCAACCACACTGGCACGAAGAACAGATGGAGGCCCTGGCAACTCTGAGGCCATGTTTCTCACTGTGTACTGGTCTGGCACCTGGCAATTCATTCACATCATTTAAGCCTCAGCACCAGCTTACGAGGTGGCACTGCCATTATACCCACATGACAGAGGAAATTAAGGCAGAGAGGTTAAGTCACTTGTCCAGGTTCACACAGCTCAGAGCACTGTGGATGAGGGGCCTGACTCACCTCTGAGCCCAGATCCCCGGCTCTCACCTCCACTCTGTACTGCCTCCAGCCAGGACAGAACGCCCAAAGGCACTTTCCAAAAGCCCAGACTCCCGCCCCAGGCCTTAGGGAGCCATACTGGCTCTTACCCAAAGATCCATGGGATGCTGAGGTCCCCAAAAACGTGTTCTCTGACTGGCTCAGGTGGCCCTGTGGCTGCTGCAGGAAATGCGAGGATAGGCTGACGGGAGGGGACGGGGACGCGGAGTGGAAGGAAGCAGAGCTGCCCAAGGAGCCGGGGATGTTCACAGGCGCGGAGCTCTGCAGTAGACTGCCGCCTGCAACAGAGGCCAGGAGCGGGGCTGAGTGAGGGCTGGGTGGGCCATGCGGGGCCACGCCGAGCAGTGGACTGCCCGCTGGCCCGCCCCCAGGCCAGGCTGGACCCTCGGAGCCCGCCCCTACCCTTGCCCCCCACCGCCCAGTACCCATGGTGATGCTGCCTGGGTGGGACACCGTGCTGTTGTCGAAGGTCTTCTCTAGGGCAGCCACCCCAAACTCGTTCAGGTCAAGGTCATCCAGCGCGGACTCTGGAGGCAGAGTGAGCGGCGTATGAGCCGGCCGGCCTACTGAGGGGCCACATGGTCCCCAGGTTCCAGCCCCGCCGTCTGGACCCACCTGCCCTTAACTGCCTCTTCTCCTGCCCCTGCCTCATCTCAAGGCTCCATAGTGCATGGGCTGCTCCTCCGCCCAGACCGAGCCCTGGCCAAGTCCAGCTCCAACGGCTCTCTGTTCTGAAGCCGTCTTTGCTGGCCCCAGGGGGGAAACAAGTCCCTGCTGGCAGGCCTCCTCCCGAGCTCCCCGAGGGCGGGCAGGTCTCCGGACCCTTGGTGGCTAGTGCCTAGCAGTTGCCGGGCACCTGTCCACTGGGCTCTGCGGAGCTGGACGGGGAGCGCAGGAAGGGCCTGTCTCATCTGTCACCCCGGTGCCTGTGAGGACCGGGCACCAAGCCTCACCCGCACGTGCCTGCTGAGGAGAGGGCAGGGGCATCTAATGACCAGGCGCTCTGAGGACAGCTGGCAGGCTGTTCCCAAGGACACCTGGTTGGGGCTGACTGATACCCCCAGTGTCTCTGACTGAGACAGCACACCCCCACGGGGAGAGGCCCCTCTTCCAACGTGTACAGAGGAGCACACGGAAGGGCTCACGTGCTCAAAACCCATCTCAGCCCTGCACCACGGATGCACGTTCCATCCAGGTCAAGGACTCGCGGCGCCCACCTTCCGATCTCCCCAGACTGATGTCTCAAGTGACCAGCCTCACTCCAGAGACCCAGTGTCCCTGACTACAGACCTGCTCCTAGACTCGCAACAGAAGTGGCCCAATTACCTATGACCGACTCTACCGTGTCGCTGGTGGGATAGAAGGGCAGAGCATTTGCATTCATGCCAGGGACGCTGCTGGTGCCAGCGGGGCTAGGGGGAGTGGCTGCTAGGCTGGAGGTGATGCTGGAAGAGATGCTTGAGGTGAGGGGGCTGCCCACGGGGAGGATGCCCAGCATGTCCTGCAACGAGAGTGAAGAGAAGATGGAGTTGGACACCCACGGAGGCCGTGGCCAGGAGCTGGCGGCAGGGGCTGGCTGGGCAGATGGGAAGGGTGCGTCCCAGCTCTTGGCTTGTTCCCTCGACACCCTCCTGGGGGGCTGGAGAAGGAGATGTGTGGCCTGAAGATTGTAGGCCCCTTCGCCCCTAAAACCCTGAAGTAGGGAAGGGGGAAGCAAGTTTAGCGCCCAGCTTGTTCAATGAGTTTTTTGACTAATGAGTCCAGGTGGTGAGGGGCTCCAGGGCCTGACCCCCCCTACACCCTCTGGATTTGGGGCCCCACCTTGATCTTGCTCTCAGTCTGTAGAGAAAGTGGTGCCCGGAGCTCCCTGAAGAAGCCTCCTGGCGTTCTGGGCCTGTCGTGTCTGCAGCAGGTGCCAGAAGGGGGAGGCGGGGGCTGAGGGCTCTATACCTGTTTGGGCTGAAGCAGAGGCTGCTCTTGACTCCTGGGCTCTAGTGAGTGGGGTTTTAACTTGGCCTGAGAGAAAAGTCAGGGAGCAGGAGATGAATGTGGTGCTAGGAGACCTCCTGAGCCCGAGTCCTCCCAAGCATCAGCCCGTGGAGGCTGCAGGGACCAGGGGCGAGGAGACACGAGGCGCTGTTGTGTGGCCCCCCTCACTCACACGCGCTCTCCGTCCCTCCCCTGGGGACCGGGGGCGCTGCTCCTCTCCTCCCTGGTGACTCCAATCAGAGAGAAGCCCGGTTCTGGACCCCTCCTGTCCTGCTCCCCAAGGCCCTACTGCTCCATCAAGGCGGCACGAGGCAGAGCAGAGACTGGATGCAGGGTCAGAAGACCGTGGTGGGAACCCCTAGCCCTCAGCTGATGGCTCGGATGCTGGGTGAGGTGCTTGCCTCTAACCTGCCTGTCTTCATCTGTAAGATGGGATGGCCTCACCCACTCTCTCAGTGTTCGAGAGGCTGGGATCAGGGACTTTCTAATTCTGGGTCACGTTCCCCGTAGCTGGGCCAGGACAACCCTCCAGGGCTTCTCCAGCCACAGGCAGAATGTGGCTAACCTCACTGGGCTGCCCCTACATCCCTTACCTGGCATTTCAAATTTTTCAGGTACTCAGCTCCCACCTGGTCTTCCCTCTCGAAGCCAGGAGCCTTCTTATAGCTGCCAGGGGCAAGACCAGACTCTCCAGGGAAGACAATGCCTTCCAGATTGGAGGGCTTCCGGATAGAGCCCGGTGGGGAGCCACAGAGGTTAGATGGGCTGCCAAGGCTGCTGTTTCTACAGAGGAGCTGCAGCGAAGGAAGAGAGTGGGCCGGTAAGCAGGATGCAGGTAGGGGCACGGCCACCCTCCATCCCCTTGTTGGAAGGAGAGTCTCCAGCAAGAAGCTCAGTTCCATTTCCATTTGCCAGGGAGAGCAACCAGCACCCGGGAACTCAGAACCTCAGGAGGCTCTCTGTCCCTTCTACAGCTCTACCCAGGCTGATCATAGGCCCTGGGGACACCACCCTAGCCACGATCAGCTTGTGACAGAAGCTGGAGCAGAAAGGGCAGAACCCCCTGGGCAGAGGCCATCTCCCCAAGCACAGGGCAAGAGAGGCAGATACTGGCTCTGGGCAGGAATGGTGCCCCCACCCTCACCCCCAGACAGGCACGTACAGCGCTGAGGTCAGGGGCGTGCGGGCTGGAGGGGCTCACGGGCACCGAGTCTCCTGCAGCAGACGGCATGTACAAGACGGGGCCTGGCTGGGTGGGGCTGGACACAGCTGAGGAAGGCTGCAGGTCGTCACTGAGGGGGGGCTCTGCAAGAGACGGGGCAGGGTGTCAGCAGGCCCCTGAGCCAGCTCCGGCCCTCCAGAACCGCATCCGGATCCCTTTCAAGGAGACCACATAGCCTGTGTGTGTGAACCAGATCCGGCCCTCCAAAACCGCATCTGGGTCCCTTTAAAGGAGACCACACAGCCCTGTGTGTGAAGGGAAGGCGCCTCCTTGTTTCTCTCGTCACACACCGCACTGTGCATTTACTATGCACCAGGCAGTTCGCATGAATCGTGAATCTTCATAATGACTAGAAGATAGGAGTAATATCCTGGTCTCTATTTTACAGATAAGGAAACAGGCTCAGAGTGGTTAGGTAAATCTCTCAAGGTGGCTGAGCTGGGAAACAGAAGAACTGGGATTTGAACCCCAATCCGCACGACTCCAAAGCTTGGGCCATTCATCAGTTCTCCGTGCTGCCTTAGCCAGGCCCACCTCTGAGCCAAGTGTACGCTTCCCCCTCGCTTGGCCTGCAATTTCTTCTTCACTCTAATCCCTGAGACAAGGCCTAAGGCTAGGGAGGGCTTAAGAACAAACAGCAGTGGTCTGGGGTAGACAGGGGCAGCAACTCAAGCCTGTCTGAGACAAGCAGGGCGGTGTGGAGCTGCACTGAGCAGTACGGCAGGCCAGAACCACAGGCTGCAGCTGAGACCAGAACGTGGCTGGTCTGGACTGGACTGTGCTGCAGCTATTCAAGTACACACCGGCTTTCAAAGACTTGTTTTGGGAAAAAAACATCTTGATTTTATATTGATTATATTTTAAGTTATTTTATGTTGGGTTAAATAAAAGTATACTAAAAACTAATTTAACGCTGTTTCTTTTTTTTAGGTGAGGTTACTTGAAAGCCTGCGATGACTCAGGGGGGCTGCACTAGGTTACGCTTGGACAGCTCTGCTCTCAGCAGGGCAGAGCGTCGTGTACCACCAGTGGTGTCCGCCACGGGAGAGGCACAGTGGCCGGGGCTCTGCCTGGGACTGAGCGCGCCACCAGGGGCACAGTCCCTGCTGTCTCACCACCCTGGAAGCTCTGGGTTTCGAGCCAGCTCCAGAGAGGTGGGGTGGGGCGGCGGGGGAATGGAACTCCCAGTGTGGGCAGGGCCCAGTGCTGGCTGACAGACTGAGCTTCGGAGAAGGGGAGTGGGGCGGGGGGAGTGGGCCCTGCCCCAGGGCAGCGGGAAGAGCGTACGTTCTACGTGGGCGAAGGCGCAGAAGGGTCCTCGAGGACAGCTGCCCGACTGCTGCATGTCGTTGCACTTGGTGGATTTATAGATCTGGAGGGCAAAGCAGAAGAGAGGCAGGTCAGGCCTGGGCAGAGAGGGATGGCAGCTGGGGTGCCTTCAGCAGGGCTGGGTTAGCTCTTTCTCGTCCCTACTCGAGGCCACTTCCCTAAGTCTCTCCCTACCAATTCCTTGCTCAAGACAGTAAGCAGACACGGCCACCCCCACGCCGGGGACCACCTTCTTTCCTGGGTCACACGCCCCACCAGCCCTGACCCAGCTCTCACAGAGGGATCTTCCCCACTCATGATCTTGGTCAGGGCTATGACTTCCCAGCGTGCCTCTGGGCGTTAAGGGAGCCACGTTCACAGGACACCCGCCCCTCAAAGGATCCCAGCTCCAAGGCCCACCTCGGGGTGGAACTGCTGCTCCGTGCGCGTGTGGCAGTACTGGCAAGAATCTCCGTTCTCACACTTGCCAGGGTCTCCCCACTCGTCCCCATGCTTTACGTTTGGACATGGAGACGACCTGGTTCAATAACAGGGTGGGTCAGAAGGATGCAGACTGGACCTGGGGGATGCTAACAAGATCGCAGCTCAGGGCCCCTCTCAGGTCTCCCAGCTTTGCAAAGCCAGGCTCAGAAACAGGAAAGATCACTGTAGAGTGAACGCCTTACTCGGGCCAGAAGCCAGGCTTTGCTTCGCTGCCCAGCCTGGCTACATCACCAGAAGGACACTGTTTTCTTCCCTTCAGCCAAGTCCTCCCCTCCCCACAGCACTGTGCCGCAAAAGGAGAGCCAGGCTACAGCCACATCCTGGCTTCTCCCTAAAAACACCCTTCTGGGTCAGAACTAGAGGGGTTCCTAGTGAAAAGATCCTCATTTCACGGCAAAGGATCGTTCAGCTCTCCTAAACATTCCCCTCCCCTGTAGTGGGGTCCTGCGACCCCCGGGGCTGGCCTCCCTGCCCCCACCCTGGGAGCACAGTGGAAGCAGCCTCGGCCCTGATCTGTCGCCTGCCACCCTCCTCCCACGGCTGGCCTGCTGGGGCCAAAGCACCTGTATTTGTGTTTCCGGGGGCTCCGCCGCCGGTCCTTGCTGTTGTGGTAGTAGGGGCAGGCGTAACCCTGACGGCACAGCCGCGGGGGCTTCTTACACGGCTCCGTCTTATAGTTCCCCAGCACGTAAGCGGTCTCTGCATGGGGGCCAGACGCAGGGATCAGGTGGGCAGGGAAAGGAGAAGCTACTGGGAAGGGTCCAGGAGCCAAGATTTTGGCGACAGGAATGAGCAAGGCCCCCTCCTTGTGAGCCAACACCAAGTGTGCGACCCAGGAGAGAGGTAAAGAGGGCACCACCATCCCTCACTAAAGATGCTCACAGGTCAGAGAGTAAACAGGAAGTCCTCAGGAGGGCTGAGAATACACCAACTCGTGTACTTGCTCAGCCAACGTATGTGTGAAAGCCCCTGAAGGTAGTTAGGGAGCGCCAGGCTCCTCTGTCCATGGAATTCTCCAGGCAACAATACTGGGGTGGGTTGCCATTCCCTTCTCCAGGGGATCTCCCTGATCCAGGATCTCCCTGAGCCGGGTCTCCTGCATTGTAGGCAGATTCTTTACCGTCTGAACCACCAAGGAAACCCCTAACACTTTGGGATGACAGGACCAGGGTCAGGGGTGTCCCTGCAGGACTGGGCTGTAGGTGGTTGGTGTGAGGTGGGGTGAGGGGGCACAGGCCTCCCAGGAGAGGTGGTGGTTTGGGGTGGAGAAGGCCATGGTGGGTGCTCAGGGAGGCTATGGGGAAGACAGGGGAGAGGACAGGCAGCTGGTGGCAGGGGCACGGCCACCCGTGTGGCCACCCTTACCTTGCCACCGCGGCTCCTCACTGAGGATTTTTTCTATCATGGCGTGGCTCGCGGCCCCAGCCGACTGGCCTTCCATGCTGCCCTCTACTGTGGTCTGGCCATTCTGCAAGGCCTCCATCGCCTGGAGCTCCCTGCAGGGACAGTAGTGGAGGAGAGACAGAGCAGGGAGGGAGCATGAGGAGGAAAGCAGCAGAGTGCCAGCCCTGCACTCCAGCTGCGGTCCTGCCTAGGGCCCTCAGCCCGGCATGGCCTTCAGCCCACCTGATGTCATAGACAGGGGAGCGGAGGTCATGGGGCCCGTGAGCAAAAGCACAGTGCAGGCCGTTTTTCGTGCAGTTGCCCTTGGCGTCGGTCTCATGGATGCAGATCCCGGTCTTGTAGTAGCGGAGGTGGTAGCGGCGCTCCGTGTCCCCCGTGGTCCTGTGCAGGAACGGGCACCTGCAACGCAGTGGGGCTGCGTGTCACTCTGCCTCCCCCGCTGCAGCGGGCTCCCAGCCCTGCCCTTTCCTTGCCCGTGGAAGGCTTGTCATGACCCGGAGGAGGCGCTGATGTGGATCGAGCAGGCAAGCAAGCGACAAGTCCTGCTGTGGAACAGAGCCACCCTCCCACTGCTAGTGGGGCTGCAGCCCCAAGTGGCTCCTGATAAAGCCTGGCGTTCCACGTAAACTTCTCAAAGGCTACTCAGTCGGGGCCCTAGGCCGTCCTGAAAAGAAGCTTCCCAGAGGGAATTCTTGGGAGAACACATGCTGCCCAGGTCAGGGGTCTTCAGAGAAGCAAACCGCCTTGAGCTCTGGGTGCTGCATTAGGCTGGGGGTGGGATAAGCAAGCCTCTGACCCCTGAGAGAATGCGGAGGGCTGGTGCGAGACGGCCAGTGAGGCGCACCCACAAACCCCCAGGATGGTCCCCTCGCCACCTCTGCACGGGGGGAGCACACATCAGGCAGGGTCGCAACACGCGCCCTGAGACCTTCCCAGGTTTGCCCCTCCTTATGCTTGTCGTTTGTCATGCTGTCTCTTCACAGAGCTCTGTGGCAAAATATTTTGCTGTTCTTTTAGTTGCTCAATCATGTCTGACTCTTTGCAACCCCATGGACTGCAGCCAGGCTCCTCTGTCCATGGGATTTCCCAGGCAGGAATACTGGAGTGGGTAGCCACTTCCTTCTCCAGCGGATCTTCCTGACCCAGGGATTGAACCTGCATCTCCTGGATTGCAGGCAGATTCTTTACCACTGAGCCACTGGAGGAAGCCCTGGCAAAATATTCAGTCAGCAAAAAGGGGAACTGGAGAGGGTCTGTGTAAACGGGCTGTGGTGGGAACTGCGCAGGCTGAGGATAGGGTCCTGTGAGCTGCAGGGGACCAGGACAGGAGGCCCAGGAAGCCACCTTGGCTTAGGCGTGGCCTTCAGGCTTAGGAGAAGAAAGGCCTGCACAGGGCCTCCCAAAAGTGGGGAAAGGAAAAGGGGCTTCCCCTGGGGGACGGCAGGCTCCGAGCCCAGGTCCAGGTCACAGGAAGGTGGGCCAGGCTGCAGCAGTCCCCCGAAAGCAGCCTCTGGCCCAGGAGACGGGCTCCTCGGAGGGTGGGTGGCCGGCACTCACTCGTCGCCCTCCGGGCAGAGGCCTGTGGCCTCATCGTACTTGGTGCAGTAGACGTCAGGGCTGTAGTTGAAGGTGCCGTCCCGACGGCGGATGGACCGGCGGCGACGCTGGTTCACAAAATGCCAGTGGAAGCAGGTGTAGGGCCGGTGCTGAGTGCATTTGTGCTGCACAAAGAGCGGGCACTGCTCAGTGCGGAACTCCTTCAGGTACCTGCAGAGGGAGCCCTCGGTGAGCAGGCCAGGAGCGCAGTCATGGCCCTTGCTTCCCAGCAACACATGGGCCACCCAGTCCCCCAAGGGCCCTACTCTGCAGGGCCAGTTCCACTGAGACACCAGAGAAGACCAGGCTGAAGGCAGGACCTTAGCGTGAGGATCCTTCCTGACACGCAGGTCCCTTGCCAGCCTGCAAGGCAGAACCACAGATGCCCTCCCCGGTCAGCTGCCTCCCATGGTGACCAGGGGAGGGCTTCCTCAGTGGCCGAGTACATCCGAGGTTTCCTAGGCCAAACCACTGATCGCAGGGGAAAGGCTGCAAACAGGAGCTTAGGGCCCTCTCTGCAGTGTCCTGCGGGGTCTCTGCTGCCTAGATCTGCCTGCCAGGCCAGGAGGCCTCGCTCATTCCAGGAGCAGGGATGGGCGCCAGGCTGAGCGCCATGAAGGCTGCTGCTTTGGGGCTGAAAACCCAGGTCACCAGGTGTCCCTCCAGACCCCTGTCCCAGGTAGCCACTGTCCTCTCTGCCAAGCTCTTCCCAGAGATGTTTCCTAAAGCATCACCCAAACGTCTGTGAGGCTCATGTTAGAAGCATCTGAAGCCACTCCCTCTTGGCCACGCCTCAGGAATGACCACCTGCAAGACTAAGGTATTTTATTTCCATCCTGACTCACCCCGGCTTGGGGGCTGTCCTTCTGGCTTCGTCCCAACCTGCGTCTCTCTCCTTTACTCTGCATCTAATGACCAAGACAACTCCAAGCCCCACCCGCCATCACCACCAGCGGAGGCCTGAACCCCTTACAGAACCACACTGTCTGTCTGTGTTTTGTTCACTTTGTGTCCTGGTGAAGTGTTTCTTCGATTCATCCCCGCCCCCCACCCCACACACACACTGGGGGACAGGCAGGCAGACCAGTTCTTATTCAAGTCCTAACAACGCAGGCGACAAATGCCTTGATAGAGAGCGTTTGATGCCAGTGAGGATGGTTCTAGAAGGTACAAAAGGTTGTGGGCAGAAGGGAGCAGGGGGGCCAACTGACCTGGAGCCTCTGTCCAGACTACAAGCTCCACCTGGAACTGGGAGGCCTGGGACACAGAGAAGCAGGCCCAGCCCTTGTCTGGCTCATACCAGGGTGTTCAGGGCCCTGCCAGCCTGGGCACGTTGAAGGTGTGCGGGCATGGCCGAGACCTTCCAGACAGGTTTTCTTTGATGCTTATTAAAGTGCTGAAAAATCCCCCCAGACAAGGGGAATTGCCTGGTGGTCCAGTGGTTGGAACTCCACACTTTCGGTGCCGAGGGCCTGGGTTCAATGCCTGGTTGGAGAACTGAGATCCTGCAAGCCATGTAACGTGGCCAAAAAAAAAAGTCCTCCCAGCCCTGAAGTGTGGAGAAGTGTCCAGGCTTCCGCACTGGGCAGGGGGAAAGCCGGAAGTGGGTGCTCCCTAAAGATCACAGAGAGGTGTTTAAGGGGCAGTAAAGCTTTCAAATAGTGTTCTATTCATCCCACATGTGTTTGCTGAGCACCTACTAGGTACAGGTGCAGCAGTGAGCACTGAGGAACTGAGGCAGCAGGTCCTTACCCCCAGGAAGCCTGCATCACCACAGGAGACACACCAGTGATAGGTGCAATCAGTCAACTGTAGAAAAGGCTATAAGGATGGCTTGCTGTGGGTTCCTCGGGAACCCAGAAGGATCCTTGACCCAGGCTGGTACAGAGAAATGGGAAAGGGAAGCAGAGGTACTTGCGGGTGAAGAATGTAAGAAGGGTGTTTTAGGCAAAGGAAACAGTATCAGCTTAGAGACAGCTGTTGTTCAATTGCTCGGTCATGTCCGACTCTTTGTGACCCCGTGACTGCAGCATGCCCGGCTTCCCTGTCCTTCACTACCTCCCAGAGTTTGCTCAAACTCATGTCCCTTGATTCAGTGATGCCATCCAACCATCTCATCCTGTCGTCCCCTTCTCCTCCTGCCCTCAATCTTTCCCAACATCAGGGTCTTTTCTAATGAGTTGGCTCTTCGCATCAGATGGCTAAAGTATTGGAGATTCAGCGTTAGCATCAATCCTTGCAGTGAACATTCAGGGTTCATTTCCTTTAGCACTGACTGGTTTGATCTCCTTGCAGTCCAAGGGACTCTCAAGAGTCCTCTTCAGCACCACAGTTCAAAAGCATCAGTTCTTCGGCACTCAGCCTTCTTAGAAACAGTATGTGGAGGTGAAGAGCTCCAAGTGCCTTTGTGGAATGGAGTAGGGTAGAACTCGAAAAGGGAAGTGATGAGGAGGTGAGGTGTGAGAGGGGCCAATCTTAGGGACAGCGTCTCCAGGCTGCAGGTATACTCTGAGACACCGGGGAAGCCTGCAAGGCTCCCTAGGACCCCTCTCACCCTCTTTGGTACTGGAACTCAAGGTGTTTCTCCCCGTCTGATTGTAGACAGAACTCTGCCCTGCGTGCTGCACACAGGGACCAAACCCTGGCACTGAGCTGGGACACTAAGCCCTCAAACGGCTGGACTGACCTCTCCCGGGCAGCACATACTCTACCTGACTCCCGGCCCACAGAAGACTCATTCGGGAGGTAACAGGCAGGGAATGGGGGTGGAGGAAACTGAAACCAGGGCCAGAGAAGAGTGAGAAGTAGTCAGGATTGGCAGATTAACTACAGAACATCCAGTTACACTGGAATTTGATAAATTAAATACTTCATAGGACATGCTTGTACTAAAAAAAAATTTTCCATCATTTGAAATTTCAATCTATCAGGCATCCTGTATTTTTCTTTGCTAAATGTAGCGACCCTAAGAGTGGCACCTATCTGCTTAGTATCAGTGCCTCAGTAGAAACCCAAGGAGGCTGTCCAGAGAACTGCCTTTTTGGAGAAAGAGGTCCTGGCAAGCCTGCTTCCGTGGGGCAGCACGTCTGCAGTGCTGCGTGCAGATGCTGGGGTTCCAAAGGGCTCCAGCTGGCAGGGATGCCCCGGAGAACAGACGTGGAGGCAGCAGATTACCTCATCTGATGCTTCTTCATCGGCATCACCACTGCCGTGGGGCAGACACTTGAGACCTTTTAATAGAAGGGCCCCTTGCATCTGGCCTCCCATGTCCAGTGGATGCTGCACTGCACCCATCATTCCTCCCAGAGTCCAAGTGGAATTCTTACTTTCTTAAAAGCCTTTAGCTTCCACCAGTAGCCACTGATAAAGACCAACTATTTGGCCTGGCATTTCAAGCCCTACACATCTGGGCCAGTGTACTTTTCCAGCTTCATTTATCTTGATTCCACCAACTCTGGAGTCCTTGGTGTCTTGCAAAGAGATCTTTAACTTCCCTGCCTTTGCACCTATCCCCTCCCTCACCTGGAAAAATCTTTTAAGGCTGAATTCAAAGGTAATGAACCTTCTGATGCCATCACCTCCATGAAGTTTTCCTTCACCTCTACCTACCCTCCCCTTCCTGCCCTTGTCCCCAATTAAGTTATCATCCCTAAGTTTTTATGGCACTTTCTCTAGACATTTCTTATAGCCCTTATCCTGCATTGCATATTAATAATGTGTACATTTTCCTCTGTTACTAGATTATAAAGTCCTTGATAGCCAGCATGTAAGAATCCACTACAGTAACAAAGTTTGTTGAATGAATATAACAAGAAATAAAAAGTTGCACAAGGGGCAAAGTCGACAAAGCAATACCAAGAGTTTTATGATGCCTCCAGCAGGCAGACATTGAGAGCTAGAAGCCGAAACTATTTATCTCCCTGTGAAAAGGATCACAGTGCAGGAAATTTGTAACTCAGGGGATAGGGCAGACTGTCCTGCATAAAAGCCTCTTGTGAGAGAAGGGGCCAAATGACCAAACCCAGGCAGGCAGAGTACCCGCTCTCAATCCACAGTAATTAATGAGAAAAATTTCTAAGTTTTTGCTAACAGAACCGCACCACCCACCACCTGGGAACCAAACTGTTTAGTGAGAACTTCCCAGCTCCCCTCCAACCTTGTGCTAACTGGCAATGCAGTGCCCAGACAGCAAAGAGAAACCCACTCAGAAGTCACTCTTTCATGGATTGAAATGAAACAAATTTTCAGAAGAAATGCACAATTTTCTCCTTTAAGCTCCAACCCATCTTTCTATTTTATAAAGGTTTCTCTTCAATTCAAGCAGCTCTCAGGAAAACCAAGTGGTCCTGGAATCCTCCCTTAGGAGAGAAGACTCACCAGCCACCCTGGCCCCACTCCAAGATCTGAGGGATGCACAGGGCCACAGAGCTCAATTCTTCCCACACCACCTCCTGGGAGCACCCCACTCAAGGATAAACGTCCATGAACACAGACTAGCTGCAAACTGCAAGGCCTCGGTGACCCACTGTGGCCAGGATGAGTTGAGAAACCACCAAGGAAAAAGAAAAAAAGAAACCACCCAGGCCCTGAGTAAATAAGAGCTGATGGAGACAGCCACACCTTCGCCCAGCAGAAGCATCAAGGAAGGTTAGAGGGACACCACAGCCGGTCAGCGGCTCACCTTAACTGAGGAGCAGTGCCTGCATGCCTGTCCCACCGGGGGCTGACTTTCAATCAAAGCCATCGCTCATTCCTTTTTAGGATATCATATTAGTTATCCTCTAAATGGTTTACTTATAAAAGTAAAAGATCATTGTGAAAGTAACATGTCCACTTATAAATTTTAAATGCAGAAAAGGGCAAAATTATCCTAAGTTCCACCACAAATACTGCTAGACTTCTGGTAAATCTTCTCCCAGTATTTTTACACAAATATAATCATAGGTATCAAGTTACTAAATTGCTTTATAAAACTAATACTTTTCCCTAAAAACTTTAAAAATCAAATACATGCAAATATCTTTTTAAAAAAATCAAATAATACTTTTAATATTTACTGGATTATTTTTATTTTCCAAAGTTCTAAAAAAAATGACAAAAATCTGCCTACTTGATATCTAAATTCACTCACTTGGCCCAATAACCCAACAGTGATAACAGGTAAGGGATTAACAATAAATTCAGTAAATTACATCACTCTTAAGTAGGTGTGAAAAGAAGTGCTAACTGCTACCAGCTCAATTTCCAGCTAAACTTTTTCTTAGTTTATTATTTTTGGTCACACAGTGCAGCTTGCGGGATCTCAGCTCCAAGGACCAGGGATGAAACCCGCACCCTCGGCAGTGCTTTAAAGAAGAGTCCTACTGCCAGGGAATTCCAACTAAATCCTATTCCAAGCTGTCTCATTTAATAGCTTTATCCATTTAGGTTTTTTACTCTTCTGGGGAGGAGTGTGAGGAGAATCTGGATAAACAGAAAAATACTAGAGATGACTGTTAGAAAAACTGTGTAAATTTGGAGGCAACAGGCGAGCAGCAGCTGGTGTCTCGATCCGTATCTAGCTCCCCACTGCTCCAAGAAGAGCGTTTGGCATGGCCTCACTCTGCCACCCCTGCAGCCAGGGACCCACTCCCCCCACCAGCAGGCTGACTTCCACAGCAGGGTCAGCAAACTTTTCTGCCAAGGACCATACAGTAAGTAGTTTAGACTTTGAGGGCTAAGAGCCCAAACTGAGGATACTATGTAGGTACTTACATAACAAGAGAAAAAACAAATTTCCACAAATTTTTATTGTTGGAAGATAAATAACTGGCCACAATTTTTGGTAATACAGGTCTACTAATAAGAACGGGCTTGGGGGGCAAGTATAACATTTGCAAAGTTGGGGGTCCCCTGCATCAAAACTTGGTTACAAATGTTCATCTGTTAATACTGACTCTGTAACAGGATTTGACCGATTTCACTTTTGGAAATGTCTGTTCACATAGATAGGTCCTGCCAAATGCGGTTATCATTCTACAAGCATGACTTTAACTGAGCATATATTAGTTTTGGAAGACATTTATAGAATTGTATTAGTGCCCTGATACTTTTCTCTTAATCACTTTCATCTGAAGGTTTGGTATAAACTTCTTATTTGCAAATATTTTGAAATATGGAAATTTCCTTTGTATTCCTATCGAGATGCAAAGTCACTTTTCAAACAGTAATTTGTGTTCAGCAATTATATCCATGGTAAATCTGTGTAGGAATAGAGGTCTCACCTTTAACTTTTAGCAGCAGAGAAAGTGTATAAGGCATCTTGACTTATGATTCAAATATTAGTTGTCAAAATGACTTTAATGCAATGTAAAGTTTGCATATAAGTGATGTTTTTCCTTGTAATTTTAGAATGAATTAAGAAAAATCAAGTCTGCAGCAAAAGCTAATTTCCAAAGCCATTCAGCGTTCAGGAATAGTGGCTGAAAATGGTTGTTCTTTCAGAAAAATTTCAATCTCGGCCCTCAATTCAAAAAACAACAAGAGAATTTCACCTACTAAGCTATCAAATGGTGGTGCAGTAGGGCATGTCAGAATACTCAGCTTTTATTTCTGATAAAAATTCATGGAACTGAGGATGGTTAAATCCCACAAGAGGGAGTGAAATTCATCACTGATCCTAGCATTGCAATCGCTCATGACAGATTACATCATTTTCTACTCTGCACATATTCCTACCATCATGTGTTGTGACAGATATTAACTGATTATACTTCATGTTGTACTGAATTAGTATTTTCTTGTCTTTTTTGAAAATATTCTCAGCTGCAGCTGTTTTAAGTAGACTATTCAAAGAGGCTACTTCTTTAGTCACTTCACACATGGCATTGACTCCATGAATAAAACAACTAAACAGCTTCTGTTGACTCATCAAGAGCCAAGAAAAACTACACAAAATCATCTGCCTTGTTTTTAATTGACTATTGATGTTGCTCCCATTGACCTCAGCATTTTGAGAAATTGTTCTTGCTGAATGGCTAACACTCTTTTAAACAAATGCTCTGGACATATTTCTTCAGTTCCTGCATCAAATGCAATTTAATTAATTCAATATCAGTATGGCTTCCCTTGCCTGGTTAACAAATGAGGCCTCATTTTCCGTCGTAGCCTCATTTTCATTTTTGTGAAGAAATACCGCTGTAACAAAATAGTCTCTTTAAAAATTTAATTTTTCTGACAGTTGCCTTCCTGTGAGTTGGGAATATTGTGACAACTGTGTAGTCTGGTAGTGCTGATGGACTCCTTGAGCACAGCTTTTTAATTACAGATAGCTCGGCCAACTAATTCAGGGACAAGAAAATCCACTCCACTGTGCCCTAAAAACACGGTATTTCAACTCCATTTTCCCCCTCCTCTCGTTCTGACATGATAGTCAGGCACTGGTGATGAAGAATAAAACAAAACACTGTGGCGCTAGAAACACTGTCGAGTTGTAACCACGTCACCGTGATTTCTGGTGCACGGCGCAGCAATTCAGAGCCGTTTGCACCACATGTGTGAATGCAGAGCAACTGCCTGGTCTCCATCAAAACTACTGAACTCTGTGGTTAAACTGCAAACGTGGCCATAGACGATATGTAAGCCAATGAGTGCGTGTCCCAATAAAGCTTTATTTACGGATGCTGAAAATTAAATTTCATGTAATTTTCATGTGTCACAAGATATTATTCTTTTTCGACCACTAAAAATGTAAAACCTGCTCTCGGCTCACCTGCCGCACACCAGCAGGCAGCTGGGTGGGTCTGGCCCAGAGCCGCAGGTCGCCGCCCGCGGTCGAGGGGTGGGTGCTCCGCAGCACACCGCAGCCCCGCCTCACGGTTCCTCTCCATGCTTTTGGCTGTGCTGCTCCTGCCTCCAGATCCCCTCTGCGCTGTGCCTCGCTCTGCAGGGAAGTTTCCTGCCCTGCCCAGGGGTGTTAATGGCCTCCTCCTCTGTGCTTCCACCACACTGTTTGAACCCGGCTGGTATGGCCCCACCATAGAGCATTTCAACTGCTCTGTACACAGCCACATTTGCTCATCTTTGTACCCTTGCACAAAGCCAGCTTGCAGCAGGTGTTCAAGACACGTTTGTCCAAGAAAAAGCAAAAACATTAAAGCATCCCAAATGGTATAAGCCTGGTCCACAGAAGCTGTGCACTAACCTAGCGAAACACTGAGAGGCAACTTAGATGTTTCTCCTGGTGATTAAGAAACCAGTAACTTCTCTAGCTACCTTCCCCACAGTGTCTGCACGGCCATGCTTCTCACATTCAACGCTAAATTTAAGATCTTCAGCCTTACAAGCAGACTAGAAAAGCAACCAGTGGGATGGCCTGCTCTGTAGTTGTTGCTGGGAATGTGCAAAGATAAACAGAGATACGTTAAGTGAAAGAAAAAAATACATAAATATAACCAGACAACTAGCTAAACTATATACAGAAAGAAAAACTGGAAAAGAAAAATACATCCAGTATTAATAGTTGATTTTAGTGGTTATCATGACTTTTCTTTACCGTAACTTGATGTTTAAGATAAAGAACTCGTTAGGAAAGAAGTCTACAATTTTACTGACAACTTGACAGGGAATCCTATCTGATCCAAAATTAAATAAAAGATATATGTTGCTAAGAAGTCAGAAGAGTTAAGTTAAAAGTCAACTGTGGTGCTCGCTTCGGCAGCACATATACTAAAATTGGAACGATACAGAGAAGATTAGCATGGCCCCTGAAAAAAAAAAAAAAAAGTCAACTGTGGTAAACTTTTTTGTAAAATGAATGACTCCTAAAACGTCATCCTGCTTCTGATACGTATCTTAGTGGATTCACATGTAGGACAGTCAGATCTGAACAAAAAGGCACACGGGCAAGACAATGATGGCCTCTGGAGAAGCAACAGAAGAGATGGTGCGGCAACACTAGGTGGGCTCAGGACTCCCAACGTGCTCAGTGAACCGCAATCTATGAGCCCAACAAAAAGGAGACAACAGACTGAGCCAACAGAAGCAGCCCACCCTGGACGCCTCACAGCCTGGAGGTCTCGGGCCCTGCTCCTGGGAGCACGGCTGTTCTCCTAGCCAGTCAGTGGTCACTGCTCCTAAGCCTCCCAAAGGGGGCCACAGAGATCTGGCAACATGACAGATGTACCCATGTCCCTAATAAGTCACCACTGTTCATCTTTATTACAGCTAGTCTTATAAAATCTGACTTTTGTCTGTTTCAGGCAATATACAAGCTTTATCATGGAAAAAGAAATCTTAAAATCCAACAAACAAATCTGTTCTTAAAAATTCCCTGTTGAGACCTAGTCATAACATGACAGGATTCCGAAACTAGCAAAAGGAAAAACAAACAAGCCCCCTCCTCACCAACCCCGGCAAAAACTCATTATTGTAGTGTTCAAAGGTTCAAATGACACTTATCTACTAATATAATCTACTGTTTTCCATATTCATATTAACCTTACTACTTTTTTTTTCTCTCATATATAATTCCTATAAAGAAATTTGGTTACAGAAGTCATACTTCATGGTTTACCAAAGATTCTTCCTTTTTAAGTTTGAGAATAAAATCCTTAATTTCAAGAATATTATAACAGCAGATAAGCAGTACATTAAGAATCCTAAATTATTTATCTGTGTGTGTGTAAGTATTTCTTACAATTTGCGAATAAATCTTCCCTCATTTTTGAAAAACGTTAGGTAAACTATTAGCAGTTCTAGATTCAACGTTTATAAAGATCTACAAACACATTCTGTTTCACACCCAACATAATCCAGAAACCATACAACAGTATAACAATGACCACACCAGTAGGATTTGCCACCCCCTCCCACTCCAGTGTTCTTGCCTGGAGAATCCCAGGGACAGGGGAGCCTGGTGGGCTGCCGTCTCTGGGGTCGCACAGAGTCGGACACGACTGAAGTGACTTAGCAGCAGCAGCACGAAAAAAAAGGTTTAAAAAAAACTGCACCAGGGACTTCCCTTGTGGTCCAGGGGTTAAGCATCTACCTCCCAAAGCAGGGGACACAGGTTTGATCCTGGTGAGGAAACTAAGATTCCACGTGCCAACGGGACAACTTAGCCTACATGCCACAACTAGTGAGCCAGCGGGCCACATGAAGACCCAGAGCAGCCAAAATTAAAAAAAATAAATAAGAGCTAAAATTCGTAACTGGTAAATATTTGGATAAAACGCTGATAAATTCTGGTAAAGTGCTATCTTCTGATGTGATCCTGGTGTAGAACATTCTTTCTGACAGAAAAAGCAAGTTCAAAGAGTATTTTTCAGGCAAACAAAATAAGCATCTAGTGAATTTCTGTGTATGTCTAAATCTTTAAGACAGGCTTCGATTCTATAACTAGGTTTTAGCCAAACACTTTAGGGCCAGTAGCAACCTCAGAGATATAGTGAAACTATCCTAACAGAGATACATACACAGAGACCCACGGTACAACAGGCATTTTAGCAAGCAAGAATTTAAGGTGGGGAGTCACGCATTGCCAATGAATTCAGCCCATTCTTCACTGGGAAAGAGCTGACACCTGTGAACTGTCCCAGCCCCAAGAATGAACACGAACCATGAACAGTACCAGATGGTGTACCTGGTTCCCTCTTTCTAGGATCTTGCAACGGGTAAAACTGAAGCAAGTTCATGTAATCAGTGGCTCATATCATTGATTCTGGAGAATATGTGAGGACTGTTGAATACTCTGGTTTATTCTTCTCTAAATTAGATAACACCTTGTTTTGATTCAAAGTCTTCTTGTGTACGACTGGCCTGAAGAGCTTCCAATTTGATGAGCTAATTTAGTACAAAGTCTGAACTGATGTGTTATTTTGAACACTGTTTTCTGTACAACAAAGTCTGTATCCCTCAAAGAGTAGATCTGTTTAGAACAAATTCATCATGTAAGATATAACCAGGCTGATGAAGGCTGTAAGAACTGTGACTGAAGTAAAATTCCAATGGATACAGGAGAGAGGAGTATGCTCTGAAGACAACACAGGCTCAAGCTGTTGAAGGAGACAGCAATGCTACTGAAAGCAGTAACCTGGGCATTGTTCAGATACTGAGTAAGAACAGTACTTTCATCGTGCTAAATGCCAGGCGTGGTTTTCAGCACTTTATATACATTAACTCACGGAATCCTCACAACAAGCCCTTGGCACAGGTACTACCAGTATCGTCAGGAGACTGACGCACTAGGGAAGTCACTTGCCCAGGCTCCCACAGCTGTAAGCGGCAGAGTGGCCTTGCAACTCAAGGCAGGCTGGTCCTGGTGTCCTACTCTTCAACACCACGTGGATGTTAACTGTGCTTTTCTTCACTGAGCTACAGGAAAAACAGCAGCAGCAAATAAGTATAAGCAACTCTCTAGAAGCTGCTGAAAATACGTCAGGGAGTTTTTGACAGGCCATAATCACAATACCATAAAACAAAAACAGAAACGTTAGCTTCAGCATACCCTACCGGGTATATAATATCCATCTTGTGTATTCATTATAAAACACTTAGTTCAATAGTAAAAATCTGTTTGATTTGGTTTTAACTAAGAAAACACAAGTGTACGCTTCTAATTTATGTGGGGTTTTTGTTGTTCTGTTTGTTGGCTGCACCATGCGGCTCATGGAATCTTAGTTCCCCAACCAGGGACGGAACCCACACCCGCTTCGTTAGAAACATGGAGTCTTAATCACTGGACCACCAGAGGAGTCTAATTTAGGTTATGTTTGACTTAACACAAATCCTGAACTACCAGATGCTTGGCACTTCTTAGCAGTAAAAGTAAAATAAAAAGAATAATGCTCTTACCAAAATGAATACAAGCTTAAGATATAAAAACCACTGCTTAAAAACTTGCAAGTCATAACACACCACACCAAAGTTTTATCACCCTCTTCCTTCCTAAAGCATTAACTATCTCTCTTCAATGGCAGTAGTTTTGTGAATAGACCAAAATATCACAGGAAGGTGGGAACACCCATCGGCTTCTCACAAGAAGTCATTCTGTTAGGACTCATGGTGGCCATAAGATGTTTCAAATACTAATGGGAAACAAACTTATGAAGTCAACTTATGAACACAAAAAGCAAACTGTGATATAAAGAATAAGGAAAGGGAGGGAATATTTTAGTAAGTTCAGATATGACATGATAATACTATCACAGGCTTAATATCTTTGTTTTCTAAATAAACTGAGCCACCAACAGGAAAAAGGTCACCTCACAGAAAACGCTATGAGATTTTTAAGTCGCTAGACTCCTTTCCATCTTCTCTTCCTCATCAGCTCTTGAAACTGCTGTCAAATTCTACACACTGGCAAAGAAAAAAAGGGGTGAAAGTTGAGGGATTTTATAAAGAAATTAAAAGTTAATTGTGATTATTTGAATTAAAAGTATTATAGCCATTGATATCATTTTAAATGCCTGAAACACACGGCCTGTCCTTACAGAAATGCCCATGTGATCATTAAAACAATTATCACAACACCTGATGAACAGAATCAGTTCATTTTAGCAGAACAGCAACCTCTTCTACCTCCCACCCACCCCACTAAATAAACACAATTCATTTTACGAAGCTATTGGGAAAAGTGTGCTTGTTCTATATAATGGTTATCAATTCAGAGACAATTTAAAGTACAACTACAAACAACTAGAATCCCAAATTCACTTCTTAAAAGAATCTCCATAGACTTACAACATGGAGGCATTTGCCTAGTATGGATATATGGAGATGAAGCCATTGAGAAGGCTGGGAGAAGGGTGCCAAGGAGCTTTTTGAAAACTGTGGGCTCTCCCATGCTGAATGATACTACCAAGCCCTGACAGGCCATGTGTCTAAGGTCTCTTAAGTAGGAGAGACTCATATATACTGATTTTAAAAATCCTTAAAAAAAAAAAAAAAAAACTGAGAAGTAACTTATACGCCATAAAAAGTCACCATTTTAAAGTGTGCATTTCAGTGGTTTTTAGTATAACCATCAACATGGTCTGATTCCAGAACACTCCCACCCCCCCAAATAAACCCCATACCTATGTTCATAAGCACTGACTTTACCCAAACTTTCTCCACAGATCTCTCTGTTGCCCATGCAGGTATTTAAGGTGGCTGGCTGGGGTAACTCTACAGAGAATCTATATGGTAAGAAAACAAGAAAACTACACTGTCCAGAAGGATACTGGTCACAAATCCTTGACATTTTTAGCAATCAGACTAACTGTACTTTTCATATATTGGCTAAGAATAACAAGAAACTTACATTCAACATCCATCTTCACATAACACATTAGTGTGCCCCAAAATTCATCCAAGATGTTAAAAGAGGGAAGACAATCTACTAGGATTAGCCATAACTGTCCACAGTTGTAATTGCAAAATACAGAAGATGCGTATGTGGGAAAACCTCCTTTAGTATCAAGAACAGCTGGATCAAAAACAAAACAAAACAAAATGAAAAACTTAATCATTAAGCAAATATCATCCCCATTTGGGAAAATAATCTCTAGACCAGTCCTCTAATTAAAGTAATGGAGCTTGAAATGCAACCTGACTTTTACCAAGCTTTTGACCTAGCATCTTTCCTAAGGAGAAAAACAATCTTTAGGCAAAGGTCTGGTAGGAAAGCCTGCAGGTGAGTGGTGCTCAGGCTGTTGCAGGATTCTCATTACCTAAGTGAGCTTAATAGCTCCTAAGACACACAGGAAGGAGACTTCACCTTCAGGCATCAATGTGTTGAAAGCGGGAGGAAGTAGGTCCACAAGGGTGTCTTGCTTTGGGGCACTTATCTGGGGTGCTATTTCCAGAGAAGGAGCTCAAGATGGATTTCTCTAAGTTGCTCTCAGAGTTGTCTGGCTGCCCTCACCAATAAACCACAGTCTTTGTAGGTTGAGAGAAACCACCAGTCAAAGCAGATGCATATGGATGGTGGGGAAGCCTTCTTTAGTATCTAACATGGTTGGATTAAAACAAAAGAACTTAACCATTAAGGAAATTTTCACTTTAATCATTAATTTAGATGATAGCAAATATCAACTAGACGCTAAATTTAAGGCTATCCTTAGCATGGGCACTTAACACTTATTAATGGGGATTTTGTAGGCTTGCCTGAAGGCCACAGTGAGCTCTCAACTTTGTCCTGCAAGGAATTAGCTCTCCTTGATAAATGAGCAAACAAGATCCAGAAATGTTTATTGGTAATTTAACTCATTCCTGCTGAGGCTGCTAAGGAATGCTTCCACTGACTTCCACTGTGCAACAAGTTGTGCTCTAGAGTAATGTATTTACAATGTTACTGCAATTTGCAATAATGACTTAAATACTGTTCATTGCCTGGATTTTCCAAAACACAGTCAGATGCAATCAAGCTAAGCTCATGAGATTTACATAATGCATACACTAACAAATTTCCCTCAAAATCATTTATCTATGGAAGTACTGCTACATTATTCTTGTTTAAAGACACCCAGGAAACAGTCCTCAATTAAAATGACAACTGGCTATAGATGAGGCTATAAAGCGTTTATCTCTGTCTTTCTGTAAGAGATCACCCAGTGGTCAGAAAGCTCCAAGAAACCTTTAATAAACTAGAATTTCACTTTCTTTTAATACAGAGCATTAAGAAGTCTGAGAATCAACTTCCAACTAAAAGAATCCAAAAATGATGTTTTTGAGGTTTATATCCACTTATGGGATCAAAATAATGAGGTCAAAAATTGAATTTTTTTTTTGGCTAAGCTGCAGAATCTTAGTTCCCTGACCAGGGACTGAACCCAGGCCACAGCAGTGAACGTGCCAAGGTCTAACCATTGGACTACCAGGGAATTCCCAAAATCAAGGACTTGCCAAATCCCAAATGGTAAATTTTTTTGTTGACCTTTCAACTATACAGTTTTAACAATATTAATTATGTAGTAAAAAAGCCCAAAGTTAGCTAAATTTGTATTACTCCGAAATTTCCCATTCCTCAGTTTTCATAAAACTCTTCTAAAATATAAGATGGATTTGTTCTAAATAAAGCTGCATTAAACTTAGTCTCTGTCAAAAAAAGAAAAATTACCTAGCAAGAGGTCACGTGGTTCTTGTATTGAAGAGTACTAATACAGGCACATTATCATTTTACTTAGAGGTAATCAGACACGTGGAATTGTACAACACAGGAAATTCTGATATAACCACTTTCTAAAAGGGTCGAATTCCTCAGGCCTAGTAGTACAAGTGCCCAATACACCAATTTTCTGAAAGGATTACTTTTTGTTTCTCCTAAAGTAAGATTATTCAAGAGCTTAAAAAAACACCCAACAAAATAATTATCTTTCAAACTGTTATGATAATCCTCTTGGTTTATAAAAAGGAGGGCTCAAACTCTAGGAGTTTGGCTGTGGGATAAGAATAAAGGGCAAGAAGCAAGCCAACAGGAAGGCAATTTTTCCTTGTGATGGATTCAAAAGCATTTGCCAACGCTGCCATTATGATGTGTGTGCTTAGTTGCTCAGTTGTGTTGGGCTCTTTGTGGACCCATGGACTGTAGATCAGTGGCGTTCAATTTTAATGCAAACCTCCTCTGAACTATTGCAAAATTACTGCTTATCACATAATCTCAAATAACATCAGGTACAAAAAAAATACACAAATTAACATAATTTATGTATAAGCAAGCTTTAAAAGGCAAAAAAAATTGACAGGTAAAAAAATACAAACATTAAAAAAGGAGTCTGTATCTTTATTCGATGATGGGATCAGTGCAATCGATAAGGTCATCTTTATTATTTTTTTTAAGGTCATCTTTAGATTGGAATAAATTCTAGGAATTCATGCTATGAAGGAGAATAAAAAAAACGTGGGGCAGCTCAAAATTTTATAGCAAATACTGAAATCAAAATTAAAATGTTCCTGTCTTCTAACCCCCAAGGACAACAAATGGGTTCAGAGCCAACAAGTATACTGGTGCCGCACAGGGTCTTTATGCTTCCTGCTCCTCAGACCTCATGACAAGGGAATGAAGCTTTCCAAATCATCCAGGTTTCTGAAGGCCCATAAATCTATCAAGAAAGAGTTCTCTTTCCACCAACTGAGTTCTACCTCTGATTTTCGGAGATAAAAACAAACACACAGATACACATGAACAGATAACAGAAAATAGATGGTAACACCTCCAACCTTCCAATCAGACCTGAGCTTTACATCTGCTACTGTCCATTTACTAAGCCACTTCAAGAGCCAAGACTGATTACTCTGTACTTATCCCACAAGAAGCTGAAAGGCAGATTTTAAACAAATCTCATTTTAACAATGAGCATCAGGGACTTCCCTGGTGGTCCAGCTGCTAAGACTCTGCGCTCTCACTGTAGGGGGCCTGGGTTCCATCCCTGATCAAGGAACTAGATCCCACATATCCCAACTAAGACCCAGCGCAGCCAAATAAATAATTTTTAAACAATTAGCATCAAGAGAACAAAGACTCATATTAACATTTACACAGCTGTTGATTCATTTCACCTCTCAATTTCAAAATGGTTAGAAAGCCTAATACAGATTCCATAGTATACTCAATGACAACATAGAAACACAAGTTGCTGAAACTAAGATTCATATTACTCAAAATGTTATCCACATTTTACTGGGGAAAAAAAAAAAAAAACAACGTGATCTGAGCAACCAGAGATTATAAATTCCAATAGGATGAAGTTTGCAGATGTGCAAATCTAGACCAGGCTGTTGGACCATACCCTTCATCTGATCACTCAATTCTCTAGGACCATCTCACCAAAATCAATGGCCGGATTGCAGAAAGAACTCCAGCAAGGACGGACCAGCAAACCAATCGCCACATTAGAAAAGTTACAGTTAACGTGAGTCAGACTTAAGTCAAGAAAAAGTTTCAAATGATTTCAACCAACAACAGAGACTCTAACAAATAAACCAATACACTTCTTAAAATCGATATTCCTAATCCCAGAAGTTTCCCAATGGGTCTTACTTCCGTGACAAACAACAGCTCTTCCTGTCTTTTAGGTATTTCTACTCCAACAAATGCTTCTTGAGCTTGGTTCACCAGGCCGCGTTATCGTGTGCCCCTCAAGGGTTGTTCAACCCCCAGGTTCCAAATCTCTAGCAAGACTAAGGTACACTTGGGGATCCTTCTAGGCTTGTACACGACTTGGGAGCCCAAGGGGGATGTCCGGTACTCAAAGAACTTCAGGGAAGATGGAAACCAGCATTTTACTCGACAGGAGGACCTGCCTCTTTTTCTCACTTTCTCCCAAAGCATCTAGCTCTAGGTAGTTGCTTAGAAGTACCCTGAAGGGAAATAAAGAGAAGACAGGGGACCTCCACTTAAGATACAAGCAGATTCTCAGGAAGAGGTTTTCCATCTCACTAGACTTGTAGAGTCAGCATTTGGGGCTCCCTCTGAGGCCACCACTCGGACCCCATCACCCAGGCTAGGGCAACTGTTTCTAAGTGAATTCAATCAAGAGTGGCCTGCGTGGACAACATATGGGCCCTGCGGTCACAAAAGGCCTCTGGTTCCTAGTACGTGGGTCGCCTGACAGGACTTCACGCTAACCGTCCATTCATAAGCGGGTCTAAGGTTGGCCGCTTAGGAACTCATCCTGGTCGCGTCTTGGACTTCTTATCGCCCCCAAAAGTGCCTGGGACTGTGGTTTTTACAGTCTGAGGAACAGTTAGGCCTCGAAAGGCGCCGGCCTACGAGGTGTGCACTCCGCATCCCAAGCTCCCGCCTTCCCAAATCGGCGCCGGAGACCGGGTTTCCCGCCCCTCAGCCGGACCAAAGGTTGGTGGCAGTTGTAGGCAGTTGGGACCGGCCCCAGCAGGTTGGAACCGGTCTGGGCCGGGCCGGAGGAGGAAGGGGGGGAGGGAGAGGCCGCCTCGCGCTCTCCCTGCGCGCGTGACTCACGCTGGCCGCTGACGTCAGGCGTGCGCGCGCGGCAGGGGGGGGGGGCTCTACGTACGTGTAGTGCTGCGGTTTCTCGGGCTGTGCCTGCAGCACCTGAGCGGTAGCGGCCGGGGGCGCCGAGGAAGCTGCGGAGCCGCCGGGCCCGGGGCCCTTCGACATGGTCCTGTCTTCCTGCCTCTTCGCCGCTCCCCTTTTATTATTCAGTCTGCGCGGTCCGTGCCGAGGCCCTAGTGCGGCTGCGCCGCGCCACGAGAACGTGAAGACCCCCCGCGCGGCAGCAAGGCTTGCTGGGAGTTGTGGTCCAAGGTTCGGCTGGAATTTTACCGCCGGCAGAGGGTTGCTGCCGAAGGAACAGACCACAATACCCAGAGAGCCTTGCGGGCGGTGTCCCGGATGCTGAGAGCCCGCGACGGTTTGTGGGGCTTGCAGTCCAGTTGCGTTACTTCTTAACTGCGTTTCCAGGTTCGTAGGGGAGCCTTTGCCTGCAATTGGAGCCCTTGGGGTCGAAAAGGTCCAGAGCTAGGGAGGGCCTAACGACTGCTGTGAAACTGTTCCAAGTGTAATTTCACTCTCAACAGAATAATGATTACCTCGCCTCCGTGCTTATCCCAGCTTGGGCTCTGTTCTGATGCGGGTCCCTAGCAGTGGGCCTTGGAGCTGCAGGCACCTGAAGTCCGCCAACATCCTCATTCCTGCGGCGGGACCAAGCGTGAAGGAAAGTTGGCCTGCTGGAAGTCAGCTTGAGAAAGCTTTGCCAACGAAGAGCGATACAACACAATACTCTGTTCCCGCGCCTTTACCGGGGCGCTCCATAAACCTTTACCAGCCCTGAAACCTGGAACTCCACACGACTTGAGTCCCCCAACTCGACACCTGGCCCGACCAACGTGTTTCCAGTACGTTAGGGGCCAAGAACGAATTTAATCTCCGTCTAGCATAGTCTCAGGTACACTGGCAAGTTGCAGGAGTGTCGAAAAGCATCAGAGGAAGGGCCTGGGTTTGAGTAGGGAGTACGATTTATAACCCACTCCACTCTCGTGCTCTGGCCCTCAGCCTTTCTACTGGGGAAAATGTCTCCTCCCCTCTTCCCGCCAGTTGGGCGAAGTTCTTCACAGATATTTTAACATTTTGTTAACAAAGTTAACATTTAACTTTGTTTTCCATGTTGAATCTACTCAAAACCCTGTTGTACAGGCTAATTACATTTTGTTAGATAATGTTAAATAATGATAATCTCATTAAAGAAACATTCGATTAACCTTAAGGGTGAAGCCCTGTCGGCTGAATGGAAATTTTTCATGTTTGAGATTGATACATATCTATTTTATGTTGTTCCGAGTAACTTCATATCAGAAGCCAAACCCAAGTTGAGAAACGTATTTCTTAAACAGACCAAATCAATTGTTTAAGCACTAGGGGTGTTTGAAGATGAAAAATTCCGAAAGGACAAAAAAGTTGTGTAAATTATGGTGTATGGCTTTAATCCTATTGTTAAATTCAAGTAATCAACTTATAGGTTATTCTCCAAAATACCCAAATGTGATTTGATTGAAGAAATACAGTTCAGCGTGCTAGATTTTAAATGAGTGTATACCATGAGCTTCAGAGTAAGTGTGTACTAGTAGAATTGAGAGATGATATCATCCAAACCGCTTAATTTAGAGAAGAGGAAACCGAAACTCAGAGAGGTTAAGAAACTTGTGCAAAGTTACTCAGCAAGTACGTGACAGAACAGGAATTAGGACAGTAACCTACATGCTGCCTCATATTCTGCATTGTTTTGATTGTATTAGCATTTTCGGTTGTTCCCTATTTTTGTGTTGTTTTTGCTCCTTTGCATTCACTTAGGGTTAGGAAAAAGAAAAACCTAGTGATAAGACTGCCAAGTAAGAGGGACAGATTCTTTCCACTAATCATTCTTAAAGGGATGCATGTAAATCCATACCTAGTTTAGTTTATCTCTAATAATTAGCAAAACTGGAGGCAGGGATGGGCGAGGGTGTGGGGTGGGGATGGATCACTACTGTATTCTGTAGAAAGCATGAGACAGCTAGGGTTCTGGAATTCCTAGAAAAGCCTCGGAACACAAAAGTGGGTGTTAATTTAGGATCCTGTTCCTTCTCCAGGCCATCTGAGCAGTCAAAAAAAGATGGCAGTGTATTTTTCTGGTTAAATTCAAGGACACTTGACAGTCTTTTACCTGAGATATAATCAGTGCCCTGTTTTTCAGCTTTACACAATTTCTGAGAACAGGGCAAGAACCTTCATCTTGGTTTCTCTTCTCAACCTGGTATGAAATAACTTAATGTTTCCTCTACCCTAACCTTTGAGCAGAGGAAAGAAACTAAAGTTGACTGAATTATGATATAAAAGTTTATAGATATATGATAACTAAATACATATTATGCGTGTTATGATTGAGAGGGCCGAAATAACAAATTTGGAACTAGAGGTTGGGCCAAAGATGTTTTTGCCATAGCTGCTTTGAATCAAACTGTGCATTTTTTCCCTCTCACTTTTGATGATGAGAGGGGTAACTTGACATCATATGTAAATTTTTGAGGTATTGTATTTATGTAGTATAATTCTCTGTTGAAATCTATGTGTACCTGATTTTTCTGCTTTTTAAAAATAATTTTAAAATATTCGGTGAATCCAGGGTAAAAACTGCGGAGTAGAATGCCCAAGGCTTTGTTTCAATTTTCTGAACTTTGTTTGGCTGGTCTTAACCTTAAGCCTGCTTTGATATTTTATATAACTGAATCATCTGAAGAACTAAGTATTAAAATCCATTCAAGACATGTAGGCAAAGGTAGGGATTACCATTTTTATGTTTTTTCAGAAGTAATATATTACAGGATAGACCATTAAATACAAGGGACCATATTTAATTTAGTTATCTTTTGTTTATTCTTTAGGGACTTGGAAATACTGGTTTAGAATTGACTGTTCCCATTCTGGCTGTAGTGATTTCGTTCAGTTGAACTGCATAATTTAAAAAAATACGTTGCCTAGTAAGTTACTCCTTGTTTAACTGTAAGCATATTGAAATCACAGTGTTTTGTGATGGTCTAAGGACATGCAAAACAGTCCTTATAAATAATGTATTGACATTTGTTTTTGTATTTGTTATTTACCTCTCCCCACCCCACCAAACAAAAGAACTGCATTTTGGTTAAAATGTATATGCCTGATAAAATACTTGATAACATGATTTACTGAATTCTAATTTTCATTTACACTACTACCTATCAAAATGTTCATGAAAAGTAAATAATCACAGGGAATGCATTTTATTTTACATTGGAAAATATTTGCAAAATTTTCATTAAAATGCCCTCTCCTTCATTGTATTAGCTTGATGCAAATAACGTTAGGCCCCTTGCCCTCCCGACTGTCCAGATTAAGGACCAGTCCTGATAAGGACCAGTGCAATTCATTTGCATTGACTTTCTATTGTAGAGCTTTGGAACCAAGGGAAGGATCCAAACATAGCTCCATTTTATCCAATCAGAAGAGCTGCTTGGTGCTAAACTCTGATTCGTCCATTCCTCTTTGCATTCATCCAATAGTTAGGCCACTTTAACAGCCAATCAGTGGTCTAGATGTCCGCCAATCAGGGAACGGGGCCGAAGCACGGCCTTTGTGTCGGGGGATGTCAGCGCGTCGGCGAAGGTGTCCACCAATAGAAAAAGTCATTGGTGTATGCAAATTAGGGTCCTATGACGCAGAGACGCAGCGTGAAGCGTGGGTATAAAAACGGAGGCATAGGGGGGCTTAGAGCGCAGAGCGGTTTGGTCGTTCGTTGGAGGGAGCTTTTCCCGTGTTTCAGCTACTGCGGCTCTTTCGGCAGCAGCGGCGGCGCGGTGGTCGGAGAAGCGGCCTAAAACTTCGGCGTTAGGTAAGTGTTCATGGATTTTATCTGTGACTTGAGGCCTGGCCAGCCGTTGATACCGCGGGTCGCAGCCGTTGAGAGCCAAGTGCCGACTGGTGCGGGCTACTTTGGCTGTTGGCGCCGGCTGTGGGGGCGGGTAGTTTTCCCTTGGGGTTTCGTTCCGGAACCGCGTCTCCGCCTTTTTCCCGCTGGTGATTCAGAGGTCCCGACGCTGGGTTCCGGGCAGCTGGGCCTCCGCCCGTCGAGGAGGGGAAGTGACTCCTCCCCGCGCCCCCCCTCCCGGAGGAGGCTGCTGCTACTCGCAGCCTGAGTCATTAGGGGAGGGGGAGGAGGCGGCGGCCCTCGGCCATCTGCCGTCCGCCTTGGGGCGCGAGGAGGCGGGAGAGTTGGGGCGCCGGGCGTCCGGGCCGCCGCACCCCGGGGGGCGAGCGTGCCTCGGCCCTGGAGTCACGGGTGTCTTCTACAGGTAAAAGAAAATGGCTCGAACCAAGCAGACTGCTCGTAAGTCAACGGGTGGGAAAGCGCCCCGCAAGCAGCTGGCCACCAAAGCGGCCAGGAAAAGCGCCCCCTCTACTGGCGGGGTGAAAAAACCTCATCGCTACAGGTAGGCAGCGCGACAGGGAGACGATGACTCGGCGGCGCTGCGGGCGGGAAGCTTCCCGCGGCTCGCGGGGCGCTGCCGTAACCGGTGTCACTTTGCGCTCTCCTGCTCGCTCCAGGCCCGGGACTGTTGCGCTTCGAGAAATCCGTCGTTACCAGAAATCCACCGAGCTTCTGATCCGGAAACTGCCTTTCCAGAGGTTGGTGAGGGAGATCGCCCAGGATTTCAAAACCGACTTGAGGTTCCAGAGTGCCGCCATCGGTGCGCTGCAGGTGAGCTGGCGGGGGCTGTGTGCGGCCGGGCGGAGGGGAGGGCTGGTGCGCGGCCCCCTCCTCGGAGAGAGTCTAATAGTGTGGCTCTTGTCCTCCACAGGAGGCTAGCGAAGCGTATCTGGTGGGTTTGTTTGAAGATACTAATCTGTGTGCCATCCACGCTAAGAGAGTCACCATCATGCCCAAAGACATCCAGTTGGCTCGCCGGATACGGGGAGAGAGAGCTTAAGTGAAGGCAGTTTTTATGGTGTTTTGTAGTAAATTCTGTAAAATACTTCGGTTTAATTTGTGACTTTTTTTGTAAGAAATTGTTTATAATATGTTGCATTTGTACTTAAGTCATTCCATCTTTCACTCAGGATGAATGCGAAAAGTGACTGTTCACAGACCTCAGTGATGTGAGCACTGTTGCTCAGGAGTGACAAGTTGCTAATATGCAGAAGGGATGGGTGATATTTCTTGCTTCTCATGATGCATGTTTCTGTATGTTAATGACTTGTTGGGTAGCTATTAAGGTACTAGAATTGATAAATGTGTACAGGGTCCTTTTGCAATAAAACTGGTTATGACTTGATCCAAGTGTTTAACAATTGGGGCTGTTAAGTCTGACCATACATCACTGTGATAGAATGTGGGCTTTTTCAAGGGTGAAGATACAAGTCTTAACCACAGTGTAACTTACAGTTTCCTTAAAAAAAAAAGTAAACCTGGCAGCTATAGAATACACTATGTGCATTTATAATAGCTATTTTATATATTGTAGTGTCAACATTTTTAAATTAAATGTTTTACATTGACATGTGGTGGGGAGTGTTGTCTTTAAGGTGTGTAATTTAGAGTTCGATTGGGTTTCTCCTGAGTAGACTGCACTTGTTTATGTAGTAAAATGCTTTGCGCGTTATGCCTTGCATAAGTCCTCATTCTACCACATGTTAAACTAACCTTCTAGCTGATAATGCAAACACTAACGGGGAGGGGGATTTATTTATAAGGGCTCTAGACTATAATACAAGTTATTCACACCAGCATCATCTGTTACTAATATAGTAGTTAGTGCAGCTTTTCTTTGTGTTGTGATTGGTCTCATAACTAGGTTGAACTTTTCTCTACCAAGGGGGAACAATACCGAACTTTTTTTCCTTGTGGGATTTGTATTATAACTTAGGGTGAACTTGCTGTGGGGGAGGGACACAGCTTCAGCTTATGGAATCTCTGCCAGTTAAAATGGTGTTCATGTGGCATAGGTTCTGGGAAAATCACTTCATAGAGATGGCTTTCCAAGTGGTTTTAAAATTTATCCTTCTATTGAAGTTTTTAGGTCAATTATGTATGTTGACTAAATTTACAAATAAACTTGTTTATTCAACTAAAGTGTCAAAAACCTAAATTTGAATGCAAAGCTTTTAAGTTTAGCTTATTTCAAGTTTTACTTGATAGACAAAAGCAGTATTTACAAGAATAATTCTACAAAGCATGTAAACAGCCCTCTAGAAGCTTTTTTAAAATGTTATGACATATTTGCAGTGTGGGCCTACGACTAAAAGGCTTCCCTGCCTCCCCCGTATCTGTCAAGGAAAGGAAATTTAATTCTAGAACTCAAATGTGGGGTTTGTTCTGAACCTATTTGTGAAGAACGTTTATAGATTTTTAATTTTTTAATTGAAGGATAAGTGCTTTACAGGATTTTGTTTTCTAACATCAATATGAATCAGCCATAGCTGTAGGGGTACATATGTCCCCTCCCAGTATAGATTTCTTTATACAGTAAGTTATAACAAGTGACCACAGGTGTAGAACTCTGTTTAAGTCTAAGCTGCCTTTTCAGTGTGAAACTAGTGTTCCTAGCCAGTGATGGCCACCAGTGAAGTGTTAATATGGACACAAGAACCACCAGAGTCAAACGCATTCCGTATAATTTGAAGTCCGTGGCTGTAGAAAGATACTTATACTCTGATACAGTTCAGTGGGATTTAAATTTGGACTAGTTTCAAAGACTAAGGGTTAAGAGGTTCCATTGGAAAGCAGGGAGTTAATTAGGGTTGAGAATTGATAGTTTTTATGAGGTGCCAAAAGTGGAATCTGATACAGTATAATAAAAATAACCTGGTTTCCTAGAAGGTCCATCATACCAGTTCCGACAGTTGATTCATTGTGTTCCTGAAGGATGTTGAAATCCTAGCCAGTGGAATGTGTGATGGTGGGAACCCTGTCCAGTGGTGGTGAGGCTCCTTGAGAAGCACTCAAGTGGTTGACGCTTGCCCTTGCCTGAAGTCTGCATCCTGAGGTTGAATTTTATTGGGCAACTTGGAATCTGCTGCTTAAACAGTACAGCTTGTGCTTCCAGAGTGTATTTTTAACCTATAAGGCAAAAGTACTTTTCTGGTTTTGGGAAACTTCCCATATGTTTTATCCCTGGGTTTAGGTAGTGCAAAAAAAGCAAAAATAAAAGTTTTCAAAGTTTAGACTTCCTTAGCTTTATGGTCTTGATTTGGATGGTATATTTTTTCACAGAGTTCTTCTCTGGGGAAATGTTCTGAAAGCTTTACCTTCCTCAGCTCTCCCCAGTAGCGGTCTGGGGCTCCCCTGTCTGGCCCCTTGTAAGCACTGCTGCTTGCCTGGTGTCAAGTGTTGATGCTGGGACCTGTGCTTCAATGGAGAGCAGGCCCCTTCTGGATCACCTTCAAATAGGGCAGCAGAGAGTAGAGACGGCCCTGTCAGCTGTTTTTGGATCAGCAGGAAACTGGGCTTGCCCTGAAGTTTCTGCAGGCAAAGGCCAGCCTGTACACGGGAACGATAACAGCAGCAGGGCAGCAATTTGCCTCAGGCTTATGGCCAACCTACCCTTCCATGGAGAAGGGTGAGTTTTCTGCACACCTTCTGTGGCTGTCGTGTCTCTGCGGGTGGTGTGGCCCATGAGGCACAAGAGCCTTGAGCACCCTTCCTGGGTACACAATCCTCGCCCCTCCTTCCCCATCCCTTGACTTAAGTCACCTCATGGCAATTATGGGAGTTCCCGGGTGGTGCCAGTGGTGAAGAATTTTGCCTGCCAATGCAGGCATGGGTTCCATCCCTGGATCAGGACAATACCCTGGAGAAGGAAATGGCTGCCCACGCCAGTCAGTATTCTTGCCTGGAGAATTCCATGAACAAAGGAGCTTGACGGGCTACAGTCCATGGGGTCGCAAAGAGTTGGCTGCTGAGTGCAGACAGCAGCATGGCAGTCACAGCCTCTTTCCTTCAGCCCCACCCCAGGGTCTGATAGAATACAACTGAGCGGACTGCTCTTTGTCTGTGCTCCCCGGCCTCTTCCCTCACCCCTGGTGGTCCTGCCTGCCTCACTATTACTCGGGGATGTCACTGGCCCAGACCATCCCATCCAGCTGGGCCTGGCTTCTGGCCAGCAACTCCCACAAACAACCCGCCTTCCACCTGCCTTCCTCAGGGTGAGGCTGGAGGAAGGAAGAACAGACCCTAGCCCGGGTTGCCGACCCAAATCTTGCAGCACTGCCTGCGGGTCATGCCGTTGGGCCAGGTGGCCAGCCTTTGGACTCCCTTTTGTCCACAGGTCTAGGGACAGAGAGAGGCTGTTTTGGCCAAGGTGGGTGGGGGCAGCTGGAACAGCTTCAAGCTTAATGCATAGAAGCTGTGCTGTGAGGAGGGGCCAGAGGCTGTTGTCTTCTTTCCTGGGGTGGGGGCAGCGGTGCCTGCTCTCCCTATGGTCCGGCTGACTGCCTAGCTGTCCCTGGCAGTGAGGGATCCCACCTTGACAACCACTGTTACTCCAAGCCAGAGTCATGGGACTTCCGTGTGAGGTGTTCCCAGCCTGTCCTGGTGTCCCCACCTGAGCACTACATGCAGTGGCCAGCAAGGGTGAGGACCATCACGCATGCCCAGGAGCAGCACATCTCAGCTTCTGCCCTGAGGAGAGGACCCTCCACCCCCATCCCACCTACCCCAATGCCCTTCCTTTGGGGAGAAGCAAAGAGGTTGTGCAGTCACCTCTGCTATCAGCAAGACGGAGTGGAGGAAGCGCTTCAGTGAGGCTGTGACTCCTGGAGGAGCTGTAAGGCCACAAGTGATGTGCAGAGGGGCGTGGTTGGGCAGCCAGGGTCTGGAGTCTTCGACAGCAGCCAGCCCCTGTTTAGGAAGTTGCAGTTCTGGGACCATACACAGTGGGAGAGTGGGCTGAAAGGGAGGAGGCTGTCTGCCAGCCGCCAGCCCCAGTGACGGGAGGGGCTGCTGGGCTGCAAGCTTGGGGCTGGCAGCCTTTGCTGAGAGGTGTGGGAGGGACTGCACACGTCCCCAGGGAGGCGGTGCCCAGGCTCTGTTAACCTCTACTCCCTACTCCCTCTCTTTTGGACACACTGGCCCCCAGGACCATTCCCATAAGCTCTTCACTGCCTTAAGCACTGAGCCAAGAGCACCAGAAGAGGGGACAGGATGGGGCTGGGTCCAAGGCCCAGCCTTCATGCAACCTGAGAGTCCGGCTGAACCCGGGGGCCTCTCCCCGCTCAGTGCCCTGTCTAGGGCCAGTCTCAGTTTTGCCCACCCACAGTGGCCTGGGGACTGGGCCCGCTGCGGTGCCTAGGGCAAGGTACAGGGAGAGTCAGCTGCGGCTGCGTCCTTCCCTGCCTGGCCGCCAGCAGAGTAGTCATCAGCCTAGAGGGCAGGAACTTCAGGGACACAGTGGGGTTCACCAAACAAAGACAGGGCCTGCAACTGGCCCCTGCTTAGCAGGGGCACCTGGGGCCAGGGATGGACGAGAAGCTCCTGGCGCTCCAGAGCCAGGGCCTCTGGAGTCACGCCTGCTACACAGCAGAGACTCTAGGCATGTTTGCTGGCCAACCCAATAGCCCTGGCAGCCCCACAGCACAGCAGGTTGGATCTGCTCCCGGCCCAGGTGGCAAAAAAAATCAGTCAGGTTCCCAAGAGCTCTGCTTACTGGTCGACTTCCAAATTGGGAACGGGGGCTCCAGGGGTCCAGGAGAGCTGCTACCCCTCCTGCTCCTTACCAAGAGGCTGAGTTTGGGATCTTCAGTAAGCGGACGTCACAGCCCGTCAGAGTGCTCCTGGGGACAGGGTGATTCCTGAGAGAACAATCTCAGGGTCAGACAGACCCAGGTTCAAGGCCCAGCTGTCCCACTTGGATGAATTCCTTAATCCATTTGGGATTCTTTCCCTCATCCGTAAAATGGAGATAAAACCAGTGCCTACCCCGGAGGCTTGTAAGGATTTAATAAAACAATCCGTGCAAAGTCTGGGGCCTTTTAAAAGATTTGACAAAAAAAGTCTGGAGCATTGACTGTTCAGAACAGGCACTGAGCAACCAGTGCTGCCCTATAGACTGCATCTCAGTCCTGACACCAGGGCCCACCACGAACTCGATATCAGTATTATCAATACTATAGAAGTTGTCATCATTCATGAAACAGAAGGGCAAAGGGGGCCCAAATCAGGAGATAGGTTAACCCTCCGGGAACAACAACAAAAATGCCTCCCAGAATCCGTGGGAGGGAGAGCCATCTGCTGAGAGCAAGTATTTTCAGAGACTGTCCTGGGAGATGTGGACCCAAGCCCTACCAGGAAACGAGTCTTGGGACTTACTGGGGGTCCAATGGCTAAGACCCTGCACTCCCAATGCAGGGGGCCTGGGTTCGATCCTTATTTAGGAAACTAGATCCCACATGCCACAATTAAAGGAAACCAGTCTTGTCTGTAATTGCAATGGAGTCTTGTCTGTAAATGCAGCCAGAGCTGCATGAAGCACACAGACATTCACTGCCTGAAGAAAGACCAGGTCTAGCAGGGAGGCCCCAAGGACCAAGAATTGAGCACATGGACAAGCAGAGGACAGACTTTGGGTGGCAGTGTCCCCTTTAAGGTGCCACCTTCCCCCCAATCTTGTGACATTTGGCCAGGAAATGGGAGGGAGGGTCAAAGGTCAGAGGCAGACTTCCTCTGAACAAATTTTATGTAACATGCTAGACAGCATTCAAACACTGATAGTAAACAGTTCTTGTAGATGAAATCAGTATTTCAGAGTCCAGCGTGAGCCAACAGGAGAACTTGCCCTTGGGTCAAATTAAGGTTTTCCAGAAACAACTGAAACTATACAAAAGATGAAGATAGGTGAAAAGGACATCTTTTCAATCAAAATAAAACAGTGGAAATTAAAAAATAAGGGTGTGAGCTGCTTGCTGCTGCTGCTGCTGCTAAGTCACTTCAGTCGTGTCTGACTCTCTGCGACCCCAGACACGGCAGCCCACCAGGCTCCCCCATCCCTGGGATTCTCCAGGCAAGAACACTGGAGTGGGTTGCCATTTCCTTCTCCAATGCATGAAAGTGAAAAGTGAAAGTGAAGTCACTCAGTCGTGCCCGACTCTTCTCGACCCCATGGACTGCAGCCCACCAGGCTCCTCCGTCCATGGGATTTTCCAGGCAAGAGTACTGGAGTGGGGTGCCATTGCCTTTTCCGTGGTGAGAATTCCTCCTCTCTTTTAGAAAACTCTTTCCTCCTCTGTTGAGACATTTATCTCAGTGAGGGACGAGGGTCAGATTGAGACTATCCACTATCAGACAGTGAAAGCCAGAGGCTTTTATCTGGCCCATTGCTTGCAGGAGAGTCCAACAATGTATTAATGGGTGACTGATAATAATAACAAATATTTATTCTGTGCTTACCAAGTGCCAGAGGCTGGGCTGGGCACTCAGTGAAGCTGATCTCATTCACTTCCTCCTGAAACAGTCTGTCAGGAAGGAAACACCAGCCCCAGGAGATAGATGAGAAACTGAGGCTCAGAGAGGATAAGTCATCTGACTGAGATACCACAATAGTAAGGGCAGAGATTTGGGCTCAGAGTGGTTGGCCATCAGAGCTGAGATGGGTAAATGATTTGAAGAGCAGCGGATCCTTGCTCCTACAAGGGGTCTTTGCTCCCTACAAGGACGCATCTTTGCCTTGTAGGGAGGCCTGCTTTGAGTTTCCTTTCATCTCAGCCAGCCCCAAGAAGCTCTCATGCTTTATCCTGTTCTGTCTTACCTACGCCAAAAAACGCCTGTGCTTTACCGTTTTGTTTTACCTACGCCAAAAAACGCCTGTGCTTTACCGCCAGCGAGCGAGCGGAAGTCGCCCAGTTGTGTCGGACTCTGTGACTTCATGGACTATAGCCTGCCAGGCTCCTCTGTCCTGGGATTCTCCAGGCAAGGATACTGGAGTGGGTATCCCTATCCCTCCTCCAGGGGATCTTCCCAACCCAGGGATGGAACCCAGGTCTCCTGCACTACAGGCGGATTCTTTTACTGTCTGAGCCACCAGGGAAGCTGAGGAGTGCTCAAAAGGAGCAGACCATTAGATGAAATTTGGAATTGCTTTTATTCCTCGTTTTTTAAAAAACAGTTTTATTAAGATACAATGCATAAGGACTTCCTGGTTGTCCAGCTGCTAAGATTCCAAGCTCCCAACGCAGAGGGCTCAGGTTCAATTCCTGTTCAGGGAACTAGATCCCCCTGCCGAAACGAAGATTAAAGGTCCTACGTGTCGCAACTAAGACCCAGAATAGCCAAATAAATTTTTTTAAAAATGCAGTGCACATACCATACAATTTACCCATTTAAAGCGGTTTTAGTGTATTTACAGATATGGCAACCATCACCACTGTAAATTTTAGAATATTTTCATCACTACAAAGAGAAGTTGGTATTCTTATCACCTCTTATTCTCCCATTTCTCTCAGCCTCAAGCAACCGGTAATCTACTTTCTGTCTCTTTAGATTTGCCTATTCTGGACATTTTTGATTGATAGAATCATACAATTTGTAGTCTTTTGTAACTGGCTTCCTTCATTTACTGTGTTTTCAAGGCTCATCCATACTGTAGCAGGTATCAGAACATCATTCTTTTCATAGCTAAATAATATTCCACTGGGACTTCCCTAATGGTGCAGTGGATAAGAATCTGCCTGTCAATGCAGGGGACCTGGGTTTGATCCCTGGTCCAGGAAGATCCTACATCCCACAGAGCAATTAAGCCCACGTGCTACAACCACTGAGCCTGAGCTCCAGAGCCCTCAAGCTGCACACGCCCTGCAGCAGGAGAAGCCACCGCAAAGAGAATCCCATGTACCGCAACTGAAGAGCAGCCCTCACTCTCTGCAACTGGAGAAAGCCTGTTTGCAGCAACGAAGGCCCAGCCAAAAATAAATAATTTAAAAAATAATATTCCATTGTATAAGCCACATTTTGTTTGTCCGTTTATCCCTTTCGGATCACTTCCACTTTTTGGCTAATGTGATAGTGCTGCTGTGAACATTAGTATACAAGTTTTTGTGGGGACACATGTTTTCAGTTCTCTTCAGTGTATAGTGAGGAGTAAAGTTGCTTGGTCATATGATAACTCTACGATTAGCATTTTATGGCACTGCTTAATTTTTTTACATTCCCATCAGCAGTGTATGAGGGTTATGACTTCACCACATCCTCACCAACACTTGGTATTTTCTGTCTTTAAAAAAAATTTTTAGTCATCGTAATGAATGTAAAGTAGTATCTCACTGTAGCTTTGATTTGCATTTTCTAAATGACTAATGATGTTAAACATCCTTTCACATCTTTGGAAGAATGTTCAAATCTTCTGCCCATTTTTTTCTAGCTTTTAAAACTTTTCTTTATTGATCCCCAGGACTTATTATTAATCTTTTCCCCCCCTCATTTTAAAGTTATATTTTTTCCTATTGTAAGATTTTTTTTTTAAGACTCAGCACTTTATTTTTTATTTACTTATTTTTATTTATTTGGCTGTATTGAGTCTTAGTTTTGGCCCGTGGGAACTCCATTGCATCATGTGGGATCTTTCGCTGTGCCGAGGGCGCAGCTTTTGAAAGGACAGGGCACAGCTTTTGAAAGAGTGACAGAGCCAGAGGACACAACATAAGCCAATTAGAATCAAATGGATCCAAGACGGCAGACAAGTCAACTTCCACTGGAGCTTGATTCCCAATCAGCAAGCTAAATGACACACCCAGAGGCTCCAGGACGGTTCCAAGGCCGACCATCAAAAGACCAAAAAGTGGGTAATGGCCCAATTGCTGGAAATCTCTATCCCTTCCCCCAAATAGTTGAAATAATACCCTACTCAGCCTATGAAATTACCCAGCCCATAAAAACTAACCATGCCACTTTTCAAGGCCACCGCACTCGCCTTCTGTAATGGCCCATACTCTCTGTTAAGCCGGTTTCTCTCTGATCTGAATAAATCCACTTCTTACCTATCACTTTGTCTCTCACTGAATAGCTTGTGTGCTGAGCGATCAAGAACCTGAGCTTCATTAGGTCCTGAAACCAGGTCTGTGATCTCAGTTGGAAGACCATGGGTTTTGGCCGAGTTCGAGTTGCAGCCACATGGGTTCAAGTCCCAGGCAGGGTTTTGATTGGGTTTGAGTCCCAGTGCTAAGTCGATTCAGTCATGTCAACTCTTTGTGACCCCCACGGACTGTAGCCTGCCAGGCTTCCCTGTCCATGGGATTCTCCAGGCAAGAATACTGGAGTGGGTCACCCTCTTCTTCTCCAGGGTTGAGTCCCAGTACATGGATTTAAGTCCCAGTATGAAGTACACTGTTCCAATTGCAGCACAAGAGCTTATCTTCCCCCGTTCGTGTGGGTTCATTGGAGAAGGAAATGACAACCCACTCCGGTACTCTTGCCTGGAAAATCCCTTGGACGGAGAAGCCTGGTAGGCTACAGTCCATGGGTCACAAAAGAGTCAGACACGACTGAGCGACTTCCCTTTCACTTTTCATGTGGGTTCATACAAGGGGGATTCTTAACCACTGGACCACCAGGTAAGTCCCTTTTATACATTCTTGATACAAGTCCTTTAAATATATGATTTGCAGCTATTTTTTCCCATTCTGTGAGTTGTGTTTCCACTTTTTCATGGGGTCCTTAGATGCACAAGTCTTTTACTTTGATGAAGTAGTTTGCCTATTTTCCTTTTGTTGCTTGTGCTCTGCAGTCACGTCTAAACAACCATTGACTAAGCCAATGTCCCAAAGGTTTACCCTTAGGTTTACTTCTAGGAGTTTTCAAAGCTCACTTTTGAATGCTCCTGGGGCAACTTCTGATCAGATCCCCAGCTACAGCCCAGGCCACAGCCCTCCACAAAGCTCCCCTCCCTAATTTCAGTCTGCTTATATTTCAGCCTTTCCCTTCCAAGGTTTCTATGGGGTGGCCAACTGTGGACAGGCTTGAAGGTTTAGGATGCAGGTTGGTGAGAGAGGAGATGTCACATTCAGAACACCAGACTCTGGGACCAACGTTCCTGACTGAGGAAGCACCTGCCTTGGCAGTTGGGCCCATCCATGCCCACTACCACCCTCCTCACTGCTCCATTGCTAGGAGCTGGGACAGCGGGTCCACTCTAGGAAAGGAGCCTATAGAAGGGACTCCACCAAACTCGGGCAGTCCTTATCTCTATGCTGATTGTCTGGCCACCCTCTTAGAGATTCCTGATCAGGGGTTGGTGACCTCTGCAGGACTTTGGGACCTGGGAGAGCCCTTTGGGAGACCCAGGTGTGCTGGAGGCCAGCTCTGTAGCTCTGGCCGAGGTAGACGGCTGGGTGGATGGGTGTGACACAGAGGCCAAGGAAGGGCAGCTCAGATCTCCCGGTCCGGCCAATCCCCGCCGCGGTGGGCTCCCAGCGATCCTTCCCGAAGCCCGCCGCCAGCCCGCCCCCTCGCCCGCGGCCGGTGGATTGGGCCGGCGCGGCGGGCGGGGCGGGGCCAGTGCGGCCCGGTTTTGGGCGGCGCGACCAGCTACTGTGAGCCGACGCCGCGCGGCCCCGCCCCAGCATCCCGCGCCTACCGGACTGCACCCGGCGGAGCCGCCGGGAGAGCGTCATGGCCGCTTCGGAGCAGCCCCAGGCCGGGGAGCTGCTGGCCAAGGCCCGGAGAGCCTTCCTGGAGGAGTTCGGAGCTGAGCCCGAGCTAGCCGTGTCGGCCCCGGGCCGCGTCAACCTCATCGGGGAACACACGGACTACAACCGGGGCCTGGTGTTGCCCATGGTGAGGGGCTGGGCGGGAGGCGCCCGCGTTCCGCGTGCACCGTTGCGCGGGCCGCTCTGAACTTTCACTCCCGCCGCGTGTGGGGCCCGAGCACGTAGGGAGGCCCTCGGACGGGGCATTTCCCACATCGGGAGGCAGGAAGGCGAGAATCCTCGAGGAAGTAGGCTGTGGACCGCGGATCCTCGCCAGGCTCCCTGGGAGCCTCCTCACGGTGTGGGGGAATGCGGAAGGCGGGGTCGTAGGGGTAGATCCGGGCGAAGTAAAGCCCTAAGCTTCCTGGTCCAGCCCGTTCAATTCGCAGAGGGGGCTCAGAGACGGCTAGTGATCTGCCCAAGGTCCCACAGGGGCGATTGGACTGCCTTAGCCTGGGGCCGTGTCCATCCCTCGGTTGCAGCCTGGCAAGTTGAGTGAGTACAGTGCCTCTGAGGTTGCCTCCAAATGGGGAAGCGCCAAAAGGAGTTGTGTTGTTTTTTCCCTGTTGAACTCTCTCTCTCCCCCTTGCGTCACAGCCAGGAGCCCACGCTCAGGGCAGAGTTCAGGTCTGCACTCCCCAAGCACTGACCCTTCTTCCCCTGGGGCAGGACTCAAGCCCCCCCAAGGCCTGATGAGCGTCAGCTCTTCCCTGGGACACTCCCCATTCTCTTCACCTGGAGCCTGGAGGTCAGCTGCCGGTCTGTCCCAGGTGCCCTGGTGTTGGGAGTTTTGCATACTTTTGTTTCTCCTGCCAGGCCCTGGAGCTTGTGACAGTGCTGGTGGGCAGCCCCCGCGTGGATGGGCTTGTTTCCCTCCTCACTACCTCTGAGGATGCTGATGAGCCCCGGCGGCTGCAGTTTCCTCTGCCCACAAGCCAGCGGCCACTGGAGCCTGGGACCCCTCACTGGGCCAACTATGTCAAGGGAGTGATTCAGCACTACCCAGGTATGGGGCCCCGGGCTGGGTCAGATTCCTGCCTCAGCCACAAAGCCCATTAGCTCATCTGATCCACTTCGGGGTAGGCGTGCAGAGTAGAGATTCCTCAGTGGGCAGGTGAGGAGACTGATGCCCCCAGAGGTTCCAGAACTAGCCCTGGGTTGCCCATCCCACGATGGAGGAGCCAGGGTTCAAACCCCAAAGTGTTGGTCTCCAGAGCCCTGAATTCTGAGAACTGGGAGACTGTCTCGGACCCTCAGGGTGGGCGGGTTGAGGGCAGCGGACCCCTTGGCCCAGCAGGTTGGTGACCTCTGACAATTGAGACACATTCCCCCAGCAGCAGCTGCCTGGCAGTTGCCTCCCTTTGCACCAGAACACATTCCCTTCTTGTGTTCACCCTCCCTGGTGGCCCGTCTTACCGTCATCCATTCTTTACCCTGCAGCTGCCCCCCTCCCTGGCTTCAGCGCAGTGGTGGTCAGCTCTGTGCCCCTGGGGGGTGGGCTGTCCAGCTCGGCGTCCCTGGAAGTGGCCACGTATACTTTCCTACAGCAGCTCTGCCCAGGTACCTCCCAGCCCCCACCCAGCCCTCCTTCCCCGAGGTCCTGTGATCAGAGCTTCCCACCCCAACTGTGGCCTTGGCGGGGTAGGTGGTGAATCTCCCTGGAACGTCCCTGGAGCTACTGCTGCTCCCACCCGCGAACCCCTAGTGTCCCCTCCTGGGCCCCAGGCTCCCCACCTTGCCCTGTGCCGCAGACTCGGGGACAATAGCTGCCCGGGCCCAGGTGTGTCAGCGGGCCGAGCACAGCTTCGCAGGGGTGCCCTGTGGCATCATGGACCAGCTCATCGCACTGCTGGGGCAGAGAGGCCACGCGCTGCTCATTGACTGCAGGTCAGGGGCTCCCCTTGGACCTCCCACCTCATAGGAGCTCCTGGATGGAGGCTGCGTGGCCAGCAGACGCCCGGCCTTGTCATTGCCCCCCCCCCCCCCCCCATCTCCGCCCCAGGTCCCTGGAGACAAGCCTGGTGCCGCTGTCGGACCCCAAGCTGGCCGTGCTCATCACCAACTCCAACGTTCGCCATTCCCTGGGCTCCAGCGAGTATCCCCTGCGGCGGCGCCAGTGTGAAGAGGTGGCCCGGGCGCTGGGCAAGGAGAGCCTTCGGGAGGTACAGCTGGAGGAGCTGGAGGGTGAGTGGAGGGTGAGGGCTGGCTGTGTATGCTCTGTCCTGGAGACTGCTGGGGCTGCTGAGTGGGGTGGGGCGGGGCTGGGCGGAGTGGGGCGGGGCCTCCTGACCTGGCTAATGTAGGAATGCTTGATATCTCAATATCGTTTTTTATAATCTAAGAATTTAATGTGCACTGTGGAAAATACAGAAAAGGACAAAGAAGAAAATAACAAGCGATAAGATCACTACCCAGAGATAGCCACTAAGCTTTTTTTTGGCTGCACTGGGTCTTTGCTGATGTGGGCAGGCTTTCTCTTGTTCCGGTGAGCAGGGGCTGCTTCCTTGTGAGGTGCGGGCTTCTCTTGTGGAACACGGGCTCCAGGCACACGGGCTTCCGTAGTTGCAGCCCATGGGCTCAGTAGGCTCAACCCTGTGCAACCAAGCGCACAGGCTTGGTTGTTCCCTGGCATGTGGAATCTTCCTGAACCAGGGATAGAACCCGTGTCCCCTGCATCGCCAGGCGGATTCTTAACCGCTGGACCACCAGGGAAGTTCTACTATTAGCATTTTAATGTATTTCCTTTAGTGGTTTTCTGTACCTGTATTTTCTTTTTTAAAAGTACTTAAAAATTTTTTATCGAATTACGGTTGATTTACACTGTTGTGTTGGTTTCATCATCTGTATTTTCAAAGTTGAGCAAATACAGTGTTGCTATCTGCCCTTTTATTGCCCTGAACTCTCTCAGAACACTTCCTATACCAGAAAAGGCCAGTCATCACGATGGCTTCCCACCGACCCCAAAAGTTTACAAAAAGTTTACAAAAGTTTTCAAGACGACACTTCGTTGTAGCTGTAGGTGGCAACAGATGTTAATGGCAGGGAGTCCAGATGTTTAAACAGGAATGGAAGTAACAATCATCATTGCCTCAGGCACAAGGAACATTTTTTGGCCAGATTTTCTTAATTCCTCCTGTGGGCAGGGGGCCTTTTGGCTTTGGCTTTTAGCTCCTCCTCCTGTTTGTGTTTGAATGCCTTATCTTCCTCGTCCCATCTCCTTGGCTTGCTTCTTGGAATGCATCAGGGGCTGCTTCTTGCCACCTTTGAGGTCCCACATGGTGCCTGCCACCCCTTCCCCAGACCCTCCCACTGGAAGCAATTTTTTTTGGCTGCCTGGGGCCTTAGTTTCAGCCTGTGGAATCTTTGGTTGCAGCATGTGAGGTCTATTAATAGTTCCATGGCCAGGGAACATTCATTGGTTCCAGGCCCCCTGCATTGTGAGCACGGAGTCTTAGCCACTAGACCACCAGGGAAGTCCCCATCAACATGGCTTTTTAAAGCTACTGTAGCATTTCAGCATATAGGTGTCAATTTACTTAACCAGTTTCTGATAATCACATCTAACACCACGAGGGATGTTTTTATACATAATTATTTGTTTTCTCAGGATTAGATTGTTTGGAGTAGGATCACAGGATCAAAAGATAACATGTATTTTTAAGTTTCCAGATAGACATGGCCAGGAAGGTAGTCTGTTGAACAGTTTAAAGGTCATGTACACATTAACTCATTGAATTCTCTCACAAGTCTGTAGGACAGATATTACACTCATCTTTAAAAAGTCTTTATCTATTTATTATTTTTGACCGCCCTGGGTCTCTGTTGCTTTGCATGAGCTTTCTCTAGTTGCGGCGATCCGGGGCTGCTCTTGGTTGCCGTGCTCAGGCTTCTCACTGAGGTGGTTCTAGGCACGAGTGCTTCGGCAGTTGCAGCTCCTGGGCTCCGTAGCTTGGGCTCAGTAACTGGAGCACGGGCTCAGTTGCTCCATAGCACGTGGGATGCTCCCAGACCAGGAATCAAACCCTGGCCCCAGCACTGGCAGGTGGAGTCTCATCCGCTGCACCATCAGGGGAGTCCCTTTTTTTGTGATGGGATGTACAGTGAGTGGCAGGGCTAAGACTTGATCCAGGCAGATCAGCTCGTCCTCCTCCCTTCGGGGCCAGGCTGCTGGCCTTAGGAGCTGCCCTCCCTGGCAGCGTGGGGCCCATTTCAGGGACCATCTTGTCCTTGGTGAACCGTCACCTTTAGGCCACCTGCTCTGTGCAGGTCACGGTGGTTGAGCTTTTTGCCCTTGAGCACTTGTGGCGTTTCTCCCCTCCTCCTCGGCCCTTCCATTCGCCCCCCACGCCCCAGCCCTGGAGGCTTCCATCTCCCTCAGGAACCGTGCTTCTCTCTGCCTGCCTTTCTGTCCTCCACCTGCTCCCCACCTGCTTTTAAACATGCCCAGTCTTCTAGCATCCTCAAATGGAGTCTCCTTCCTATGCCAGTCCTCTGGGAAGGGTCCCCGATGTTCACGACCCCCATTTTCTCCTCTGTGTGCATGCTGAGTCACTTCAGTCATGTCCGACTCTTTGCAACCCCATGAACTGTAGCCCACCAGGCTCCTCTGTCCATGGGATTCTCCAGGCAAGAATACTGGAGTGGGTTGCCATTTCCTCCTCCAGGGGATCTTCCCGACCCAGGGCTCGAACCCTCGTCTCCTGCATTGGCAGGCAGGTTCTTTACCACTCATGCCACCTGGAAAGCCCTTTCTCCTCTCTACTCATTTCTGAATCCTCTGAATCCAACAGCCGGTCTCCCATGCCACCTGGTTTGACAGCTCTCCCAGGGGCTCCCCGCAGAAACCTGGGGGCTGTCCTCTCCACCCCCTCAGTGCTGGATCTGCTTGGTCAGAGCCCTGTTCCTCCTCCTGGGCCTGCCCCAGGCTTTGTCCCCAGCTCAACTCCAGCCACCACTGCCTCACTGAGGACTCAGATGGGAGTCCGCCCCCCCATTCCCACCCGGGGTCCTGGAGCCTTCACCTGGCCCTGGCAGAACTCATCCTTCTGGGCACCTCTCCTCTGACTTGGCATTGTTATTTCCTCACCCTTGTCGCTCCTGTTTGAAACTTCAGAGTCACCCCTGAGTGCTTCCTGGCCCCCTGCCCCCTCGGGTCTCTGACCTGTTCTTCCTCCTCCCCTTCCTCCCCACATCGGGCCCCTCCTGGTCTCTGACGTTTAACAACCACCAGCTGGACTCCTGGCACCCACCTCTCCCAGCGGGGCCCCTGCCCAAGGCGGTCACTTTTGTCAACTAGAGCTCAGCTCTGTCCCTCCCCGGCTCCAGAATCTCACTGGCACCTGGAATTAAGTTGCGAAGTCTCCTCGGTGTTCAGGGCTGCCCTTAGTGACTCGGCTGGCTGTGCCTGCTTCAGCGTTAGCCAGTTGGACAGCCTGCTGGTTCCCTGGGGTGTCCCAGGCAGGCCTGCACTGTACCCCAGTTCTGGATTCCTGGCCTTTGGAGGTTTCACTGTTAGTCCAGCAAAAACACCAGCAGGACTTGTCCTTTCTGTTCTGTCTTGGCCTCTGGAAGGCAGCAGTGTCCCATTCGCCAGGGAAGCAGAGTATGGGGCTCAAACAGCTGTTTATTGAGTACCCACCGTGTGCCAGGCACACTGGGAGCTCTGCATGTGTCTGCCTCACTGAGTTCTCCCCACATCCCAAATGAGGTGGGTCATGCCCCCTTTTTTGGCCACACTGCCCAGCACGTGGGATCTTAGTTCCCCAACCAGGGACTGAACCCATGCTCCCTACAGTGGAAACTTGCAGGGGGTCTTAACCACTAGACCCCCAGGGACGTCCTGGGTACCCCCTTTTATAATCGAGGAGGCGAGGTCTGAAACCTTGCTCCCCAACCCGAGGTTCTACCCACAGCTTCGTCAGAACCAGAGTGGAGATGCCCCGGGGCCAGCGGCCTGGAGTCCACAGGGGCCCAGAGGCCGTGGGTGGCAGGTCTGCTGAGCCCCTTTCCTCCCCAGCTGGCCGGGACCTGATGAGCACGGAGGCCTTCCGGCGGGCGCGGCACGTGGTGGGCGAGATCCAGCGAACGGCCCAGGCGGCGGCCGCCCTGCGCCGCGGCGACTACAGAGCCTTCGGCCGCCTCATGGTGGAGAGTCACCACTCGCTCAGGTGAGGCCCCTGGGTGCCTGACACCCCGCAAGCACATGTGTTGCAGCTGGGGCCGGCTCCAGGCTCCGTATTCTCTCCGCAGAGACGACTATGAGGTGAGCTGCCCGGAGCTGGATCAGCTGGTGGAGGCCGCGCTCTCTGCTCCTGGGGTTTACGGCAGCCGCATGACAGGCGGTGGCTTCGGGGGCTGCACGGTGACCCTGCTGGAGGCCTCTGCCGCTCCTCGGGTGATGCAGCACATCCAGGTTGGCAGTGCTGGAGTCGGGGTGGGGAGGGCAGGGTGGGGGAGCAGGAGAGATGGCTCCCAAGGCAGCCCTGAGCTCAGACCCCCCGTCCACCAACAGGAGCAGTACCATGGGACGGCCACCTTCTACCTCTCCCAGGCGGCTGATGGCGCCAAGGTGCTGCGCTTCTGAGGCCCTCGCAGGACAGCACGCGGCGGGCCTCCCCTCCTGTCTGGGTGCTCAATAAACTTGTATCTCTGACTCTGACGCCCGCCTACCTCAAGAGGTGGATGTGTGCTGGGGCATCAGAAAAGGGGTGTGTGAGAACTGCTCCCTGCTCTGGACGGGGCCTAGAAACATGGTCAGGGCAGAGCCAAGCAGTAGCGAAATCCTTTATTATAGCAGAACAAAGCCAGGCCCTTGTCATGCTGGGTCCAGCTCTTTGGTTACAAAGGGGCTGGGGCCTGGGGCAGGGGGGCAGCCAGAAGGGCCTTCTGGAACCTCTGCCCCCTCCACGCTGTCCAGAGGACACTGAGCCCCTGTGCTGTGGCCAGAGGCAGCGGCCTTGTGATCAGCATGCGGCTGGGGTGGGCCACCAGGGGTCCAAGGATGGAGTAGCTGAGGCAGCACATGGGGAGGGGGTGGGGCGGGGTGTGTGTGTTGAGGGGGGCGCTCAGGTCTGGAAGAACTGTTGGTCCACGTGGGTGCTGAGGGTCCCACTGGTGGTCAGAGTCCGGCTCACAAACTCCTGTGTCACATGCCGGGTGAGGGAGCCACTTGCTTCCAGATGCTGGGAGCCCAGGGTCAGTCCATCTGCAGGGGAAGAAGTGTTGAAGGACCCACCCCTGGGTCCTGACTGCCCCCCCCCACCCCTTCCTCTGTTGGCTCTGTGTTTCCTGGGGAGAGCCAGGAGCCCCCACCAGGCAACTCACCCAGTAGGAAGGGTTCAGTGGTGCTGGAGTGGGTGGTGATGCTGCTGTATTCCCCTGACGCTGGGTGCTGGAAGAGCCCCAAGTGGCCGCCCAGCTGTGGAAAGGGTCCTGGAGAGGGTGGGTGGGGGCACAGTTAGAGGATGGTGCCAGGAGAAGGCGTGGCCAGAGAAGGGGTGGGGCTGGGGAAGGGGCAAAGAAGCCTGCCTCCATCCTGGGACTCGATGGTGATGATTCCCTCTCGCTCCGGCCCGAAGCCTTGGGTGGTCTTGGCCTGCACCTTGAACTTGTAGGGCACGTTCTCGCTGAGGCCAGGCACGGTCAGCCGGCTCTCAGGGCTGTCGCCGTCAACCAGGAACGTAGTGGCTGGCTCTGTGCAGGAAAGATGCCTTTCAGCCTCTGCGGCTCCCTCTCTACCCCTCCCCCTCCGCCCCCCAACCCGGGGCAGGCAGCACCTCCTCCGTGGGCCATCTCACACGTCACCAGGTAGCCCAGAATGTCGCCATCTGGCCTGCGGGGCCGCTCCCAGCTCAGCTGCAGCGAGTCGGGGCTCAGGGCAGTGAACACCAGCGGGCCCGGGGCGCTGGGTGTGCTCAAAGTGAAGGCGGAGCCTGGGGGCAGCAGAGGAAGTTTGTCAGGGGACAGGTGGGTATCTGAGGGCCAGGTGGGGGCACCTGTGGGGGTGGGGGTGGCAACTCACCCGGCAGGGGGCAGAGCGGGCTCTGCGGGTGCACCTGTGACTCAATGGTGATGACACCCTCACGCTCCGGGCCCCAGCCCTCCTGGCTCTGGGCCCGCACACGGAACACGTAGGAGTGGTTGGGCAGGAGGTCCTCCACCACCACCGAGGTCTGGCTGGGGTTGGGGATGTTGAGGCGATACAGCTCACCTGTGTGGGGGACAGAGGCAGACCGTGGAGCAGCCTCATTCCTCATCCCTAGCCCCTGGCCTGATCTCGCCCCTCCCCTAGGCCGCAGCCCAGATCTGGTCCTAGCCCAGACAGGACCAGCTGTGGTTGGGGTGCAGGTCAGGGCGGCCTTGTGTGGTGTGGCTGGTGGTTCAGGCTGTGCACCATACAAGGAGTGAGTGGAGTCTGAAATCCCATCTGTGTATGATGGCTGTTTATGGGCCCAGGTCATGCCTGCCCAGAGAAGGGCCACTTCTCATAGCCCAGCAGAGAGACCCTGGGTCCCTAAGCAAAACCTCACCGGGGAAGTGATCAGGAGAGAGGCCCAGGGAGATGGGTGAGGACGCAGTGGAACAGGGGATGCAGTGAAGGGGACACTGGGAGACTCAGAAGGGAAAGGCCCTCTCAGAGAGGCAGGGGGTGGCAGCGGGGGACATCAGTGGTCAAGCGGCTCGGCTGGGCTCCGGACAGCCCGAGCGCCTGTATGTCAGCCCACCAGCAGCCAGGCCTCACCGCCGTTCAGCAGCTGGTACTCCACACTGTAGCCCTGCAGCGCACGCTCACACTGCGGCTCCTGCCAGCTCACTTTCAGAGACGTGGGTCCAAGGGCGGAGAACACCAGGCGGGTGGGTGTGTTGGGCACACCCGCAGCCAAGCGGGAGCCTGCAGACAGGGGGCGCCGCAGTCAGCCCGCGGCGGGGTTATCTGGGCAGTAGTCCCTGGTTCTCAGCTGCACCTCCCTGACTGCTGGTCGGGCAGCCCACTCGGCCCTGCAGCACCCTCTCTAGGCCGCCCGGCGCCTCCCCACCGCACTCAGGGTGAGTGCGGGGTCTGCTTGAGTACCCGGCCCCCCACCCTCCTCAGCTGGCCCCAGCCCAGCACCCCGGGAGGACAGGCCGCTTTAGGCACCAGCGTGGATGTGGATGGAATGGAGGGTGCGAAGGCGCGGGCAGTGCTGATGGTGGGTGGATGGTGACATGGAGCGGGACGGCCATGGAGACGCAGGACTGCCACCTCTGTACTACCTGGGCCCCAAGAGGGCGCTGCTGGCTGCCCAGCCAGGATTATAGAGTCTCTCAAGTCCCCGGAGCGGGGGGCTCCCTTCATCTGAGCCCGACTCCGGGACCCCAGGGCCCAGGACAGCGGAAGCCTGCTCCTCCCGTGTTCCCAGATGGGAGGGAGGCCTAGGGCAGGACAAAACACAAGTGAGCTGGGGCGGGGCGGGTGTGCGTGTTGGGCGGAGGGCAGCAGCCCCCGCCCCGCCTCCAGGAGCTGGAAGAGAGGAACGATTGGCCGGAGGGCCGGGGAGGAGGCGGCACTCACTCTGGGAGGAGAGGGAGGTGAGGGTGGAGTAGTCCCTGGGCAGCGTGGCGGAGTGCGAGTGCTCCGTGCGGGTCAGCGAGTGGTAGTCCCGCGTGAGGGTGGACGAGGTGCTCAGCACGCGGTGGGACAACTGCGGGCTCAGGTGGGCGCCGTGGGCCGCGGTGCTCACGGTCATCCTGTGCAGGGAGTTGGCGCTGCCCGGGAAGGCAAAGTCCATCCGCCCGTTCACCAGGTGCTCTGCGGGGACAGAGCAGGGTCACTCCCACAGGCCCGGCCGCAGACCCCGGAGCCCCGAGGGGCGGGCTGCCGCAGCCCTGGGAATTCCGGGGGTTACCTACCTACCTACCTTCCGGGGCCCCCTGGCATCAAAACACCCAGCCTCCCTCTGCCCACCAGGGCAGAGGCCCCTGGAGGAGTCCACGGCCCAACCAACCCCCGCAGGCTTCTGGAACACAGGTCCCCTGGCCTGGCAGGAGGCCCCCACGGACCCGACCTCCGCCGGGGCCTCGCAGCCCCAGCAGTCGGCCCCGCCCTGGGGAGAGCCCACACGCCTGCCCTGGGGTCCCCTGGCTCTGGGGTCACCGGGCAAGGCAGCCTGGCCGCGGTGGGCTCTGGCTGGAGCCGAGGTGGGTGCGGGTGGGGGCGTGCCGGTCACCTCCCTCCCCGCTGGCGCCCCGCGTGCCCCCATCGGCCCCATCGGCGGCGCAGTCTCCCGGGGGCCCGGAGTCGGAGGAGCGCCGGCTGCCGGCGGACAGGCGCGGGATGAGCTCCGGGGGCAGCCGCCACGTGACGCGCCTCAGGTCCAGCTCCTCCCCCAGCAGGGGCTCGAACTTCCAGCCGCAGCCTTAGGAACAACGAAGGGCCGCGTTGGCACCGCCAGGGGGCGCCAGGGGCGCGGAGAAGAAGCCAGTGGTCCCCCGGCACATGCGATCTGGGTGTGCGGCGGCGGGGGAACCCGGCGGCAGGCGGGACCCTCAGCCCGGAGGTGTTATAGGGCGGCTTGGGCCGCAGCTGGCGAGGGAAGACCCCCTGGACCAGAGTCCTGGCTCTGCCGCGAGCCGTGAGGCCTCTGCTCTGAGCCTGCTTCCCGTCTGGATGAGGGAGCGAGTGATGTCTCCCAGGCCTGCCTCCCGGGAACTCCCCAGCGAGTTCCAGCAGCCGGAGTAGATCTGTGTAGTGCCGACAAGCCGAGGAACCTGATTCATACCAGCTGCTCTCTACCCCAGACCCTCAAAACCCTCAAGACCCCTGAACCCTAGCTTGACTCCATGGAAACCTGATGTAGGTAAGGAAGGAAGAAAATACAAATTCTGGGGCTTCCCTGGTGGCTCAGTGGTAAAGAATCTATCTGCCAATGCGGGAAAAACAGGTTTGATCTCTGGTCTGTGACTGAACCGAACTGAACTGAACTGAACTGAACCGGGAAGATCCCACATGCCGCGGAGTAACTAAGCCTACAGGTCAGAACTACCGAGCCTGTGCTCTAGAGGCCGGGAGTTGCAACTACTAAGCCCTAGAGCCCGTCTTGCGCCACAGGAAGAGAAGCCACCGCGATGAGAAGCCTGCATAGCAATGAAGACCCAGCACAGCCAAAAATAAATTATATGAAAAGGAAATACAAATCCTGGTGGATTTTCACTCAGCCTAGTATGACTGGTATCCCATTTCACAGATCAGAAAACCGAGGCAGAGAATGTACGTGATTCATCTGAATTCCCACAGTGGTGGCTTAGTCACTAAGTCCTGTCCGACTCTTGCCCCATGGACCCCATGGACTGTAGCCTCCCAGGCTCCTCTGTCCATGGGATTCTCCCGGCCAGAATACTGAAGTGGATTGCCATTTCCTTCTCCAGGGGATCTTTCCAACCCAGGAATTGAACCCAGGTCTCCAGCATTGCAGGCAGACTCTTTACCAACTGAGCTACAAGGGAAGCCATCCTGCAGTGAAGCCAGAGCTAAAACAGACCCCAGGAGTCCCAGTCGAGGGCTCTTTGCATCACAATGTACAGGAATCCAAGAGGGAAGTGGAGCAGGGCCAGTGCAAGGAGCACTGCACTGGGGGCCCCCAAGCCAGTGGCTGTTCTGGGGCTCCTGGACCAGGCTTGCCTCCTCGCCTGTAGCCCTGTCCCTGGGAGGTGTCTTGGGTGTCCTGACTCCATGGCACAGCTGGTGAGCTGGTGAGCCTTCCACACTCACAACTGTTTCCAGTCTCATGCGCACGAGCCCGTGTGCATGTGCCCCAAGCCCATGTCTGTCTGTCTGTCCTCACACAGAGACGTGCACACCAGCCTATGAGCCACGTCCACTTTGTCCCCTCTGTACCCAGAGCCAGAATGGTGCCTGTCAAATCGTTGATTTTGCAGAGAGGGGACTTTCAGTCTTGATCTTCATGCCCAGTGGTCCTGGCCCCTTTGCTGTCTCTGGACACCAGCGACAGCCCCACCCTCTACCCAGGATCCCCACCATCCTCGCCGGGATCCCCAGACCACTCACCGGTGTCATCAGAGACGCTGGGCCTCTGGCTGCCGGCTGGAGAGCGGAGCACATCATCGCTGTACATGAGGAAGCTCTCATAGTCCTCCCCACTCTGGGCGTCCACGATGGGGATGTCAGGGATGATGGGGACTGCGGGGTGGGGGGAGGGGTGAGCCAGGGCCCGACCTCGGGCCCCTGCCCGCCCCTGTCCGCCCTGTGCCTCCCTGCCCCCTGCTCACTGGACATGGGTCGCTTGGGCTGGGTGGCCAGGTTGATGATGGCCTCCCGCTCAGGCCCCCAGCCTGCCCCGTTGCGAGCCTTGACCGTGTAGCGGTATGGCTGGGACTCGCGCAGGTTCTCGATGAGCAGCGTCCGCTTCTTGGGGCTGTCCACCAGCACCTTCTTCATGGGCCCGATGGGTCCTAGGGCAGGGAGAGTGCCTCAGAGCTTCTGGCCTGGTCCTGGTCTCGGATGCCCCAGGACCGTCGCGCGGCCCCTGAACTGCACCCAGGAGTGGGGGGAACAAGGCAGGGAGCGAGCAACTATTGATGCCCAGCCATGGGCCAAGCCCTGAGAACCTGGGTGTGACTGGCTTAGAGAAGTGTCACCAGGGCTCCACGGGGTTCCTCGCTAAGTTGAGTGGCAGAGACACACTAGACTCAAGTCACCTTTAGTGTCAGCTTGACCCATTGGTAAAGGTCCTACGTTCACGTGCGTCTGTGCGAGTCTGGCTCCAGAGCCAAGAGTGCCCTCATCACCTGTGCCTCACCGTCCCCAACCAAACCCCAAATGCTCTGTTGGGAAATCCAAAGTGGAAACACTGGGGACTTCCCTGGTGGCCCAGGGGCAAAGACTTTGCTCTCCCAATGCAGGGGACCCGGGTTCAATCCTTGGTCCAAGAACTAGATCCCACACGTTGTTGCTGAGCAGCGAAGTTGTGTCTAAGTCTTTTGCAACCCCGTGGACTGTAGCCCTCGAGGCTCTTCTGTCCATGGGATTTCCCAGGCAAGAAAACAGGCGTGGGTTGCCATTTCTTCCTCCAGGGGATCTTCCCGACCCAGGGACTGAACCCAGATCTCCCGCATTGGCAGGTGGATTCTCTACCGCTGAGCCACCAGGGAAGCCCCAGATCCCACAGGCCACAACTGAAAAGATCTCGTGCGCCACGATAAAGACCGATCACCCCGCATGCCCCCATGAAGACCCGGCACAACCAAAACAATAAATAAAAAATATTTTAAAAGTGGAGACATTCGGACACTCGCCAAGGCTGCCCTGGCCACCTGGGCAAGGACGGGAGGTGAGAGGCAGGCCTGATCCTGCAGCGGAGGACAGGCCAAGGCCTGCACGAGCTGAGTGTGCCAGGGTGGGATGGAGGTTGCACAAGAGTCAGTTAGCCGGGAGCAGAGGTGAGGCAGCTCCCCCACACCCAGAAGGGAGGACACACAGCCCTGGGAGCGGGGAGGAAGAGACCCCAGGCTGCTCTGAGTGAGTTACAGTGCCTAGGGGCCCCGACCTGACAACATGGGGCCCTCTGGGTGATCAGAAGACATCCCAGAGTCTGAGGGGTCCAAAGGAGGGCTCTCGGGGAAAACCCCACCTGCGAAGCTTGATGCTGTCTGATAAGAGAATGGCTGTGCTCCAAGAACTGGCTGATGTTGGACTGTCTGCCTGGGGGAGGTCTCTGAGTGCTGAGGTGGGGTCCACCCCGTCGCATCTGTCTGCCAGGGGGAGAAGGGAAGGGGACCACCCCAAAGGGCTGATGCCCTTGGGTCAGGAGGGCTTCCTCATACGTTTGTGAGGCAAGAGCTAAGAGTGTGGGCCAAAACCAGTCACGCCTGGTTAAGATTAAAGGCCAGGCCAGAAAAGACTTCCTGACAGTGGTCCAGGGGCGGACCAGGAGTCGCCAACAGAAGGAGCCAAGGTGTGACGCAGCGGCTGAGAAGGTTGTGCTTGGTCGGCCAGGCGAACAGAGCAAGGAGCCTGAGGCCCAGAACAATCCTGCTGCCCTCTGCCCTGTTGGGCTACCTGGGAGTGCTAAGCCTGACCCACTTTAGGGTTCACAGGTTGTATCTGGGGGTGGGAAGCTCTCCATCCCTGGGATGGACTCAACAGGTGACGATGCAGAGAGGAGGGCCCTGCACCAGGCAAGAGCGGCGGACTGAGTTCCCTTGAAAAGTTTTCCATCCTGACAAGTGCAGGGGTCATCTCTCCCTTCCAGGACGGGAGAAAAATAGAGAGTTCTGCCAGGGGCTCTGATAACATGTTGCATAAAATGTACTAGAAAAATTGTTTGAAGTTCAGGGAGTCCTCTGCTTTTTATTTGCTAAATCTATCCACCCTGGCTTGAAGAGACCCGTGTAGAATTGAGCCACTCTCGTTGACCTGTGTGGGCTGGCACTCTGGACCTGTGACCCCATTGCACACACATAACCTCAGGCCTTCCATCCTCACCTGCCCTGGGAGCTTCTGGGCTCTGCTTTGGAATGCAACTAACTCAGCCCAAGTTCAGTTCAGTTCAGTTCAGTCGCTCAGTCGTGTCTGACTCTTTGCGACCCCATGAATCGCAGCACGCCAGGCCTCCCTGTCCATCACCAACTCCCGGAGTTCACCCAGACTCACATCCATCGAGTCAGTGATGCCATCCAGCCATCTCATCCTCTGTCGTCCCCTTCTCCTCCTGCCCCCAATCCCTCCCAGCATCAGAGTCTTTTCCAATGAGTTAACTCTTTGTATGAGGTGGCCAAAGTACTGGAGTTTCAGCTTTAGCATCATTCCTTCCAAAGAAATCCCAAACCTGACCACAAACCTAATGATGCCCCCAGGCAAACAGAGTGGGGGCTCATCCACTGACCTGGACTCCGTGACCTCCTCCCGTTCTCCACCCCCTTCCCTCCCTGGGGGCAGAAGAGGAGGGCGGGTCCTTACGGTTGTCCTCATTGACCAGGCCGTAGCAGACCTCGTAGGCTGTGATCTCGCCGTTGGTCTCAGCCGGCTCGGCCCAGCTCAGCTGGGTCACGGTGGAGGAGACGACGTTGAAGGCCAGACGCCCGGGCTCGCTGGGCACTGGATGGGGCAGAGAGGGTGCAGGAAGAGCGCTGTCAACATCGGACAAGAGGGCAGAGTTCTGGGCGGGGCCAGGGCTGGGCAGGCTGGCATCAGGGTGGCCAGGGATGGATGTGGTGAGGCCTCACCTTCCTGGTGGGTGCGACAGGACACCGGGGAGCTGTAGGGGCCCTCGCCCTGCGCCCCGTAGGCGCACACCTTCATCTCGTAGTCACAATATGGGTACAGGTTGGTGAGCTCCACTGAGGGCACCTTGCTGTCAAGCAGGTGGGCTTCAGACTCGGAGTCACCCTGGATCCAATATTTCACCTGTGCCCAGGGTGGGGCTGGTCAGCGGGGAGCAGCTGGCAGAGCCCACCGTCCCTCCGCTGAGCCCTGCCCTTACAGTCCCGTGGGCACACAGACGTGGAGGGATTGAGTGCCCTGCCAGGCGCACGCAGCAGGGCTGGCATAGGGCACAGGTGTTTCTGGGTTCTGGGGGCCACATTCCAGGGACTTCTTCCTCCCCCAGGGGCCGATGGGGGTTCCCCACCCACTGAGGCCAAGCACGTCCTCTCCTCTCCCTGGGGCCCTCTCTGGCCTCAGCAGGCCCACCTCTGCAGCATATGCCCGGCCTCCCATCCACCCCTTTCGTCGCCCCCCACCTTACCCGGTACCCTGTCGGCTTGCCAGGAGGAGGCAGCCAGTTGAAGTGGATCTTCCGGGACCCAGCAGCCTTGGCATTGGGGTTCTGTGGGGCACCCAGGTCACCCCGGGGCGGTGGGGGTGATGACACGGTCTGGTTCATTACATTCCGGTCCAGCTCGTCTGCAGGGGGTCAAGCCAGGGCAAGGCAGTGAGCAGAGACTCCTCTCTGGCTTTGAGGGGACAGGAACCCATCTGCACCACCAGGGGGCACCAGACGCCCAGTTAAACACCAAGACTCCTTCCCCCTCACATCACATCAGACGTATGGGTGTGAGAGTTGGACTATAAAGAAAGCTGAGTCCCGTAAGTATTGACGCTTTTGAACTGTGGTGTTGGAGAAGACTCTTGAGAGTCCCTTGGACTGCAAGGAGATCCAACCAGTCCATCCTAAAGGAAATCAGTCCTGAATGTTCATTGGAAGGACTGATGTTGAAGCTGAAACTCCAATACTTTGGCCACCTGATGAGAAGAACTGACTCATTGGAAAAGACCCTGATGCTGGGAAAGATTGAAGGCGGGAGGAGAAGGGGATAACAGAGGATGAGATGGTTAGATGGCATCACCAACTCAATGGACATGAGTTTGAGTAAACTCCGGGAGTTGGTGATGGACAGGGAGGCCTGGCGTGCTGCGGTCCATGGGGTCACAAAGAGTCTGACATGACTGAGCGACTGAACTGAACTGAACCGAACCTTCCCCCTGCTCCAGGGGGACCCAGGAGGGTCTCCAGAGGGATAAGGGCTTGCTCTCTTTGTCCCTTTGGCAGCCAAGGTGTGTCCCACAGAGAACATTTTCTCTTCCCAACGCCCTTCCTCTCTCCCCTACCCCAAGACTCCTCCTATGCCCCCATCCTTTTGGCAAACCTCCCCTCCAGGGTGGGCTCACAGGCCCCACTATACCGGAAGCTAAGGGCCCATAAGAAGTGTTTCACCCCTTCTGAAACACTTGCATTTAGCTTAAACTAAGGCTGAAGTCAAAGGCTAAGGCCTAATGGTGGGATTCCCAGCCAGCGGCAGGCCTGTGGCCACATGACCCCGGTCTCTCTGATTGAGAGCAGGGTTGCCAGATAAATACAAGATGCCTAGTTAAACTGGAATTTCACACGAAGATACTTTTTAAGAATAAGTATATCCCAGATAGCATATGGGATATACGTATACTACAAGTTGAGTTGTTATTTATCTGAGATTCAAATGTAACTGAGCTTTCTGTATTTTTACGGCTGAGACTGTCAAGAAGCCCCAGCCCTCCCTCCCCACCTGCTTAACCTGACCCCAGGCTCCGGCTACCTCGGTCCCCAATGATGACAGTGGCACACTGGGGCTGGCCCAGGCGGGCCCCGAACTTGGGGTTGCTGAGTTGGATGTAGAAGCGGCGGGTCTGGGGGCCCCGCAGAAGGGAGTCCATCTCCTGCAGCTCCAGGAGCTTCACCTGCAGCTCCTTCCAGGTCTCCCCAGGTTGGAACAGCAGCTCACCCTCCATGGGGATGTAGTCCTAGGAATGGGAAGGGGTCAGAGTTGGAGCAGGCCTGGGAGATGAGCCAGGGCCACACGCTCCACCCCCACCCGACAGCCAGTGCAGAGACCCTCATGCAGACTCTCCCACGTGGACACGGAATGGCTCCTGTTTATACAGCACCTCTTTTGCATCAAGTACTTTACAGATATTAGCTCGTTTCTTCCTCAGGGCAGAGTGAGGTAGAGATATTACTGTCCCCATTTTACAGATCAGGTAACTGAGGCACACAGAGGTAAAGAAAGATGCCCAAGTTCACACAGGTAGTTGTGGTGGAGCTGGGATTTGAACCAAAGTACAGAGAGACAAGGATGCAGATACAGGGGGGTCCCACACAGGCAGGCACTCAGCCAGGGGAGCTGAGATTTGCAGGCCTCACCTAGGAGGGAGGAACTGTTCCCCGCCCTGCGGCTCTGAAGTCTGAATCCCACCAGCCCCCTGGCCCTGCCTCCTGGGTGGGGTGCTTCTATTACCTCCAGTTTTTATTTTTCAATGCCCTAGAGCTTTTTCCTGAATGTCTTGGGATTAATGTGTACCTATATGGGGCAGATAGATTGCAGTGTGTAGGGGGAAGCCTTTTCACATAATTCCACTAGGTGGCGCTGTAAGCTAACATTCAGATTCTTTGCTAGCAGTCCGAGCCACCAGGGAAGCCCAAAAATGTAAGGATGGAGGTACTGGGGATTGAACCCAGGGCCTCATGCATGCTAAGCATGCGCTCTACCACTGAGCTATACCCCCAGGCATATATCTGTATATACATACATGTATACATTTGTATAGAAAAAGAGAAAGCAACTATCAACAATGGGTGCTAATTTTATTAGTCTTTCCATTCTGCTGTAGGTTTGAAGTTTTTCAAAATAAAAAGTTGAGAAATATTTAAAAATGTTAAAAAACATAGTTCACTACCAAAGGATCCTTATAAAGGGCTTCCCTAGTGGCTCAGATGGTAAAGAATCTGCCTGCAATGCAGGAGACTCAGGTTTGATCCCTGGGTGGGAAAGATGGTCTGGAGGAAGGAAAGGCAACCCACTCCAGTATTCTTGCCTGGAAAACTTCCATGGACAGAGGAGCCTGGTGGGCTGCAGTCCATGGGCCGCAAAGAGTCGGACATGACTGAGCGACTTAACACTTTCACTTTTTCACTTTCAGTGACGTTATGGTTGTACAAATTCCTTTTTGGAATTTTTACTGGAAGCATTAGAGCAGTAATAAGAACTATTCCTACCTATAAAAATAAATAAAGAATAGGGTGTGTGCGCACACTTGCTCTCACGATTGCCAAGTGGGTCTGCAGGCCAGTGCGACTAACCTTTATTACTTTTTGAGTGAAGTTTTTTTGTTTCGTTTTTAATTTTGGGCCACACTCTGTGGCACATGGAACTTCCCCAGACCAGGATCGAACCCATGCCCCCTGCAGTGAAAGCGCAGCATCGTAACCACTGGTCCAAGAGGAAAGTCCAGTGAAGTTTTGATATGAATATTTCTACTTTTAAAATGTTGGTAATAGGTATAAAATAGATAACTAATAAGAATCTATGGTATAGCACAGGGAACTCTACTCAGTACTCTGTAATGACCTATCTGGGAACAGAATCTAAAAAAGAGTAGATAGATATATGTCTATGTTTAACTGATTCACTTAGCTGTACAGCAGAAAAGCAATATGGTAAATCAACTGTATGCCAATAAAAAATTAATTAAAAAAATTGGTAATGGTAATAGGGAATTCCCTGGCAGTCCAGTGGTTAGGACTCTGCAATTTCACTGCCAGGTCCCTGGGTCCAGGTTTGATCCCTGGTTGGGGGACTAAGATCCCACAAGCCACACAGCATGGCCAAAAAAATCAAAATACACAAAACGTTGGTAATTAATTTAGAAAAACAGACATATAAGCCAAACTAAGCAGGGACATGGCTGTTGTCTGAGAGTGATTAAGTTGTGAAAAAGTGATAAAGTTGACACCAGCCCACCATGCGGCCCTCCCTGCCCTGAAGGATTGGTCCTATGGCCTGGCTGACAGAGGGCCTGCCTGGCAATGACAGCCTGGGGACATTAGGCCTGTGATCCCCCGTCAACAAGGCCAGAGTCCCTAGGCCATGGCAGAGGGGGCAGTCTATTTCTTTGAAGAGTGTCCAGGTGGATCCTGGAATGTTGCAAGGGGGACACGGATGGTCTGGACATGATGAGGCCTTATTCAGGGCATCACTGGCCTTTTTGGTGAAAGTGAAAGTGAAATCGCTCAATCGTGTCCGACTCTTTGCCACCCCATGGACTGTAGCCCACGAAGCTCCTCTGTCCATGGGGTTTTCCAGGCAAGAAGAGGAAACTTCCTTCTCCAGGAGATCTTCCCAACTCATTTGAAAAGACCCTGATGCTGGGAAAGACTGTAGCCGGGAGGAGAAGGGGACGCAGAAGATGAGATGGCTGGATGGCATCACCGACTCAATGGACATGAGTTTGTGTAAGCTCCGGGAGTTGGTGATGGACAGGGTGGTCTGGGGTGCTGCAGTCCATGGGGTCGCAAGGAGTCAGACACGACTGAGCAACTGAACTGAACTGATGCCCCTGCTGCAGGGTGGCAGGGGAAACGTGTCCTTGGGAGGCCAGCCTGTGGCACCACCAGCATCCAGAGACCCAGGATGCCGCTGTGTCCAGCCCCCACTGGGCCCTTGGGATGTGCCTCACCTCGTGGCAAGGACTCACCCGGTTGGCCTTGGCGGTGTTATCCTGTGTGCGGTAGGAGACCTGTGATTTGCCGCTGTCCAGGATGCGCCGGACCACGGGGATGCGGGCAACGTGCTCCCCGCTGCTGACCAAGTACTCGGGCTGCTCAAAGGACACGATCCCGCTGGCTGCAAGGAGCCAGGCGCTGGTCAGGGGTCTTGACCACAGTCCCCCTCTCAGCCCCTGCCCTCCCTCTGGCCCAGCCCGGTCCAGACTTCAGGAGTCTGCTTATCACCCTCACCCCTCTGCTCTCTAGGGAGGGTGGACAGAGGTGCTGGGAAAGTCTTCCAGGAAAAGTTGACAAGGCTGGAACAGTGTCCAGCTGACATCCTGGAAGGTTTGGGGCAGAGAAGGGAGGCCAGGCAGCGGCAAGACCAGAGATGAGGGCTGAGACCGAGGACCGGGGCAGAGCAGGCCTAAGTCCTGCGGCAAGTGGGAAGGAGGGGTCAGCGACCAGAACAGGCCCTCCGGACGCTGGAAGGATGGTTATGAACAAGTCCAGGTTCCCCGAGGAACTAGCAGGGAAGGCAAGGTAGGTGACGGTGGTTTGACGCCTTGCCCGCCCTCTAGGTAGGCCTGGGCAGAAAAAGCCCCAGGTCCCTTCTTGCTCTGATGTCCTGGCATCCTGGGGACCCATTCAGTCTCAAGTTCAAAGGCCACAGGACAAGGAGAGGGTCGTGGGACGGCTCTAGGAGAACTCAGTACCCTCTGGTGATGATAAGAGAAGCCCCACACTGAGCGCTTATGAGAGAGGTACAGCCACAACCCCCTCAAAAGAGCCTGATACCCATTATGCAGATGAAGAAACCAAGGCTCAGAGGTTGAGTCGCTTGCCTAGGCCACATGGCCAGGCCCCACTTCCACTTGGATTGAGGAGAGACAAGAGTCCCAGAGTCCCCTTTGGCCCCCATCCTGACCGACCTTGCTCCTTGATGATGGTGATATTGACCAGGCGACGTCCGAGGGTGGCGGTGCCCACAGGCACGTCGATGGCCTCCACCAGCAGCTGCTTCTCGTCGTCGTCCTCGGGCCGGATAAACAAAGGCACCCGCACATCCACCAGCTCCACGCCCTCCTGGAATTCCACCATGCCCCGGGCATCTGGTGGGGAGCCGTCAGACAGGCGTCAGGGGGCCGCACGGGGGTGGGAGCTGAGAGGGAGGAGCACAGGGAGCCTGCCCACCTACCCTGGTCTGCGGTGAGCGTGTAATAGCCGGGGGCCACCTTGAGCTCATGGAAGGCCCCCTGCTCCACGTGCTTCTCCGTCAGCTTCAGCAGGGCCTGCTTGGCCGAGCGGGGAGCCATCAGCACAGTGTCCACAATGGTGTGGTCCTGCCTGGGGGCGGGGCGGGTGGGGGGTGTCAGGCCAGCTGGGAGGCTGCCACGCGTCCCTGTCCACCCCTCCTGCCTGTCCTCTCTGCATTGGGGCACAAGATTCCAGGCAGCAAAAAGAGGTTTTTTCAGAGCCAGACAGACGCAGAGGCCCAGGCTGGCCCTGCCGCCGCCCCCTGCAGCCTCAGGGTCCTTATCTGTGAGAGGAGGCTCCTCTCCCTGCCCACCTCTCCCAGAAGGGCTGATGATGCACACACAGAGGCGGGGCAGCAAAGATGCCAAGGGGACAGGCCAGATTGCCTGGCTGCAATCCTGGCTTTTCATCTTAAATTTTTTTTTTTTTTTTTTTTACCCAACCACATGGAAATTGAACCTGGTCCCTGGCAGCGAAAGCCTGAGTCTTAACTGCTGCTCCTGTGTCGTGCTGCGTTGTGTCTGACCCTTTGTGACCCCATGGACCGTAGCCCACCTGGTTCCTCCATCCATGGAATTTTCCATACAAGAATACTGGAGTGGGTTGCCATTCCCACTCCAGGAGATCTTCCACGTCCAGGGACTGAACCCGCGTCTTTTGTCCTTTGCACTGGCAGGCAGGTTCTTTACCACTGAGCCACCTGGGAAGCTTTAACTGCTGGACCACCAGGGAATTCCCCTGGTTCTCTCTCTCAATGGCTAGGTAACCTTGGGTAAGTTGCTCAACTTCTCTGATCCTCAGTTTCCTCAACTATACAATGGGAACAGCAATGATCCCCACTTGAGTAAGATAACCACACACACGAGTCCTTAGAACAAGGCCTGACCGGTGGTCAACACTCAAAGTGCCAGTCTCAATGGTTCTTACCCACAGTAATGTGCCCGGTGAGAGCTGTGCTTTGTCTTCTTGGTATTGAACCCCACCCCACTCTTCCCTGGGGGATCTGGGACTCGGGGTGGGAACTGGGAAAGAAGTGTGTCACCCACTGGACCATCTGGTTGGTAACCAGCGGCGCCTCCAGGATCAAGGCCTTTGGCCTCAGAGGAGGGCTGGCTCTGGGCACCGGCTATCCCTGGTACTGGGTGGGAGCTATTGCCTGTGTGAGGCCAGGGACTGGGTTGGCTCGTTTCCCTGTGGGTTTCTTATTCTCATACAGGGGCTGGCTCTCGGTGAGGGCTTCGTATGGGTATGTGTTCAGTGAAGGTCCTACCCCAGGACAGACCCAGACAGCCCTCCTCTCCCATGGGGCGGAGATGATGGAGATGGAAGTGGGGATGCGGGAGGTGGGGATAGGGGAGGTGGGACTTGGGGCTGGTACTGCCCACGGATGTGTCTTCGACTCACTTTTTCCCGGCGTTGGGCTGCTGCCTGTGGGGGACAAAGTGAAGACTGTGAGCCAGATGGTCCCTAGGGGGCAAGGATTATCTGCTTGGGAGAAATCCCCTGGCATCAGCTATGGGAGCAGCGCACCCCCCCAACCAACCCCACCCCGGGCGCCTAGGACCCACCGGAACTTGGTCTGCTGGAGGTTGTGAGCGCCTGTGATTTGTCGGTACACCTCGTTCAGCTGCCAGGCAAGGGAGGGCTGTGAGGCTGGGGCCCTGGGGGAGCCCCTGCACCCAGAGGACCTCCTGGGCATGGCTGGGGGTGTGGCCACAGGCATGTGCAGTGGCTCTACCCTTCTGGAAGCATTCATGTGGGGCAGATCCCAGGGGACCCCCCGGCCACACGTGTGTCCGAGAAAGCCCTTCTTTCCCACCCAAGGCGGCTTCCCTCTGCCCTCCTGCCACCCAGCTCACACCCGGCCCAGAGGTGCCCACTGCCTGGGACCGGCTCCTTACATTCTCCTCCACCTCCTGGCGCAGCTGGTCGCATTCTCGCGTGCCAGGCTTCAGCAGGTTCTCGGTGCAGAGGCGAGCAAGCCGCAGGGACAGTCCGTAGGGCACTAGGGCAGGTGAGGAGGGGGGTCGTCAGTCCCGCCATGATGGGCACCACAGAAGCCTCCTCCAGAAGCCGGGCTCGGATTGGGGGGCACCGGGGGCATGTACCCCTCAGGAAGGGTAGGAGGTGGCCAGCCCTGTGCCTGCACCCGATACCCAGAGAAAAGAGGAATGCTGGATCCCAGACCGGGGAGCAGTGTGAATGTGCCCCGGGCCCCAAGGGCAGCGCCAGGAGACGTGGTGCCCAGCCCCGGCCCTCACCCAGCTCTGAGGGGTTGATGCCTGCAGCGTGTGAGGCGAAGCCCGGCCGCTGCACGTTGTTGGTGATCTTCCATCGGACCGTGTCGCGACCCTTGAGGTTCCCGCTGCGCAGCAAGGGCGTGTCCAAGTGGTCCGAGGCCATCAGGTTCTCTCGCAGCATGTAATGGTCTTCCTTGAAGCCCACCATGTGACCTGTGGGACCTGGGCCTCAGTACGGGGCTGAGGGGCTGCTTCCTAGACCCTCCCCCACCACACCCCACAGGTGGGACCTCCACCGTCCCCGCCTCTGTCCCAGACTTGGCACCCTGCTTCCCCTCCACCCCCGCTGAAGGAAGGAGCTGTCAGAAGTCCACCGCCCCCGCCGAGGCCAGGCCCGTACCTCGGTTGCAGCAAGGGAGAAGGGCCAGGCAGGCCTAGGAGGCAAGGAGGGCAGGGATGAGAGCTGAGACGGCCTCACCGGCCCAGGGAAGTCCCTCCGGCCACCGCCTCCCACCCACGCCAGTGGTCCAGAGGGGTCAGCAGTGCCTTCCCCAGACACTGGGATATCCAGGCAGTTACAGGGGCCTGGGTGTGGGCACAGAGGCGAACAGGGGCAGAGGGTACCCAAAATGCATGTCATGGGACTCTGGTCCCGCTATCTACTCTGGAAAGGAAAAGGTTCTGTGATCAAACCCCTTTGGGAAGCACTGAATTCCTTCCCCATGTAGTTTCCTTATGCAAACAGCTAGCTCAAAGGCTCCGAGAAGCCCTGCAGAGGAGAAACCGCTTTCTCAAAAGTGTTTGATCACAGAACGCTTTCTCCCTGTAACACGCATGAATACGACCCTGGGGGCTGCCGTAGGGGCACCTCTGCCCCCTTCAGTATCCCACGCCAGGCCATGCTCTGCACTCTCCTGTCTCCGGTCTTTCTTCCCAGGGAGACGGCCAGCTCCTGGTGGGCAGAGCCCTTCCTTCTTGTTGGTTCTCGTGACCCTTTGCATGCGGCTGACCCCCGGGCCAGGGACTCCCAGGAATCCAGCCACTGGTGGCTGGCAGAGGCGAGGGGCTGGGGTGGGGACGGCACCAGAGCTGGGCGGAACGTGTGGGTTCCCTTGGCCTCTGCCCCCTACAGGGACCCCAGTGGGGTGGGGACCAGGGGAGCCCCCACCTTGCAGCAGGCACAGTACTTCCAGCAGAGCAGCAGCAGCAGGACCGGGAACAGGAGGAGGAAGATGAGCAGGGGGATGAGCCACCAGAAGGTGCCCGGGGGGCATTCTAGGGAGGAGAGAGGAGGAGGAGGGAGCCAGTGCCTCCCCCCGATGCGGGTCTGACAGGCCACCCAGGCCCACCCTGCCGGCCCGCCGGCTCACCCTTCCTCCTCTGCACCAGGACGGTGCTGTTGGGCCCAGGGGCGCTGTCCCCCTCCACGGTGTAACTGTAGGTACAGTCGTCGTCCTCGTCCCGGAAGGAGCAGTGCTCCACCACCTCCTCCGCTGCAGACACAGATGGTCAGCAGGGCACCCGACCCCAGCCCGGAGCACCTCAGGGCCTGGCGAGGGGTCCGCCCCTCACCACGGCCTTGCTCTGGGGCCTACCCTGCCCATCACAGGGTCTGGGTGGAGGGGTGGAGGCCTCTCCCTGGGGAAGAATGTGAGTTCCCGGCAGACTGTGCACACGGTGGGCGGTGAAGTGGGGGCTGCCCTGCCCAGGACCGTCAAAGCCCGCAAATCTGTGCCTGTCCTGGGCATCACTCAGGAGCTGGGCTTCTAGAACATTTTTCTGACCCAGAGGAAAGGAGGCTGTGTGCCCCAGGGCCCGTTTTTGCGCCTTTGCTATGTTCATGGCCCCCTCCCCAGGACTGGGTGCTCTGGCCAGACTGTGCGTCCCCTCCCTGGGTCTGTGTGCCCAGTCTGAATTCTGTGACCACTCCCCAGGCATGGAACCCCTCTTCTGCCTGTCCTCACTTTGGACTACAAGCCCCCTACCCAGCTCTACAGCCCCCCTGATGAGCGACCCCCGCTTAGAGGTCTCCCACCCAGCTCTACAGCCCCGCCCTGATGAGCGACCCCCCTTAGAGGTCTCCCACCCAGCTCTACAGCCCCCCTGATGAGCGACCCCGCTTAGGGATCTCCCTTTGCCCAGTTCTCTTGCCTGCCCTGTACCTTTCTTGAGCTCATCCACCATCTTGACCTTGAAGCTGCACTCCTCGCACGTGCGCCCCTTCTTTTCACCAGTGCCCCAGGCCTGGCACTGCACGCAGGAGCGCAGGTCCTCACAGAGGCCCAGGTGGATCTGGGTGGGCAAAGAGGAGGGGCAGACGGGTACTGTGCTGGGTGGCCCCTGCCAGGCCCACTCCCACAACCTCACTGCCTGGGCAGCTCCCATGGCGATGGGTCCCCGTGCCCACACCCAGCGAGTGTGGCCTCACCGCCGAGTAGTTGATCTCGCAGACGGTGTCCGTGTAGAGCGACTGTTGGTTGCAGTGGCAGCGGCCACACTCGCAGTGGCCACGCCCATTACAGAGACCCTGAGGTGAGAGGAGGCCCCCGTGAGCCAGCTGCGCCCCCATCCCTGTCTGCGAGGGGGCCCCGCCCACCGTCCCCTGCTGCCTGCCTCAGGCCCTGGCCCACCCCGTTACTGTCGATGCAGGTGGCATTGCTGAGAGGACAGTCACAGCTCAGGCCTGTCCAGCCAGGCTCACACACGCACTGACCCATGGAGCAGCGTCCCCGGTCTGCAAAGAAGGGAAGGCGAGAGTGGAGAGGCACATTTGCACCTGCAGTCCAGGCTGCCCACCCGGCAGAGCTGCCTCGGGAGCTAGGATGTCTCCAGCCATGGGCAGAGCCATCTCTTCCTCTCTTTCCTGGCATTCCCTTCTTTCCATTTTTCCCCCGCTCTATTCTGCCCTCTACCTTCCACTCTGCAGATGGAGTGATCACCCCAAAACACAAACCCAGTCACATGTCTCCCCTATTTAAGAACCTTTGATGAATCCTGGCCAATGCAATAAGGTAAGAAAAAGAAATAAAACATACGTATTAGAAAGTAAAAAACAAAAAACTGTCATTATTTGTCAGTATCAGAAATGTCCCCAAATAGCAAGAAGAATCTATAGATAAGTTGCTAGGTTTCATAAGTTAGTTGAGCAAGGTGGCTGGATACAAGGTTAACATATAAAGAGAAAATGAAATTAAAACCTCCAATGACTCCCTTTGCTCAAAGGATAAAGTCCAATATCCTTGCTATTGACTGATTGCAGCCTGCAAGCCAAATCCAGCTCACCACCTGCTTTTGCAAAAGTGTTACTGAAACAGAGCCACACTCATTTGCTTCTGTGTTGCCTATAGCTGCTTTCTGCTACAAGGGCAGAGCTGAGCAGTAGTGACAGAAACGGTTTGGCTTACAAAACTGGAAAACATTTAATGTCTGGCCCTTTAAGAAAAAGTGTGGACTAGACTAAAACTGGATACATCCTGGCCTGGAATCCAAACCTCTCACACTCTGGCCCTGCCTCCTTTCCAGCAGCATCTCCCTCCCTTCCTATCTCATGGCTCCACCTGTGCTAAATACCTGTCTTTCTCCAGACATCCTGGGTTCTCCCTTCATTTCTCTGAGTGCACTGTAGGGTAGGCAGGTAAAGAGAAAAGAAGGCAGATAAAAGCAAGAATGAAGGAAAGAGTAGACCCCCAGTGGCTAGTACACAGTTGGGATTTAATAAGTATTTGGTGAGTAGATTTTCATTCAATCTCCTCCATTTGCCCAGTCAGTCCTTCCACGTGGCCCCTGTGGGTTCTGTGGCCCTTGCCCAGTTCCAGAAGATCTGGCCAGCCTACGGGCCCCTGGCCTGGACCCACACTGTGTTGGGCCCTGTGGGATGCATTACCCCAGGCCCTGCCTGCCAGAGATGTAGCACCTTCCAAGAGAGGAAAGATCACCATGCCTTATAGCACCAATCCCTGAGACCAAGCTGGGTAGTACCCACCCTGGTGGGATGGGAGAGTGGAGAAGAAGGTGGGCGTGGACTGGAGGACCTCAGGGGAGCCAGAGTCTTAAACATAAGAGTAATGTCATGCTGGTAGGGGCCTTGGGCATCAAGTTTTTGGAGGAGGAGAGAGGTCCAGGTTGGGGCTGGACTTGCGGGAGGCGCTCAGGGAATCTGGCCTGCACATGCGGATTCTGACTCCTGGTGTGGCTCTCCCAACTTGGGCTCTGATGGGAGAACCAGCGGGGCAGGGTGTGGGCTGGGCACCCAGGCCACCCCCAAAGCCCTGTACCACCCCACTTGGGTCAGCAGCTCACCATTGCAGAGGAACCCGGAGGTGCGGGGACACTGGAAGTTGTCGTATTCGCAGAACTGACCCTCATAGCGGCCTTCGCCATAGCACACACAGTGGCCACACTGGCACTCGCCCCGCCCGGAGCACACCTTGTCCTCGCCCTCCCGCCGGCAGGGCTGCAGGTCGCTCTGGGAGCCGGTGGAGCAGTTACAGGTCTTGCCGCTCCTGCGGGAGGAGCCAGTCACTTCCCCACTGCCCAGCAAGAAGGCTGGGCCTTCACCATCCCATTTTACAGATGAGGAAACTGAGGCTCTAAATGGGTCTAAGTTAAGCAGACAGCAGTGGTTGAACTGAACTCAAGCCTCAGTTCCCTGAGACCCTCCCTCTGTCCCCTCAAGTCACAACAAATCTGTTCAATGTCTTGAAGCTTGAAAAGCCCTTACTCTTACTATCACTCATTCGTGACTCACTTCTGCTCAGGGAATAGGGGCCCATGGCTCAAATGTGCTGTGTACTCAGTCGTGTCCGACTCTTTGTGCCCCCATGGACTGTAGCCCGCCAGGCTCCTCTGTCCATGGGATTTTTCCAGGCAAGAATACTGGAGTGGGTAGCCATTTCCTTCTCCAGGATGGCTCAGATAGTAAAGGTTCAAAAGGGATGGAGGGCAAAGTCAGCCTCCCGCTCTGTCCGACCCACAACACCCTGTCCTGATTCTTAAATGACTTTCCAGAGATAATCCGATATCAGTTCAGTTCAGTTCAGTCGCTCAGTCGTGTCCGACTCTTTGCGACCCCATGAATCGTGTCCGACTCTTTGCGACCCCATGAATCGCAGCACCCCAGGCCTCCCTGTCCATCACCAACTCCCGGAGCTCACTGAGACTCACGTCCATCGAGTCAGTGATGCCATCCAGCCATCTCATCCTCTGTTGTCCCCTTCTCCTCCTGCCCCCAATCCCTCCCAGCATCAGAGTCTTCTCCAATGAGTCAACTCTTCACATGAGGTGGCCAAAGTACTGGAGTTTCAGCTTTAGTGTCATTCCTTCCAAAGAAATCCCAGGGCTGATCTCCTTCAGAATGGACTGGTCCAGGTTTTTTTTCAAGAATTATCCAGGGTTTTTTTGGGGGGGTTGGGGGGTGTTGCACTGGATGGCTTGCAGGATCTTAAGTTTCTGGATCAGGGAATGAACCCACAGCTCCAGCCATGAGAACACTAAGTCCTAACCACTGGACCATCAGGGAATTCCCATATCCATGTTTTTCAAAGTTCTTTGAATTTAATCCAGCAACTGGATGTGCCCCTTTCTCAGCCTTTTCTATGCCTGGCTGCCACCCCCTCCTCAGCCTGCCTCCATGGTATGCCCAGCGTCAAGCACTTGCGGGCCCCTTCACTGGGAGCTGCTGGCATCCGGGGTGCTGGCTTCACCCCCACCACACTTACCAGCCCTCGTGGCACACACAGTGTCCGCACATGAAGTCCCCGTGGAAGTTGCAGCGAGATGACCGCTCCTCTTTTTGCTGGAATGAAATCATGGTGGGGTGGGTGGGGCAGAGGGGGAGATGCTTGCCGCCACACCCAAAAGGGAGCTCTGCTTTGTTACTCGGGTCCTCGGGCGGTCAGCTCAGCCTCTCCCTGCCCGCACACCCTTGGCGGGGCTGTGTCATACCAGCTCACAGGAGCACACGTCACAGATGACGCCCACATCCATCCGGAGGCCGTTGGAGAAGGATGGCTTCAGATGGATGGTGCCCTTCTGGTCTGCCTCCAGAAGCTGACACACATGAGCCCCGTCCAGGTCCTCGATGGCCCGGAGCTGCACTTGGTATGTGCCCTGCAGGGACCCCGTCTTTAGTCGAGGCAGGCCTGGCTGGACCAGCCGGGATGGCAGTTCTACCTGAAAGTTCTTGGCCCTAAAGCTTCAGGAATGTGTCTGGCCCCTGGCTCCCAGCTCCCTGCCTGTCCTTCCTCAGGGCTCCCAACTCGCTCCTCCAGGCAGAGTCAGGACAACAAGAGCCCAACAGTAAGCAGGGCTGCCTTTGGCCCGCTCGTTCAGCTGGGCAACCTGGGCTCCATGCTGACTGATCTCCGCTTTACAGCTGAGCACCAGCCAAGGGCAGTGCAGAGCTCAGCCAAGGGCGGTTCAGAGCTCAGCCAAGAGGCTGCTCCAGGGGGCTTCAAACCCAGGTCTGTCTGACTCGGGAGGCCATGCTCTGGATCTGTTTGGGTAGATCCCACCCCGCAGGGCGCTGTCCCCGTCCTCCCCTGTCTCGGGGCCCCCACGGAGGCATACCACTTCCCCTCGCCGGATGAAAAAGGACCCCGTGTCCGTCTTCTGGAACATCCTAGAGGTGACCTCTGTCCGCAGGCCTCGAGGACTGTCCAGGGCCCGGATGTCCAGATTGGAGCGGATGCGCTAAAAGGGGGCAGGTTATTGATGACTTGGGAGGTGGGCCCAGACCCCCCCACCATGGCCTGGCTGCCTGAGCTGCAGTCTTATCTGCATGGAGGCCTGGGTGCTGGGGGGTCATGGGAGCAGAGCCTGCAGGAGCCTGGGACCAGGCCCGGGGGGCTCCTCAGAGACCACAGGAGACCCTTCTGCTCTTCCATCCTGTTTCCCAATCCTCTGTCATTCAGCCATCTCTCCCACCCACCCCCGCCGCCCTCGGACCCTGGAGCCCGCACTGGCCCTCACGTTGAAGGCTTCCTGCAGCAGATCCACAATGTTGGACGAGTCCTCCTGCAGCACCCCCAGTGAAGAGACGGGGAAATACGACGACAGCCTCTGTGGGGGAGAAAGTCGGGCCCGGGGCTCAGCCTCTGATGAGCGTCATCACTCTGGATCGAGACAGGAGCTCTGGGGCTCACCCACTTTGCGGGTGGGGGACGCTCTCAGCTCCCGCCTGCTGGGGAGTGGGGTTGGAGGATGGGCACATGACCACCTCTTCCCACCAGGGCCCATCTGAAGTTTTCGGAAGGAAAGAAAGGAGGGTGGGGGTGGGTGTGTCTGAGAAGCTCCATGGGTCCCTCCCCCGGCCCAGGGAGGCCCAGCCCCTCACCTCATAGTAGCTATAGGAGTAGTTGGTGACGGCGAAGATGGGGATGATGTTGTGTTGGCCGAGCAGGCGCACCAGAGTGGGCACCGACGGGTAGTCCTGCATCTTGTACTGGGTGTAGGTGCCCGTGGGGTCCAGGTGGCACTCCTCGTCGTTACGCCTCATGATGCCGGCCAGCACGTTGGCCCCGTCGGCCTCGTAGTGGAAGGCTGACTCGGTGGAGAACACCAGCAAGTGGGTGCTGTCAGGGCGCCAGCCAATGTCACTCTGGGGAGAGCAAGAAGGGGGTGCCTGTGGAGCAGGCGGCCTGCTGACGGCAACGTCACAGCGCCGCACACCGCCACGGTGAAGGCGCGCCCCAACGCTGCGCTCAGCAAGGACTCAGGATTCACAGCCTCCGTCAGCAACGCTCATGACAAACAGCGCTGGGAGGATGACCGGGGTTGGAAGGGGACACAGAAACCAGCCATGGGGAGCGGGAAACGGACGCAGGGACTGTGCCCACAGCGGGCACCATGCAAGATGGGAGCCAGTTTCAGCCAGCTGTCCCCTCAAGGCCTCAATCACTCTGCGAGCATCTCTCGACTGCATAGAAAAACGGACACCACACAACATTCAACAAAAGACTTAAAACAGGGACAGCAGCGCGTGGCCACTTGTTTGAGAAATACATAGGGTGGTTTTGGAAACCGTGTGTATAAAAGCAATAGGCGGGGGGAAAAAAGGGCAGAACTATAACATGCACTGATTTCGACTACATAAGGGAATGATGCACGCTGGCGGGGTAGCAAGCAGCTGGCTGTCTCTGTGGTGGTGGTGGAATTATGGGCAATTTCTGTTCTTTGTTTTCCAAATTGTCTATAACATCAGTGCATTATTTTTTAAATGAAAAAATTGATGCACACGTAAAAAGTGCCCTCCTCTAGCACAGCTGGAGGTGGGTATTAGCAGGGAGCTTGGGCTCGGGGCACTTAAGATTCCAGAACGCCGAGGCTCAGGTCCGCCTTGGTGACCAAGACAAAACCAGGGTAAGACTGCTCAGGCCCCAACACCTCTAAACTTGGATTGGAATTGAGGGTCCCCCAGAGGGTCTGAGCTTGTCTGAGGGTATGGGGGCCCCAGCCTGGCACCAGAGCAGGCCAGTGGGCAGCTCTTGACCTTGTAGAGAAACACAGCCCTGGTCTAGGCCGGAAGGAGCCTCCCAACACTCACGGTGCACACGGCCGTCTGCAGGATGGCATCAAAACCTCCTTCCGGGGCATCCAGGTTGCCTGAGATGCGCTCCCCCTTCAGCTTATTCCGGAACTCCTCCACGTCTTCCGTCAGGCTGATGACATTCTTGAAGGAGAAGGGGGGGTCGCTGTTGGGCCAGGGTTCCTTCAGCCTGGGAAGGTGGGAAGGGGAGTGTCAGGGAGAGAGAAAGTCAGGGAAGAAGACCCCCATGCCCTGCACCCACTGTCCTTGCGGACCACCCCCTTGGCTCAGTGCAACCCCAAGATTTTCAAAGTGCCTGGGTGGAGAGGAGGCAGGCCACCTGGCCAGGACCACTGTCCACTCGGTCGATCACTCACTTCTCAGGCCTCATGTCTGTCTGAGGGACGCTGACTTTGTCCACGAACTTGCCAAATCCTATTGTGTAGTCACTGGTGAGCTGCCTCAGGACCTGAGCTGGGCATCAGTAGGAAAGACAGGGGACAGCTGAGGGTGGGACGAACGGAGAGAGTAGCAGGGAAGCAGACGCACTGCCACGTGTAAAAGAGAAGCCGGAGGGGATTCTCCATGTGGCTCAGGGACCTCAACCCCGGGCGGCTCTGTGACAGCCTCGACGGGTGGGATGGGTGGGAGGTGGAGGGGGCTTCAAGAGGGAGGGGGTCATATGTACACCCATGGCTGATTCATGTTGGTGTATGGCGGAAACCAATGCAATATTGTAAAGCAATATCCTTCTATTAAAAATAAATAAACTTTTTAAAAACAAAAAGAAGGGGCAGCTGAGTCCCAAGAACCCCACATCTACATAGGTGTTGGGGGCTAGTTTGGGAAGGAGGAAGAGGAAGAATAACTTAATAACTTAACATCAATGCTCTGCATGTTTGGCATCAGTTCGTGCACACAGCAGCCCTGTCATTATTTACAGATGAAGGGAATGGGACTCAGGGGACCTGGAGTCATGCATGCAGCCAGTTGGAGGGGGTGGGTGGGGAGCTGGACCAGCCATCTGTTAAGCTCGGACTTAACAGCCTCATAGCAGCTGGGACCCTCCTTGTCAAGATCAGAAGAGGGCATTTCCTGGCGGTCCAATGGCTAGGACTCTGGGTTTCCACTGCAGGGGCAAGGGTTTGACCCCTGGTCAGGGTATTAAGATCCCACAAGCCACATGACACGGTGCAGCAAAAAAAACCAAAAAGGACCAGAGGGGGTCTGGGGCCCACCCAGTGGGGCCCTCCATCTGTACTGCTGAATGGTTATTGGGGGTCTGGCCAGGACTCTCCTCTGAGAATGGTGAGAAGGAGTTCTTGGGGTGCTCAGAAGTCCTGTCCTTCCTTGAGGAGTAGGTATAGCTAGCCTGAGCCCTGGCCTCCTGAGCAGCTGGGAGCGGGGGGCACCCTCTCCATGCCCCGCAGTCTTCCGCTCCATACCCAGATCCTGCCCCATCTTCTTGAGGTTGTCCAGATCATCAGACATGGAGTTGGAGAAGTCCATGAGGATATACAGGTCCATGGGGCTCTCCAGGGGCTCGAACACCTGCAGCTCGAAGTGCCGCTCCTCGCCCGGCCGCAGCCGCACCCGCAGCGCCTGGGGGGACACCTGGCTGCGGCGCAGCGTGGTGTCGATCTGCCTTTCCTGCGCCCAAGGGAGGGGGACAGCTGGCTGGAGGGTCTCTCCAGATCTAATGGAGACCACTCAGCTCAGCCAGGGGACCCCATAGCACCCCATAAGCAGCCAACCTTGAGTTTGCCTCCCCCGACCCCTGACCCCAGGCACCTCCGTGATCTCGAAGCTGCTCTCCATGACCACCACGCTCTCCAGCCGGCAGCCGGCAGCCAGCAGCTCGGCCTGGGTGTTACAGCGCCGTTCCTTGAACACCTGGCCAGAAGGAGACGGGGTCAGGGGGCAGTGCCGGTCCCCGCTGCTGTCCTAACCCCAGATTTACGCCCCTCGATTTTCCTGAACCCTTGCCCGTTCTCCCACGCCCACCTGGCCCGAGGCTGGGCCGAGGGTGTGGCAAGTGTGATTTGGCCAGAGCCCAGGGGTGGGCGCGCAGGCTGGGGAGGCGGCCGGGCTGGGCAGCAACACACCTCGTCCGTGCAGTAGGCGCAGTCCTTGTCCACACGGATGCACTCGGTACAGCTCTTCACCTGGGCCTTCTTGCAGCGGTTCGCTGCGGAGCAGAGCGGGGTGGGCCCACTGAGATGGGTCTCACCCAGGGCCAAGCCCTTCCCTTAAGCATCCTCATTTGAAAGAGGTAGGGACTCTCTCCCAAGATACAGAAGGAGAAACAGAGGCCAATGGCTATGTGGTTAGCAACCTGCAGAGCCAGGTCTCAAACTGGGACTTTCCACCCAAGTCTGGAGGGAAGGAGGGTTGGGGCTGAGAAGGAGGCGCTGGCCCATTTGCTGGCGGGGACACCCTAAGCAGCCCCACTGCCTGCTCCTCTGGGATTGTGTTTCGTTGATCAGTGTCCCTACTGCCCAGCCTATGCTCTGCACATGGTGAGTTTTTAATAAATAAAGGAGGTGAAACTTCAGTTTCCCCAGAGGTTGGGATACCCTCTGGTTTTGCTCAGTTAAAATCACAGTGAGGACCCGCTCGCGCTGGTGGGCGGGGCCCCTGGACTCAGGAAAAGGAGCGCTGTTAATGTTCAGCAGTGTCTCGGGCGAGGGCAGGGAAGCCCTGACTCGCAGCATTTACCGATCTCCAAAGTATAAACGTTCCCACCACGGACTGCTTTGAGCTGCCAGCCATGGCGTCCACGGACAGGCACTATTCTATCAGTAGGAGCCCTTTGCAGACTGCACACACTCAGAGAGCCGGTGATGATCACCTCCCTCTCCTTCAAATTCCCATAAGACCTTTCAACTCCGCTGTCCAGGCCTCAGCACACCCTGCAAGCGCCTGCCTTCTCTGAGTGGATATCTTTTCCCTCCTTTAGACCAAGTCTCGTTGCGCTTCCCTTGGGCCACGCAGCTCAGGATCATGGCTCCGCAGCCCTTGAAGTGGGTGATGGCTGTTTGTTGAGTGGCTGAGTGAGGGTCTGGGCAAGACAGAGAGCCTCCCCCCACACCCTGCTACCTTAAGGGCAGTGTCTTGAAAGTTGAGGCCCCGCCAAGAAGGGTGCTGCAGGGGTGTGTCCGACTCACCCATGTGCCCGGGGAAGCTGACGCTCAGCAGCGCTGCCAGCAGCAGCCTGGTCCACGGGCTGGGATGTGGCCCTGCCATCCTCCTCTTCCTGTAAAACACCCACAATTGACACACAATGCCTGACAACCCTGGTCCACGTGTCAGCTCAGTGGGTCCTCGTCAGAGCTCCACTGTTCCCACTGCACAGATGTACAGACTGAGGCTCTGAGAACTTTAGTGACGTTCTGAGGCCACTTGGCCTACAAGTGGTAGGGCCCAGGACCCCTGATCCCTCTTTTCCTCTGCCCCCTTCCTTGGCATCCCTAGAGCGGCCAGATGCCCTGTAGGCCTACGCCCTGCCAGGGAGGTCCCCACCCTCTCACCACTGAGGACTCTAGGCTCTGAGCTTGTCCCATTTGCTAGGCCTTTTGTACTGGGCTCCCCGGAGGGCAGACCAGGGATTTTTCCACCCTTGCCTTTCAGACCCCACTGGGTTGCGTCAGGCTTGGCAGGGACAGGGCCACCCTAGAGGGTCCTGGCCCGCTTACTTGCCCTTCGGTGATGGGATACAGCCCAGGAGGAGGGGGCCCTCCGCAGTATTTGGGGCCTGGGGAAGGGAGGACATGATTTGCTACTCAGCTAAGTTCTGTAATGGCTGCTTGGCCCATCAGAGGGCGTCCCCTCACCTGTGCCTGCCCGAGTTGAGTGGGGGGATCCTGAGCAGGTCACCCTTTCGAAAGTTAGCCTGGAGGGGGATTAAAAACCCCTGCAGCCCACTCATACACACACACACTGCCAGCCACCCCAGGACACCCCATCTGCCTTTGCTTCACTGTTTTTTTTTAAACGATTTATTTATTCATTGTTTTTGGCTGTGCTAGGTCTTCCTTGCTCCATGGGCTTCTCCTTAGTTGCGGTGCTCAGGGTTCTCCCTGCGGTGGGTTCTCTGCTTAGGGGTCCCGGGCTCTAAGGCACAGGCTCAATAGTGTGGCACACAGGCTCAGTTCCTCCTCGGCGTGTGGGATCTTCCCAGATCAGGGATCAAACCTGTGTCTCCTGCATTGGCAGTCAGATTCTTTTACCACTGATCCAGGGAAGGCCCCTTTGGTTCAACTATTAAACTATCTCAAGTCATTCGTGACCTTCTCAGTGACATCCCTGAGAACATTTCAAGATGGACAGCCTGCTGAAGAGAGGGGCTGGCCAGAGGCACCTGGCCTGGCAGAGCTGAGGGCAAGACTGACTGCCCCGGCCACTTTCTCCAGAGCCAGTCACCCAGCAGCCCAAGACTAGGCCATGCCTACTGGCCCTCATCCTTGGCTTGTGGGGCAGGCACACCCCAGGCTCTGGGGAGACCCGAGGGGCTGCAGGAGGGCATGCCTCCATCTCTCCGAGGCGGCCACCAGGAGCTCGAACACATCTGCAGGCGGTCAGCTGGGGAGGAGCCCGCCTCTAAGAAGGGCCTGGGGTAAGGGTGCCCCAAGCCAGCTGAGGAGGGCTGCTTCTTGGGGGGAAATGGTTTTCCTGCGGCCTTGGGGCACAGGCACCACACCCACAGGCTACACAATACTGGCTGCTTCCCCGGGCCTCCCTGGGGCACCATTACACATGCAGGTACAGGCACTTCCCAGCCGGGCTCTTACTCACTCTCCTGTGCCCACAGGCTGGGCACACAATGGGCAAGTGCCCAGCATGTCACGTACATAATTGCCATTTACTCTGCATAGGAACCAGTGGGGGAATGACTGCCTGATCCCCTTTGTCCAGATGAGATGGGGCAGTGCAGCAGCAGCCCCCCTGCCCCATTTAACCTTCACATTATATTCAGAGACTAAAACAGCAGCAATGCACACAGAGTGTTGTGTTTGACTCAACTTGTGTTTTTAAAAGTTTTTTTTTTTTCTCTTTTAAGGCTGAATCTTGCAGCATGAGAAATTTTAGTTCCCCAAGCAGGAAATTAACCTGTGCCCCCTGCATTGGGAACACGGAGTCTTAACCACTGGGCCACCAGGGAACTGCCTAAAAAGCTTTTTTGTTTTTGGCCACACCAAGTGACTTGTGGGACCTTGGTTCCCTGACCAGGGATTGAACCCAAGCCCGGACAGTGAGAGCACCGATTCCTATCCACTGGATCACCACTGCATGCATGCTCAGGCACGTCTGACTCTTTGCTACCCCACAGACTGCAGCCCGCCAGGCCCCGCTGTCTATGGGAGTTTTCCAGGCAAGAATACTGGAGTGGGTTGCTATCTTCTCTTCCAGGGGATCTTCCTGACCCAGGGATCGAACCCGTGTCTCCTGCATTGGCAGGCGGACTCTTTACCACTTTGCCACCTGGGAAGCCCTGGACCACCAAGGGACTCCCTAAAAAGTTTTCAAAGTAGTCATTGGTGGGTGAAAAAATAAGATCTCACATAAGAGTTAGGACTGTGGGCTTCCTGGGAGACGTGACTGTGGCAGCATGGGCAGAGCCCTTGGGACACAAACTCTCCAGGCTACTCTGGGTCCCACCAGGCGCGGGGCCTTTTTATGTAGCAGCCGGACCCGGAAGTGAGTGCTTGCCACCCACTGTTATCACATAGCGGCACACCCAGTCTGGCAGGCTTGGGACATACATACTCTTGGACACATGCTATGGCCCACATAACATGGGCTCAGTGTTCTCCTGATACCTACCCCATGGGAGCCCCCGCTTGGCACGTCCGCACCCACCCTCCCCGGCTCTCTTCCCTCCTGCTTCCCTGTCCTCTGGCCCCTCTGCTGCTCTATCACCCGCAGATTCAAGGCCAAGGAGACAGACAGATACCCCTTCCCCACTGTCCCTCCTGCTCTCCTTTACCCGCTCAGCCCCCCGGGACAGAGACCCGCAGCCTTCACTTCCAGCTGTGGTCCGAGGCAACCACAACCCAGTCCAGCCTTGGGCTCAGGGTGTGGCCAGGCCACTGGGGAGAAGGAGCCCAGGAGGAGCCATCTAGAGGCCCCCACCTACAACGAGACAGGGCCACCCGGGGCTGAGGGGGTGGGGACGGCGGGGCTGGCCCTAGAGGAGGTCACAGTGGTGGGCCGTGAGGTCAGGAGGGCTTCCTGGAGGAAGGGTGTCCTGAGCTGACTTTGGGAGCAAGGCAGGCGTGTGCCCAACCAGGAGGAGAGGAGAGTCAGGGAGTCCCCAGACCCCAGATGGACGGTGGCACCACCCAGCTAAATCGGAGGGCTTCTGCCTCTAGGTGGCTGCTTCTTTTTGAACCCGAGAAGTGTCCAGCCCAGTAGGCCACCCGCCGGGACCCTGCCCACCACTTCTCCCAAGTGCCCACCCGACGCCCAGACCTCTCTCCCTGCTGCCCTCCTCCACCCAGAGGTCTGACAACCAAGCGCCTTCTCCAGCTCTGCCTGTTCCCTTTCCCCCGGGGGTCCCCTGGACACACCGGGGCAGGCTGGGCACCTGCCCTGGGCGGCCGGCCTTTAGGAAAGGAAGAGCTGGGAAAACAAAAGCCGCCGGTCCACCAATCAGCTCCCCGTGGGGCTGCCAGCGGCTGGGGTGCGCATTCCCTTTCCGCTTCTCCCCTCGGAGATCTCCTACAGCGCGCCCAGCCTCGGCGGCTCGGGGCCCTGGAGGGGCGGGCGGAGTGCGGGGGGATGGCTGGACCTACCTTGGGGCTGACTCGCGCCCTCCCCGCGCTGGGCTCCGCTCGGCGGCTCCAGATGCGGCGCGCGGGCGAGCCGGGACGGTGCGGAGGGCGGGCTGCAGGGAGGGCGGGCGGCGGCGGGGAGGGGACCGCTTTATGGGGAGGGAGGCAGGTAGGAAGGAGGCGCTGGTGAATCAGGCCGGCCGCATTCCTGCGCGCGGCGCGCACCTGTCGGGGCAGGAGCCGGGCGCTGCCGCCTCTGGGCCCGCCCCCCGGAAAGGGCTGCGGCTCTCGCAGCGCCCTGCCCTGCTCCCCGACCCAGGGCGGCGGGGCCGGGGAGGAGCCACCCGCCTCTCTCCGGTCCAGCCCCGGGAGCGGAGCCTCCTTGCCCCTCCGGGCTTCAGGATCGAGGGCCGGGTTGCCCCCAGCTGGAGGCGGTCCCTCCTAGCCCCCTTCTGGGACCGCCGTCCCTCTCCTCCAGACCCTGGGCCGGGAGCCATCGCCCCTGCCCTGGGGAGCCACCAGGAGCCCCAGACACACAACCCGACAATCAACGCTGCGCACCCCCTCTCTGTGTGCCGGCACCTAGGACTAGCCCTGGGCTGCCCCAGGCCAGGTCTGCCTTCCCAGCATCTTCTTAGCCTCCCCAACTCCCCAGCGCACTCACCCCGTGTGCACAGAGGGAGCTCTGGGCAAGAACTGGTTCTCTGAGTGTCTGCAGACAAGCTAATTAAACCTCCTTAAAGCAAGAGTAATGCCCCTCAAGAGGCAGCACCCACCTGAGGTGGAGAGACACTCGAATGGTTACAGCTGTTCTTGACAAGCTGCTTCACAAATCTGAACTCCCCCCGCCCCCTCCCCATCCTCTCTCAAGTGCTGCTGGTTAAGTGATTAAACTCTCTGGTGTTGTTCCAAGACCTCAACTTGGTCTTTTTCTCTGGCCCCACCTTGCATAAATGCCCCCTCCCTCCCCCAACCAAGCAGCTTCAAGCCAGCATCTTTTGCAAACAGTGACTGGGGCTCTTTTACACCAGGCTGGTCCCTTTACTTGGGGTCTTCCCACCCTCACCCAGCCTGGTTTATCCTCCTTATCCTTGAGGGCCTTATGCTGATGTCACATGCTCCAAGGAGCCTCCTTGACCTCCCTGAACCCTGGACTGGGTTGTGTGCCCCTGGGGCATGTTTTTGTTTTTTTGTTTTTTTTGTCATTTGCCACACTGGTTTGAAATAATCTGTTTAGGGATCTCTTCCCTATTGCATGGTGAACCCCAAGGATGGACACGGTGTAGCACATCTTTTGATCCCCACCACCTAGCTCAGTGCCTGCACATAGCAGTTGCTCAATAAACGTGTAGTCAACCCAGAAGGGATCGTCACACGGCCTCCCTGAGCCTCAGCATTCTCATGTGTAAACAGACGCAAACACCGCCAGCTCTCAGAGTGACCCTAGGAACAGCTGGGATTGACTGAGGAGCCGCCAAGGACACCAAGGGCTCACTGCAACTGCGCGAGCCACAGGTCTCCCCTTTGCCACCTTGCCCAGTCATCTGAGATCTGCTCTGCATGGGCCAGGGGCTCAGAGGCTGGCTCCTGGAGTCGGGAGCTCTGTGGCAGAAACCCCAGTTTGGTTGGGGTACCCAGGTCATGCCCTACGGATCTGAGCTACTCCAGCAGTCGCCCAGTCCACCCGGGGAAATACAGGCTCAGGGAGCAGCTGCCGGCACCATCCATCAGGGGTGTACCCCACAGAGGGGGCTGCTGATGCGCCCTCCGAGAGAAGGAGAGCCCGGCCCAGAGGCAGTAATACCACAGACCCCACTGAGCCCAGCAACCCCTTCCTCTCCTCATTCCAGACCCCTTTAAAAATGACTAATGGAGCGCTTCCCTGGTGCCTCAGTGGGAAAGAATCTGCCTGCCAATTTAGGAGACACGGGTTCCATCCCTGGTCCTGGAAGATCCCACATGCTGCAGAACAGCGAAGCCGGTGCACTGCAACCGATTGAGCCTGCGCTCTAGAGCCCAGGAGCCGCAACCACTGATGCCTGCGCACCCTAGAATCCATGGTCCGCAGCAGAGGCCTCTGAAATGAGAAGCCCTCACACCGCAGCTAGAGAGTAGTCCCCACTCGCAGCATCTAGAGAAAAGCTCGCACAACGAAAACTTAGCACGGCCAAAAATAAATAAAATCATATATATAAAAAATGACTAGGGGGACTTCCCTGGTGATCCAGTGGTTAAGATGCAAGGGTCCAGTGCTTCAGATGCAAGGGGCGCAGGTTCGATCTCTGGTTGGGAAACTAAGATCCTACATGCTGTGCATCACAATCCAAAAAAAAAAAAAGACTAGGAGAGCGGGAGTTTGGCAGCAGTTGAGAGGTGAGATGTGCACCCTGAGAGGCCCTCAGAAGACAACTCATGAGGTCCCTCGGGTTTCTTCAAGTCTGGAATTTCATTACCCGGAACCTGAATACGGACCTGGATTGGGGGATGGTCCATGAATCATCTGAGATCACGTGTGAAACTCAAGGTGTATCTGACACGGGAATGTGGGTTTGCCAGGAAAAGGATCCTTTGATTACACTGAATTCCCAAATAGGTACTGGTCCCCAAAGGGTTAAGGAGCTTTGTACTACATATTACTTCTATATAAAAAAAAATAATAAGACAAAACCCCCTATTGTCTGATTCTGCAGCCTTAGGGCCAGAGTGAGTCTGGTATGTAGTGGGGTTTCCTTCTGCAGACTTTGCCAAAGAGCTGAGGTCCCTGAAACAGAGGTCCAGGAACCTCAGATGGCAGCTCCCACCTACCCATGCTCATTCCACAGCCTCAGGGAGGCCAGACTTGCTCCCTCATTACTTCAATCATTTATTCATTGACAAGCATTTAACGGGCTCTTAAGCCAGGTGCCTGGGATCGCAGAGGAATGAGCCACACCACCTGCTTGCTTCATGGAGCTCACAGTTTAAACCATGGGCATCCGAGGTGGGCGGCGTATTCTCCAGGGATGCGCCTACTTTTTGCTTGACCGTGTACATCAGTTACGGTACCCGTTTCTATAAAGAAACAACTTAAATGATAAATGGACAGTGGATGTGTGACCAGAACAGTTTGGTGACCCTTCTAGAGACCTTGTATTAACCCCCACCAGTTGACTGTTTAATCTTTCTTACTCTTAAAACAGTCTCTCCTCTCTCTCACCCCCAAACATTGACTTAAAAAAAATCATTTTATTTATAGATTTTTGGCTCTGCTGGGTGCTTGCTGCTGTTCGGGCTTTTCTCTCGCTGCAGGGAGCAGGGGTTACTCTCTTGTGGTCGTGCAACTGTTTCCCATCGTGGTGGTTTCTCTTGTGGAGGGTGAGCGGGCTTAGGTAGTCGTGGTTCCCCGGCTCTAGAGCACAGGCTCAGCAGTTGTGGCAAACGGGCTTAGTTGCTCCTTGGCACATGGGATCTTCCTGGACCAGGGATCACACCTGTCCTCTGCATTGGCAGGTGGATTCTTAACCACTGAGCCACCAGGGAAGCCCTCCACTATTTTTTGCTTGACGATGTATGTCACTTACTGGACGAGTGGTACCCATTTCTATAAAGAGCTTAAATGATAAATGGACAGTGACTGTGTGACCGGAACAGTTTGGTGACCCATCTAGAGACCTTATCTGGATTTGTCTGGTTACTTCCTCATGGTGTTATTTGACTTGATTTTTATCCTCCTGTAAACTGGAAGTTATGTCTAAAAGCCTGATTAGATTTACAGTTTCTCGTCAAGGATGGTCTTAGGAGATGCTGTGTTTTATCGGATGGCACAGGATGTTAGCTGCCTCACCATCTCTCTTAATTGTAAAAATGCATTTTCACTTTATGATTAAGAAGTAATTAAGAGGGGGTGATGGCGTTTTGTCATCCTGCCCTTTTCCCAACAAACTTTCACTAAACAGTTCTAGCATCCATTGTTGATCCTTGCTTGAATCAATTATTCTTTGGGGGTTGAAGAGTAGACTTTCTGTTTCTATATTTAATAAAAGATATTCTTCAAATTAAAAAAAAAGGTTTCCTTCACCAACTGGGAATGAATTGTACACCTCCAAAATACAGGGTAAAATCTTTTCTTTTTGAGTTATAGAACTTTAAACAATTACTATTACATTACAAAACAACCCCAAAGATTTTTTTAAGTTGTAGTAAAAACATAAAAATTACATCATAATCAGTTATTTATTTAGGCTGTACTTCGTGGCTTGAAGAATCTTAGTTCTCTAACCAGGGATTGAACCCAGGCCAGGGCAGCGAAAGCACCAGACCACTGGACTGCCAGGGAATTCCCTTAACCAGTTTAAACGTATAGATCAACAGTGTTAACTATGTACACGTTGCTGGGAAACAGATTCCCAGAACTTTTTCATCTTGCAAACTGAAACTCTATACCCATTAAATGGCTCCTCACTCCCCCAACCCCCGGTTAACTATCATTCTATTTTCTGAATCAGTGATTTTGACCACTCTCAGTTCAGTTCATTTCAATCGCTCAGTTGTGTCTGACTCTTTGCAACCCCATGGACTATACAGCACTCCAGGCTTCCATGTCCATCACCAACTCCTGGAGTTTGCTCAAACTCATGTCCATCGCGCCAGTGATGCCCTCCAACCATCTCATCCTCTGTCATCCCCTTCTCCTCCTGCCTTCAATCTTTCCCAGCATCAGGGTCTTTTCCAGTGAGTCAGTTCTTTCAGGTGGCGAAAGTATTGGAGTTTCAGCTTCAGCATCAGTCCTGCCAATGAATATTCAGGACTGATTTCCTTTAGGATGGACTGGTTGGATCTCCTTGCAGTCTAAGGGACTACTACTACTCTAGTGCCTCACCTGATTGGAATCACACAATCTGTCTTTTTGTGTTTGGCTTATTTCGCTTAGTATAAAGCCCACAAGCTTCCTCTCTGGTGTGGCATGTGTCGGGGTTTTCTTCCCTTAAGGCTGAATAATGTTTCATTGTATGTATAGACCACATTGTTTTTATCCATTCATCTGTCAATGGACATTGGGTAGCTTCCGCCTCTTCAGTTCAGTTCAGTTCAGTCGCTCAGTCGTGTCCGACTCTTTGCGACCCCATGAATCGCAGCACACCAGGCCTCCCTGTCCATCACCAACTCCTGGAGTTCACCCAGACTCATGTCCATCGAGTCGGTGATGCCACCCAGCCATCTCATCCTCTATCGTCCCCTTCTCCTCCTGCCCCCAATCCCTCCCAGCATCAGAGTCTTTTCCAATGAGTCCACTCTTCACATGAGGTGGCCAAAGTACTGGAGTTTCAGCTTTAGCATCATTCCTTCCAAAGAAATCCCAGGGCTGATTGTAAATTAAGCTGCTATGAACACGGGTGTGCAGTCATTATCTTCCAGACCCTGCTTTCAGTTTTATTGGATATAAACCCAGAAGTGATGGGCCGCGTGGTAGTAGTTCTATTTTAAATTTTAGAGGCCCACCATACTGTTTTCCATAGCAATTGCATCATTTTATAATCCCATCAGCAGTGCACAAAGGTTAATTCTTTTAATTCTAACTTTCAGAGTAAAGAGTTGATATATTCAACTTGAATGGTGACAAATACATTTTTTCTGTTTTTTCAAATCAAATACCATGCACGAATGGATTTTCACTTACCAGTAGTTTACACTGGTGATGTTCTGATATAATAAGCAAGATATGTTTGGTTTTTGTCTATGGTTCTTGGAAAAGCTCTGGAGCAATATAAGTGAAAGTAGAGTCTTTGTTATTCATAAGAAGCCCCTTTCAATATCAACAGAGTTTATGTTAATGAGGTGACTTTTGGAAAGCCACTAAGGTTGGGGGCACTGGTTGCCAGGGGAACCAACCACGTGTTGGAACTTTCAGCCTCAATACTCCCCCACCCTCACCCCAACCCCCAACCTCCGGAGAAGGGGGACGGGTTAGAGATTGACTTCCTTCTCCAAAACAATGTCCAATGATTTAATGAAGCAGGTAATGAAGTGTGTGCGTGCTCAGGTGTCCAGTCATGTCCGATTCTTCGCTACCCCATGGACTGTAACCTGCCAGGCTCCTCTGTCCATGAAATTCTCCAGGCAAGAATATTGGAGTGGGTTGCCATTTCTTTCTCCAATGCATGAAAGTGAAAAGTGAAAGTGAAGCCGCTCAGTCGTGTCTGACTCCTAGCAATCCCGTGGATTGCAGCCTACCAGGCTCCTCCATCCATGGGATCTTCCCGGCAAGAGTACTGTGGGAACCCCCAATTTACAGCCAGTCAGTTGGAAGTCGAGGAGGCCAGGACTTACAATTTGCTTCTGGGTAGGAGACAGTCTTATGGGATGGAGCCCCTTTCACCTCTGGGGTTGGTGCTGACTCTGGGCAGTTGGCATTAGAAGTGTTTGGTTGTGAAAAGCCCGCGCACTTGGTGTGAGAGCTTAGCAGTGTACAGTCAGCAAGGGAGTTTTTCCTTTTTCACAATAATTGGTCAGCGGGAGGTCTTTTCAAACGAGTTCCTCTGACCTTTGAAACCCTCCTTGCAGTCCTCCCTGCTTTCTGGGACACACTGGTGGAGTTCCACTTAGATTTCTGGATTAGCCCTTTCTCTGCGAGCAGCCCTGTTTCCTTTTTGGGAGGGAAGGGTAAGATTCGGATGCTACATGTGCCCCTTGCTACACGGGGCCAGCCATTGCTTCTGGGTCCTTCCGAAGGACATAGCTGATTTGAATCATGAGCTCATATTGATATTTCCAATTCAAATTTAAAATGAGTTTTCTTTGTCTCTTTCCTCTCTATACTTTAGGTTTTGTATTTCCTCCCTGTCTTACACAAAAGCATATTCCCTGCACTGTTCAGCACCTTGCCCTTCATTTCTCCTGAGGACCATTCCAAATCTGGTCACAGCTACCTTTCTTATTCTTTATGTTCAAAGGACCTTGACTTTTTTTTTTAATTATAAAGATTTTATATTTTTGGTCACAAGGCCTGTGGGATCTTACTTCCCTGACCAAGGATCGAATCTGCGCCCCCTGCAGTGGAAGTGTGGAAATCTTAACACTGGACTACCAGGGAAGTCCCTGGAGATTTTCAACATGCATAAAGGCGTTCCTTCACATTAGGGAGAACACCCACACCCTTTCTCTGCAGGTGTGTATCTCTGCCTTGCTCCTGCCTTAAATAAACAAACTGTTTCTCTGTATGCACCTCCCACACCCTGATTTAAAAAAAAAAGAACAAAAAAACCCCTCATGCATAAAATTAGAGAATACAGGGACTTCCCTGGAAGCCTGATCCAGTGGTTAAGACTCAGTGCTCCCAAGGCAGGGGCCATGGGTTTAACCCTCACCTATCTGGGAACTAAGATCCTGCATGCTGCATGGTGTGGCCAAAAAACGCCCCCTCCATCCCTCGCATCACCTGGGCTCTTATCTCATGCCCGGCACTTGGGACAGTGCTGTTGGGCTGTGTGGACAGATGCTGCAAGGCAGTAGTGTTATCTGAGATGCAAGAAAGAGTAGGGAGCACCGAGAAAAGAGCAACTAACGTCCGGGGGAAATCAGGAAAGGATTAAGACAATCTGACCTGCGTGAGAAACGCTGGACTGGAAGAAGCACAAGCTGGAATCAAGATTGCCGGGAGAAATATCAATAACCTCAGATATGCAGATGACACCACCCTTATGGCAGAAAGTGAAGAGGAACTAAAAAGCCTCTTGATGAAAGTGAAAGTGGAGAGTGAAAAAGTTAGCTTAAAGCTCAACATTCAGAAAACGAAGATCATGGCATCCGGTCCCATCACTTCATGGGAAATAGATGGGGAAACAGTGGAAACAGTGTCAGACTTTATTTTTCTGGGCTCCAAAATCACTGCAGATGGTGATTGCAGCCATGAAATTAAAAGACGCTTACTCCTTGGAAGGAAGGTTATGACCAACCTAGATAGCATAGCCAAAAGCAGAGACATTACTTTATCAACAAAGGTTCGTCTAGTCAAGGCTATGGTTTTTCCTGTGGTCACGTATGGATGTGAGAGTTGGACTGTGAAGAAGGCTGAGCGCCGAAGAATTGATGCTTTTGAACTGTGGTGTTGGAGAAGACTCTTGAGAGTCCCTTGGACTGCAAGGAGATCCAACCAGTCCATTCTGAAGGAGATCAGCCCTGGGATTTCTTTGGAAGGAATGATGCTAAAGCTGAAACTCCAGTACTTTGGCCACCTCATGTGAAGAGTTGACTCATTGGAAAAGACTCTGATGCTGGGAGGGATTGGGGGCCAGAGGAGAAGGGGACGACAGAGGATGAGATGGCTGGATGGCATCACTGACTCGATGGACGTGAGTCTGGGTGAACTCCAGGAGTTGGTGATGGACAGGGAGGCCTGGTGTGCTGCGATTCATGGGGTCGCAAAGAGTTGGACAGGACTGAGCAACTGAACTGAACTGACCTGCAATTAAGAAAATCTTCCAAGTGTCGGTGCTGAGGTTGGGAGTGAGAAAGTTGGGAGGAGCCAAGCATGGGGGTGTGGGGGGTGGGGAGAAGGAGGGGAAAGGCTGGAGGGGTGATGAGAATGCTGGTGGCCTTGCCTGCCTGGCTGAAGTGGGTTCTCCTGTGGTCAGTGGGAGACCATGTGACTAGGTAAGAGCTGGGGGGCAGGAAGATGCTGGCCAGACTGGAGCTTGGATGGAAGAGTTTGAGTCAGCAGATGAGGCGAGAGCAACTGGGGGCCGGGGCAGCAGTGACAATGATGGGGAGGGGTTCCTGAAGTGACCCACAGGGTGCGGGGAGAGCATGGGGGTCCAGGGTGCAGTGGCGAGCCCAGGGTAATCCTGATGTCATCACCCAAGATGGGGACCTTGGGGAGAGGGTGGGGCTGTGTGGGTGGGCGGGAGTAGAGTTCAGTTTGGACAGGCTGTGAGCAAGGACAGGGCACTCTGGGACACCCAGCCTTCAGAGAAGGCCGAGAACCTGCCCCTGTGGCTCAGTGGGACTACAGTGGGCAGGCACTAGACCCGATTCACAGGAGAGTTAACCGAAATTCAGCAGGACTAAAGACCTTCACCCACTCACCAGGCTAGTAAGTGGAACAGCTCTAACTCCGGGCTGTCCAACTCCCAGACTTCTCTCCCCAGGGCCCTTGTGACTGGGGCCCCGAGGGGGAATAGCCATTACTGATCGGATGGCTCGGTGGCACGTCTGGGAGGGCCTGGAGGACAGTTGAAGGCCATGATCCAGGCTGATTTTATCATCTCTAGAGGGTGCTTCCCTCCTTGGTCTAAAACAAGCAGGAGCTGGACTGACCAACAACAAGCCTGGATAGAGTACTCTATAAACGTATCCCTGGTGGCTCAGTGGTAAGTTAGCCACTAGTGCCTGATAATGCAGGAGACACAAGTTCAATCCCTGGGTTGCGAAGATCCCCTGGAGAACACAATGGCAACCCACTCCAGTATTCTTGTCTGAGAAACCCCATGGACAGAGGGGCCTGGTGGGCTACAGTCTGTGGGGCTGCAGAGTCAGACATGACTGAGCAACAACAGCGATGCATAAATCATCTCATAGGTTCCTCACAACCAGCTCAAAAAGCTTTATTACCATGATTTGACAGAGAAGACTTACAGAGCAAAAGGCCTGAGACACACATGACTCAAACACAATTTGTTTTAACCTGGGCTCCAGAGCAGAGGTGCTGACTCCGAGGTCCCAGCTGCCGCCACATGAGCTCCCTGGGGCCCTGGCGGAGGCTGCAGGCGGGAAGCCCTCTCTCTATGTCTGAGGGCTGCGAAGTTCCTCAAAGGACAGGGAGACATGCCCTCTTCTGCAGCTGGGGATGTGTTTGTGGGGAGGGGGCAGGGGTGGCTCCATCTCTACTCTGGGGGCCGCAGGGCTGGGTCGTCACACTCCCCCAGTCATGCACCAGCATCCGGTGCCTCCTGGGGACCACTTTTCTGAACCCCTGCCCACTCTGGGGAAGCAGGTCAGCTCTTCACAGCCTCGCTTCCTTCTCTGACGCTCGGCCCTTCCGCTGGTGGGGAGAGAGCTGCCTGAGAGCAGGAAAAGCACTCTTTCCCTCCAGACCCGGGACTCCAGGCCTGGCAGCTGCTGGGAAATCTGTTCTGGCCCCAGAGGAGCCCAGCGGCCACTGGCGCTGCCCGAGGGCTGCTGTGGGGCAGAGATAACAGGCACAGGAAGGGTGGGGTGGCAGATCCTCCCAGGAGCTGGACTTAACGTAAACAATGAATGGCTGCCCAGCCAGGCCAGGAGGTGACTCATCTCCCCACTGCAACCTGCCCCCTCCCTGCGAGGGTCAGGGGTCAGCTCCCGCCCTTCTGGTGACTGGTGAGACTTCAAAGGCCAGGGTGTGTCCAAGAGGTGGTTGGAGGAGGGCTCAATTGCGCCCAGGGGAGGACAGGCTGGGCTCCTGACAGCTGGTGGGGTTCAGAGCTCCAGGACCAGGGCAGCGGGAGCCCAGGCCTTCCCCCCTCTACCCCTGCCTGCCTGTGCCAAGAGACGTTCACTGGGAATGACCGAGGTGACTTCTCGGGCCACCCCCTCTGAGCCGGCTGCAGGCTGCGGTCACCCCACTGTCAACCCCGAGGTGAGGATCCAACCGAGAAGACGAGAGGACACTTGAGTTTTCACATTTGCCTGAAAACAGACTGTGAAGAGACCAGGGCATCCAAGATGCTGAGACGTGAGAACGCGGCACTTTTAATCGGGTGCAGACCCCGTGGCGGGGATGCCGTCCAGAGCCCCGCTCCTCTGCAGCCCCGTCTCTTCCAGGCCAAATGCCACCCGGAGTTCCTCGCAGGGAGGAGGGAGAGGAACGGGTCCCAGTCCTGAAATGTACAATGTGGAACCTCCCAGAGGCCGCGGTCTCGTCAGGTCCCAGAGTGGCTCCTCCCCTCCATTGAGGGGAGACTGTCCGAGCCACCCTAAGCCGGTCCCTGGGGTCCCTCGCGTCACTGCTTGGCCTTCTTCACGATGGTGCCCACGGCAGAGATAACGGTGGTCTTGGAGCCGCTGGCGCTGGTGGTCACGGTGACAACAGCTGGCAGGGTGGCCGTGGTGGTGAGGATGGTGGGCTGGGCTATGGTCGTCACCGGGATGGCTGAGTCCCACTTGCTCTTTCTCTTCTGGGCATCTGGGGACGAGGCCAGAGAGAAGTCAGGGCCCACCCAGGCCAGTGGTCTGAGACCAGGGAGCACAAACGGCAGGGACAGCCCCAGGAAGCCGAGGGCAGCCGGGGAGCCGGGACCCACCCCAGGCCCAGAGCGCCACCACCCTGCTCCCGCAGATAAGGCAGGAAGGCCCTGGCTGCGTCTGCGGGGGAGGCGGGGAGCGGAGCCGCTGTACCTGCGACGGCTGTGCTGGCCGTGGTGGTGGTGGTGGCCGTGGCGTTGGTCGTGGTGCCCTTCTTGGTGCCCGTCACAAACTCAATCTGGGGGTGAGAGGGACGATCGTTAGTCAGGACCTGCGCACAGTGCGCATCCACATCTTTTTGCCAGCTGTCTGCTCCTGGGGCACAGGAGGCAATTTGGCACTGCACGAGGGAAGCGCTGAGAACCAGCTGTGACTGTCCAGCAGGGGAAGCGTTGGAGAGGCGCCTGGAGAGGACGGTTAATCCTCGGAAGAGAGCTTCCCGCAGACACCGGGCCCCTCCCGCCATGGCCATCTCTGCGCTGCTGGGGCACCCCTGCCCGCCCAGGCCCCGCCCTCACACCTCGGGGGAGGCGGTGCCCATGCGCACAGGGGAAGGACAGCTCCGGCCCCCAGGTGCTGCAGACACGTCCCTGCAACAAGCCTGGGGTTTGGAAAGGGGGAAGGAGAGAGAGTTGGCAAATTCAATCAAGGGTTAAGAATGAGGACCCCTGATCGCCCCAGCACCAGCTCCCAGAGAGATCAACCCTGTGGCCCCAGGGAGGGGGGCAGGGGACACACGTCCTGGAGGCCACATGTGCTGCGGGAGGACCAGGCTAAACCACAGGTGGAAGGGCGGGCGTCCTGCGGCTGTGTTCTCTCTCTGAGACTCCGGTCAGAAAGGGCACAGCCCAGAGGACTTGGTCTCACGGCCAAGTTTCGGTCCCCTGAAGGACCGAGACCAGAGGCAAGCAGCACGCTCAGGGTCCTGACGTGAGGGGTCACCTGGCCACGGGAGGCACACGGAAGCACTCAGGCGGGCTGCAGAGGCCATGCTGGAAGCCAAGAACGGCACAGACCAGAGCGCCCTGGGAAGGATGTACTTCCTCCGTTTAGGCTGAGGAGACTGCCGATGGGCCCAAAGGGAGAAAGCCCCCAGGGCTCGGCAGCTATAAGGGTGTGTGTCGGGGGAGGGGACATAATGCAGCCAACATTAAGTCCCGAGAAACCAAGTGGAAGCAGCCTGGGAAGCGTCTTCAAGCTGAGTCATGGAGGCTTAAAATCCAGCACATCTAAGGCTGCTCACAGTGTCGCCGGGTGATGAACCAGCGGTGGGGGGTGGGGGTAAGGGAAGCCCCCTGGCTCAGCCTGCAGGACCCATGCGCCTCAGACAGCTGCCCCCTTCATCAGGACGTCCACCCATCACTTACTTTGGTTCGCTCCTTTTTGGCCTTTTCCAACTTGTCCATTTCAATCTTCTGGGCTTTGGCTATGAAGACAGGATAGGTAGTCACAGAGCAGCGGATTAAACAAGAAGGTAATTCGGGCCAAAGCAGCCCAGACAGCTGCCTGCCGCTCTCCCGGGGCTCCTGCTTGCAGCATCGCTTTGTGATGGGCAGTCACGAGCCAGCCCTCAGCCAGCACGAAGCTGGGCCTCACAGTCCAAAGGCCCCGATGCTGGGGCTGCGCACCGTCTGGAGGGGTGAGCTGCTCCTGGGCTCCAGCCACGGGGGAATGCTGGCCTAGGGTAACCACCTCCTCAGCAACCGGGATCTTAGATTTGCACTGTTTCTTTTCTGGCCTGGCTGCACAGCACGTGGGATCTTAGTACCTTGACCAGGGAATCAAACTTGAGCCCCCTAGAGTGGAGGTGCGGAGTCTTAAGCACTTGACCACCAGAGAAGTCTCTGGATTTTTAGATAAAACACTAGCACTAAATTCCAATTAAAGCAAGACAGAACTTATAAGGGCCAACACCACACACCACGGGCCAGATCTGGTGGTCCACAGGCCGCTGCTTTGGGACCTGGCACCCGAGGGAGCGGGCCCCTTGAAACTCCTCCCAGTTCTCCCAGCCGGGCCCCTGCACAGAGCTGCACTTCCGCCGGCCCCCCGCCTGGCACCCGCCCACACCTGCTGGGCCAGCCTCTGTGCACCTTCAGACCTTGTTCGGACAGTGTCCTCCACAAGGCTGCCCACCCTCCCCTGGCCCCTGGTTAGGTGGCCCAGCCTGCATCTTCATCACTCCACTCGTTATTGCTGGAATCACTCCTTTGATCCTGTCTTCTTCGCTGTGTTGTAAGCTTCTTAAGTCAGGGATGGGGGTCTGGATGGTTCAAGGCTGCATAGTCAGCTCCTCAGACATGGCCGAACACGGAGGAGACCCTGAAACCTGTGTTGCCTAATGACTGGAGGGACAGATGGATGGGTGAGCAGGCAGATGAACGGCTACCCACCTAATGCCTCATAGTAGGAGTCTTCAGACCAGCCGTGGGGGTCAAACATATCCTGAAAAAGAAAAGTTCAAAGTTGCTGCTGCTGCTGCTAACTCGCTGGTCGTGTCCAACTGTGCGACCCCAGAGACAGCAGCCCACCAGGCTCCCCCGTCCCTGGGATTCTCCAGGCAAGAACACTGGAGTGGGTTGCCATTTCCTCCTCCAATGCATGCAAGTGAAAAGTGAAAGTGAAGTCGCTCAGTCGTGTCCGACTCCTAGTGACCCCATGGACTGCAACCCACCAGGCTCCTCCGTCCATGGGATTTTCCAGGCAAGAGTACCGGAGTGGGGTGCCATTGCCTTCTCCGTCAAAGTTGCAGAAAGGGCCAATAAATGGAAATGACTCAGAAACCACATGCTTCTCCCCAAGTCTTTCCATGGATCTTCCTGGCCTGGAGTCTCTGGCCTTCAAGGGCAGGGAGGCTCAGATGCTATCCTGTCTCCAGCCAACCCTCCTTAGGAAAGTGAGGGCAGAAAAGCACTGTGGACGGCTGATCTACGCGGCACGGCGAGTCCAACCAGCAGAGGCCCCGGGCTCAAACAAGGGAGAGGGGGACAGCTCTCCTCTGCTGGCAGCGTGCCACACGGACCTTTCAGTGGCTCCAGGTTGAAGCCAGTGGAGAGGGCGCAGGGCCCTGGGTCCCCTCCCTCACCCGCCGCCTCTGCAGGTGGCACATACCTTTGGATAGTTGGTGCCGAGTTCGTCAATCGCACAGAACTGGATGAGCTTCTCATAGATGCTGAAAAAAGAAGACCACAGGGTGCTGAGCGGGCCTGAGCCCGAGGCCCTGCGTAGCACCGGATTCCAGGAGGTCAGAGCCATTTAGCACTTGCGTGCAGACCAAGTCTTTAGCCCAGTTGAACTATTCTAAACAAGTTTCCAAACAGGAGGGCAAATGTCCATTGACTTGACATTAAAAGTCACTTCTGGCCTTCCAACCTTCCACAGAGAGGGACTGGGGCCAGTGGCCAGAGCGAGTATGGTGTCAAGATGAGGTTTCAACTGGACATCAGACCTTCAGCCTGTGGGGCTGGGTTGGGGCCTCCCCATTTAGGCCCACAGGGGCAAGGGCAGCTCTCGCCAATCGGCACACGAGGCTCTTTCCTGGGTGTGTCACTTGCTGGAACACTGGACAGAGTGAGACCGAGACACAGGTCTGTTTGTCAAACCTGCATACAGAGTCAACAACTTTCTAGAGGTAGGAGGACCTGGGGTGACCATCTAGACAATCCCCTCCTCGCACAGCTGAGGACACTAAGGCCTCAGATCACGCACTCCAGGAGGAGGGAATGAGAGCCCAGGCAGAACCACCAGCCCACGTCTCGCGGCTTCCCCTCCGCACCTGCTGCCTGGCTCTTCAACGGCAGACGAAGCCTCAGCGAGGTTAACGCAGTCCGGGTGACAGTCCCTTTGGGCTCAGCTGGGATCTGAGCAGGGCCTCTCCCTGCACCTCTCTGGGGGCATTCCTGTCCCCAGTCCAACATCACCCCTCCCACCGTCCCCCTGCTGGCTCACAGAAAACTCACCTGGGATTCCGAAATTCCTTCTTCCTCTGGATAATGTAGTTCATGTCCATCCCCTCCTTTATCTTCCGCTCATACAGCTTCTGGATCTTGTCCTACAGAAGGGGGACAAAAAGACGATGGTGACGGAACCCCTCACGATCCCAGCCTGTGGTCATGTGCTGTGGACACGAGGACCTGGGGGAGCCACGTGAAGTCCTGCTCCGGCCAGACGGTCTTCCTCCACCCAGTGCAGACGAGACAGACAGAGACCAGTCTGCTTTCGCTGTGCTTTCTCCTGATCCCCTCTGGGTGGTCAGCAGCAGGAGGAATAAGAAGCTGGAGCTAGAGAAGCCATGGAGAAGACAGTGAACAAACCCCACTTGGGGATCAGCTACTGAATCATCTGAAGAGGAGCTTCAAGAGTTAGTGTTGACAGGTGGGGGCTGAATGCTGGATTTTAATTTTAACATGGGGTTAAGACCCAGCAGGAGACCTGGGAAGGCAGGAGAGGTGTCACAAGCCTCCCCAGTGTCCTCTGAGGGGAGGCTCACAGCTGGCCAGTCCTTGTCACTTTACCAAGAGGCACTGCTGGGGGTCAAGAGCCAGTTTCTCATCCAGTCTCCCCTCAAGCTCTGTTCTCTGGCTCAATGGGAAACCAGAGAACCACCTGGCAGGGTCCAGGCCAGTGTCACAGGTGTCCTGAGGCCCACAGAGACAATACCAGCAACAGATGGCGTCAGGGCTGCCCGGGGAGTTGAAGAGGCCCCAGGAACCCAAGCCTCAGGGCCGGGCCACCTCGGAGGAGGAGCAGGCTTACCCAGCGAGGCTGGCGCTGGCCCAGGGCAGGGTCTCTTGGCAGCCTCCCCAACTAGTGGCAGCTAAACACAGACTGTCCAGGAAGAAACCACTTGGGGTGCTCTTCACCTGCAAGAGGAGGTGGGCGGGGGGGCAGGGCCTGAGCGAGGTCCTCTGGAACGTCAGGAAAGGAGACCCACTCCTGTCAGGAGTCAAGACTGCCCAGGGGAAGCACTGAGCTGGAGACAGAGGTCTGTAACATGTTTGCCAGGCAGAGAGAAGCCGAGCGCATGCCTCTGTGTCCTCGCTCTGCAGGTGATGGAGGCAGGCCATCCCGGAAGGCTTGGCAGGTGGGGGCACTGCTGTATCTTACAGATGAGTTCTCTGTGTGCCCTCGGCCGTCAGGTGGGTTCTCCTATCTCAGGGGAACTAAAACCTTTGCTCAGTGTCATGGTTTCTGCCACTAGCAGGATCTAAAAAGGAGAGACATTTTGATATTCAAGGCTGGGGCTGGCTATCTCTGCCTGGTGACTGCTGGACTGTCCTTAGGCTGCGGCTTGTTGCCTGGAGCGTGAGTGGCACGGGGCCGGGGGTGGGGTGGTATGTGGTGGTGGTGGGGAGACGACTCAGCCAAGGGAAGGGGTTTCCAGGAAGAGAAGGGACTGTGTGCGGCAGCCCAGCCCCGCTCGGCACCCACCCAGGTCGCCGCATGCCCAGCCCCAGCCCCATCAGTCATCCGTCCGTCAGCGTGTGCGAGCGCTAGCGGCGTAGCCAGAGGCCCCGCTCGGGGGCAGCCGTGGGTGTCTGCCCTACTGTCACAAGGTCCCCTTCAAAGGGGAACACGCAGAGGGACAAGGAGAAACCGCCACTGAGGCTGACAGGGAAGAGTAAGGCCAGCTGTTCCCTGAGGGCCTGCTCCCGAGGTGAGCGCACTCCACACTCCATCTCCGCAAGTCAGGGATCATCAGACAGGAAGCCAGTGAACCGCCATTTCAGGAAAACGAGGACTGAAGCGCATGCATTTACACGCGTGTGCATTTGCGGAGAAGGCAATGGCAACCCACTCCAGTGTTCTTGCCTGGAGAATCCCAGGGACGGTGGAGCCTGATGGGCTGCTGTCTATGGGGTCACACAGAGTCTGACACGACTGAAGCGACTTAGCAGCAGCATTTGCATTCCTATTGTTTCTTGAACATTCTGATGACCCCTCAGGTTCTTAGCCAAGTTCCTTCGGAGACATTCCCTGGGCTCAAGGGTGCCCAGAACAGGCATGTTGTTTGCTCTGCTGGCAGTGTCCCGGGGCAGGCGGGGGCCCAGCTGAGGCTGCAGAGGCAGCCGGGGGTAGGGCGCCGGCTCCTGGGAGCGGCCTAAGTGAGGTCACCAGGACTGCAGGCTCCTTCCCACTTGGGCTATTTCTTTTCCAGAAGCCGCTTAAAGTCAGACCCAGCCAGACACCCGCCCAGTCCGCACGGGCCTCAGCAGCTGAGCGTGCACGTACCTGTAAGTGGTTTGAGCACCGGCCAGGGGGCTCTGGAGGGATCTTGATCTCATCAGGTGACATGTTCCGGACTCTTTCAGAAAAGGAGGCTGCAGAGAGAACAGAGGAGTTCTGTGGGTGCGCGGGAGGGTCAGGGTGGGGGCCTGACATGGACAATAAAAAACCCTTCAAGACAAGAAAGGTACATAAAGTGTTTTCAAGGAGGGATCACACACTACAAAATGGTAAAACAGGGCATGCAGAGTGGCTCTCTGAGGGTGCATCTGAGTTGAACTTAAATGACCTGAAGGAGCCAGTAGGCGCAGCGGGGAAAGAAGTTCAGGCAGAGGGCGCGAGCGGCCATATCACAGCCAGGCCCAGAGGAAGGACTGTGTCCTGGGGTGCTGGTGACTGTGGTGCTGGGAGGTGGGAGGGGCAGACCCACGACCCGCAGCCATCTGCCCCTTTCTCTGGTGTAAATTCTCCCGTCATGGCCAATCAATTTCAAGCTACCAATGTGAAGTCGTGAGCTCAGGGCTGGGAAGACATGCGCACAAGGCTCTGCCTCCCACGGGCTCTGCCCCTGAAACACCCTCCCAGGATCCTGGGGACTCAGAGCTGCTTGGTGCTGTCCTTCCGTCTCAGGCTCTGCTACCCAGGGTCCACCAGAAGCTCAGGGTTCCCTGGGCTTCGGGACTCAGCATTCAAAACTGCTTTGTACGTAAATGACATCTATTCAATACAAAACGACCTGCTGGTTATTAGCTTCGGGTCCTTCAGCAGTAAATCAATCAACCCTCACTCGGTCCACTTCATTCCTGGGAACAACAGGCCTGATTCTGAAGTGAAGACCCACAGCTCCCAAGGGACAATTCCCTTGGCGATGTGCCCTGCCCACCCGTTTCTCTCTCCCTTCATTCCCCTCCCTGCTGCCTCCAGCCACCCTGGCAACTGCAGAGTCGTGCTCTGGATCACCCAGACAATGTGCTGCTTGTTGTAAGATTCTGTCTGTGCTTTTCAAGGCATTCGCTCAAGAAAAGGACTATGCAATGAGCAAACAGCAGGCGGAGCAGGGTGGGGCAGGATGAAGGCAAAGAATGGACAACCCAGCACCACTAACACCCAGCAAGTACCCACTGGGCACCGACATGTGCCAGCCCTGGCATGACTCTCTCAGCCCCGAAATGGCCGCCTAGACTACCAGTGGACGGCCGGGTGAGCCTTTCCCTTCTCTCCTGGGGCTGGATTAATATTTTCTTAGCAGATAAGGTGCTTTGATTTCTGCTTTGAGCTTCACTTCTCAGCTGCTGCCAAACGAGCCTGCACACACTGAGGCTGGAGCTCGAGCCCAGGGACCATCTCCCAGCAAGGCTACACGTGCCGATTCTCACTGTCGGAGGAGCCTCCCTGGATGTGCCCCAGAGCAGGGCGTCGGCGTGTCATCCTGCTGTGGACCGAGACACCAGTGCGGTCTGGGAGCACGCTCCACCATGGGGCCATGTGCTTCTCTTTGCTCAGCCCCTTCCGTCTCCTGCCTCCTGAAGCAAGGGTGACACCCTGGTCTCATCCCAACTTCCTCCTTCCTCCCAGCCCTGGGAGAGGCAGGCGTTCTAAGCTGGAGGCTCAAGCAGGCTGCAGAGGCTAGCTGAGAGTGGGACTGCCTGGGCTGTGCTGGCTCTCGCGTTTCATAAGCATCAGCACCAAAAGCCAGGAAGGCCAGGGCAGGCTCTGGGTGCACAGCAGGGGGAGACGGCTCCCCTGGGTGGGGAGAGTGTGTGTGCACGTGACAGAGAGACAAAGAGCGCCCTTTGGCATTTGCCAGGAAAGCCTTTTGGAAAAACAGGGCGTGCCGCTGTTGCCATTAGCAACCCACCCACCCAAGCGGACAGAGTGACAGGGAGGGGAGAGTCCTCCCAAGCTCGTGGGCTGGGACTGGGCTGGGAACAGAGAGTTCCTCTCTGGAACAATGGCGAATGAAGGCACACATTCAGAAAACGCGGTACAAGTTTCTCTTGCAGATTTCAGGAGCAATCTTCCTGCAACTCTGTCCTTCCTAAGTCTCAGAATGCATCTGAAGCAGAAGACATCAGACCCACACATAGGGCTGCTGGAGCCGCCACAGCTGCCTCAAATCAACCTCCCTGGAAACACACCGAGACGTGTGTCCAGGCCCTCGGGGGCAGCCCAGGTCTGTGGCTGCTCTGGGTCTGCTGGGGTGTTCTGGGCGGGCACTGTACTCAGGCTCTGAGAAGCCTGCCGTCAGCGTGATTCACCCTGGGTGCACGCCCACCTCACAAAGCAGCACAGGTATCCACAGCTGCCAGGCATGGATCTGCACAGGCGTGGCTCGTCAGCGGGGCGTGTGTAACGGCGGGAGTCAAGGCACGCCTGGTGGGTGCTGTGGGGCTGGAAGCAGGAGGCAGCGGAGTGTCTCTGCCTCACCAGAGACACAGAGAACTCAAGTGGATGACCGCCCCAGGGCCACTGCTCCAGGACCGCCCACGGGGCACCTGGAGGGGAGGACTGGGTGTCCACTCACCTGTCAAGCAGCTACAGCGCTGGGGAGCCCTTAGCCAGCTTCTCTGCTCCGCTTTGCTCCACTAAACCTGGGCCTGTCTACACAAGTGAAAACGCTGTCCACACCAGCGGAGCAACCTGAGTCCTCCATCCAGAGGCAAGGACGGAAGGCACTGGGCCCAGGCAAAAGGGGGACACCCAGGGCGCCATGAGCGGAAGCCACTCTGCAAGTCATCCACCCCCTCCTCAGTGAGAAATGGGAACAGGAATCCAAACTAGGAGGCTTCAAGTTTCACCCATGTTTTCTATGGGAGAATGGATTCAAGAAACTGTGGTGTAACCCCACAATGAAATAATATTACCAATCAAAAAAAAAAAAAAACTATGGATATGCTCAAAAACATGGAAGGGTCTCAAGAACATTATGGGAAATGAATAAGCCAGACAAAACAAACAAACAAGGAGTCCATCTGTATTAATGGTTCTTGGGCAGGGGCAATTTTGCCTCCAAGTTGACATATGGCAATGTCCAGAATCATTTTTCGGAGAAGGCAATGGCACCCCACTCCAGTACTCTTGCCTGGAAAATCCCATGGATGGAGGAGCCTGGTGGGCTGCAGTCCATGGGGTCGCTAAGAGTCGGGCACGACTGAGTGACTTCACTTTCACTTTTCACTTTCATGCACTGGAGAAGGAAATGGCAACCCACTCCAGTGTTCTTGCCTGGAGAATCCCAGGGACGGGGGAGCCTGGTGGGCTGCCGTCTGTGGGGTCACACAGAGTTGGACACGACTGAAGCGACTTAGCAGCAGCAGTGTCATTTTTCGTTGTTGTATCTGGCAGGGAGTGGAGACTGCTATTGGCCTCTGGTGGTGGGCAGAGACCAAGGATGCTGCTAAAACACTGTACGACGCACAGGCCAGGCCGCCACAGCAAAGAATTACCCAGCCGAAGATGTATGAGAAACTCTAAAGAGACAAAACTATAGTGAAGAAAAGAGATCACTGCCTGCCTGAGGCCAGCGGAGGAAACGTGTGCAAGGGGATGGCACGGGGAACACTCTACAGTCACAGAGACATCTTCGTCAGGACTGTGGCGGGGGTTCCACTCTATGTAAGCTGCCCCTCACAAAGCTGCTTTCAAACGGTGACAAGGAGAGGCAAAGTCAAAGCTGTTTATCGACGAGTTTAGGGCCGAGGTGGCTGAAGCCCACACACATTCCTGCCAAGCGAGCGCCGCTAGTAGGAGCCGAGAGCGCTGCCTGGCTGCGTTCCTGGGGGCGGCTCCGCCCCCACTCCGTCCTGCCGTGACAGCGAGGCTGAG